>NC_090922.1:462323023-462623648 GCF_040938575.1 Ambystoma mexicanum
ACGAGTGCAAAATGGTACTCAGTCGCGGGACGCCTGGTTCATACAGCTACTATGAAGCGACACCTAAAGTCATTCCACACTGGGGCCATTCGCAAGGTTGTACCTTGCGAGGACCGTAGAAGGTTTACTTCCTCTACTACATCCTCCGTTTCCAATCCTGTCACCACAAGGAACACTTGTGTGGGACAGTGGGCCTCATTACGACCCAGGCGGTAAGTTACCGCCTGGGCCGTGACTTTACCACCATGGCGTAAACTATGTTTACGCCATGGTGGTTGGCGGACTTACCGCCCCATTCCGACCTTGGCGGGGCGGTAAGTCCCCAATCCCCATTTACCCTTCCCCATTCCCATTTTTGCCCCATAGGGCATAATGGGAGTGGGGAAGGCGTTAATTACGCCACCGTAAATTACGGTGGCGTAATTAACTCCATGGTCCCTTAGCGCCATGGATTTTAACACCTGCTAAAAGCAGGTGTTAAGTCCGCCATGGCGCTAAGGGACCTCGTACTCAGGCGGTAAGGGTTGGCGCTGTTTACGCCGCCGTAAAACCCTTACCGCCTGAGTCGTAATGAGGCCCAGTGTATTCCTCAAACTGCCTCACAGGCCATTCGCAATACTGATGACCCTTACCTTTCGAGGGTCATAGTTGTGTGTATGTACTGCGATGCAGTACTCTGCAGGGGGGAGAGACTTTGAAGTGCTTTTGAGACTCTGGTTTCAGGGCACGAGAAGATCTGCTCACTACCCAAGTAAGACCCACTCTACATCTTCCTCTCTCCACCTGCCCTTTCTTATCCCTGTGGTTGGTGCCCCCCCTTACCCTCTTTTTCCCTCCTCTCCTAGTGTGTTGTGTATAAAAAACCCCAAAAAATATAAAACAACAAAAATCAACAAAAAAAAGGCTCTTTTCAGAGCCGCCTTTCACAGTTTAAAAATAGAAGTGAAAATAAATGAAGCAAGGCCCTGTGTATTTTTTAGAAGTCTCTGGACAGTCCTCGAACATCTAAAATTTTGGGGTGCTGCCCTATAATAACCATTGCAGTTTTGTATGGGAGGAAGTGGTGGCTCTGAAAAGAGCCTTTTGGTGGTGTTTGTTTGTGTTTGAAAAATTTGAAATGCTCAACACCTACTATAAAATGGATGCTGTAACTCCAAAAAAGGTTGCAATGCATTTTGTAAATTTCTCAGAAAAATTTGATTGCCAGCATAAGTAATATGGACTCCATCTCTGCAAAAAATGTATGTGCTACGAAACATATTATTTTCATCTTAGAAAGGCACAAACAGCCTTATTGACATTGCGCCTTGCTTTCTCCATTTGTCGACCAAATGAAGAAGAACGAAGCCACATTTGTCTCTGAGCAATCCGTGAAAAAATTACTTGAGAATTTCGAAACATGTCCATGACCTTCCCAAGTCCTTCTTTCATTGCAAATTGCAAAGAAATTCCAGAGACATGTCCTAAACTGCCCCCTTGCGCCCCCACCCCCCAGAAGTGCAGGGCACCTGCCAGCAGGCCCCCACTCATGTCCCACTCATGTCCCCTTGCACCCCCACCCCCCAGCAGTGCAGGGCACCTGCCAGCAGGCCCCCACTCATGTCCCCCAGAACCCCCACCCCACAGCACTGAGGGGCACCTGCCAGCAGGCCCCCACTCATGTCCCCCAACACCCCCACCCTTCCAGCAGTGCAGGGCACCTGCCAGCAGGCCCCCACTCATGTCCCACACATGTCCCCTTGCACACCCACCCCCCAGCAGTGCAGGGCACCTGCCAGCAGGCCCCCACTCATGTTCCCTTGCACCCCCACCCCCCAGCAGTGAAATGGCGATCTCATGACACAAACCAAAAGTCAACTATGTACATCAACACATGTCCCCCACACGAAGGCAGGCGGTAGCATCCCTGCGCATTAAAAAAATGTGCGCTAACAAAAAGCCTGTATATACAGCTCAGATGAATGTCCCATACTGTGGCCCTCTAGGACAAATGACGTGCAAAGGGGTATGCGACAAACACGGACACCCGCTGTGTCAAAAAAAGCATGTATTTCAGGGGTGCGTGGGAAGTTTCACATGCGTTTGTGCCTGGGCGAGCAAAGGCGCGGAACGCCCAAACGCACGTGCCAAAAAAGATGCGCTAATCCGGAAACACGTACGCCAGCAGGAAGCAGGCGTACGTGGACCTGCGCAGCATAAAAGTGCACGCAAACAACAAGCAAGCTCAGACGCCAGGATGAACATACCGTTCCTAGCAGCAGTGGTCATGGGATACCGCAGGAGCAGGAGGAGGATAGTCAGGCCCAGAATTTTCACACCCAGAACCAGTCTTTTTGGCATGCCTGATGACCAGATGTATGGGAGGTACAGGTTTCCACCTCACATAATACTTGACCTGGTCAATGAGTGGGAGGATAACCTCACATCACCCACCCTCTGCTCCCAAGCACTCAGCCCCCTGGAGAAGTTCCTCAATGTACTGCACTTTTTGGCCACCGGATCATTTCAGCGGACAAGTGCCATTGTGGCGGGGGTGTCACAGGCCACACAGTCATGCTGCCTACACCAGGTCTTGGCCATCATAACTGCATGCCCATCAGTCCGCAGGCACATATACCTGCCCAGAACACCTGCACAAAGGCAGCCTGCCATCCAGGATTTCTACTGGGTGGCACAATTCCCCAAAGTCCTAGGTGCCATTGATTGCACCCATGTGGCTCTACGTCCCCCCCAGGGCATCAGAGCACATCTATAGAAACTGCAAGCACTGGCATTCCATCAACGTGCAGGTAGTATGTGATGCAAAGGGAATCATCACCTCAGTATATGCCAACTATCCAGGGTCCACCCATGACAGTTTCATTTACAGAATGTCAACCCTAAACCGGGAGCTAGAAGCTGGGTGGCATGCCGATACATGGCTCCTCTGTGAGTATAAATGCCAGAGCACATGCATGCATGCCAGATACTGAGTAATGTCACAACCCTACTAATGATACCCATCACCACCTCCCCTCTGAGCACCCACATGATGACGCCAATTCGGAACCCCACCACGCCACCCGAGGTAAGATACAACACAGCCCATATTGCAACCCGGGGCATAGTGGAGCGCACATTCGGAGTGCTCAAGTCACGCTTTCGCTCCCTTGACCGTTCTGACGGGCAGCTGTTATACGCTCCCCCAGTAGTGTGCAGGATCATAGTAGCAGCATGTGTCCTGCACAACGTTGCAACACGCTGGGGCCTGCCGGTAGACATGGTGGTGCCCCCACATCCCCAACCACACGCACGCCCGCTGCTCATGGGAGGGGTAAGGGCACGGGGTGAGGCAGCCCGAATGCAGCTGGTGGCTAATTACTTCACTTAGAATCACACCCCTGTCGAGTGCACACAGCCCTGCCACATACCAGCTGACAATCAATGATGATGACATATGGGACAGTCAACTGTCACAACCATACCAGCCTGAGATTGGTCACCTGGAAGTGTCACAATGTGTGCATCCCTACCTACAGAGACACCACCAATGCTGTGTCATCAAAAGACACATATGCTGCTAAATGCATTACCCCCTTGCAAAATATAACATGAGAACAGTGCCATGTCACCCAACCCCTCCCCAGCACCGCCACCCAACACACCATGGCATGTCATGCTATGTGAGAGCAAACAAAGCAATCCCGAAAACCTGACAACAGTGTCACAAAGACCCATTGATCAATTTATTTAAACAGAAAACTACAAAAGATCTCAAAAGACTAAAATATGTGCCACCAAAGAAACGAAATATCCGGAAACACCAATTAAGACTCATTAAGCAACTTGCTGAAGACAGTAGTCTCACTCTTAAACAAGCCGACAAAGGAGGCGCGTTAGTCCTTATGGACACAATCGTTTATGATGCTGGCTGTGGCAAACTTTTGAATGACACTCGAACCTACACACTACTTGACAGCGATCCAATTATGGGGATTTTCAACATGATCAAAACAACGATTGAGAAAGCATTAACAATGGATTCGATATCGGAGAAAACAGCAGAATTTTTGACACAAAAATACCCAATAACCCCAGTTTTCTATGGCTTACCCGAGATACATAAAAACCTACAAGACCAACCATTTCGCCCAATTGTCGCAGGAACAAATAGCATCTTCCAACCACTTGCTATATACCTTGATGCAGCACTTCAACCATTAGTACAAGCCACTCCAACATACCTCAAGGACACCACGCATTTTTTGAAAATTCTACAAGCTCAACACCTTACAGAGGACAACCTGATTCTTTTTACTATGGATGTCAACAGTCTATACACTTCCAACCCACACTCAGAAGGCATTGAAGCACTAGAATGGTTTTTACTAAATCATGGACGGGTAAACATTCAAAAAAATTTCGCATTGGAACTATTGAACATCATCCTCTATAACAATTACTTCAGACATAATGGTCAATATTATCTTCAGATCTCCGGAACATCAATGGGGTCCTCAGCGGCCCCACTTATGCAAACATCTTCATGTACCACTATGAAAAGACCTTTGCACTTGATAATATATTCTGGAATGATAAAATCAAATGCTGGCAGAGATACATCGACGACATTTTCGGGATATGGAGTGGCACCGAAACAGAATTGCTAAACTTTTGGAATTTCCTTAACAGCTGTAACCCAAAAATCGGATTTACCATCGAAATCGGCAAGCCACATGTGAATTTTCTAGATGTCACGGTGGAAATCACAGGTTCCTCTGTGAAAACCAAGATATACAGAAAACCTACAGACGTGAACAGTTGTCTTCACCACACAAGCCATCATCCGAAACATCTGAAAGACAACCTACCGTACAGCCAGTTACCAAGAGTAAAGAGAATTACGTCAGAGGCAGACATGCTGCATAATGAATACAGCACAATGAAGAAAAGATTCTTGGATAGAGGTTTTCCTCCGGAGGTTGTTGATAGTCCCATAGCACGCACGGAAACTCAAGCCAGAAATACACTATTGGAAGGAAACCCAAAAAGAAAAGACAAAGGACTAATCCACACACTAAGATACTTGTGTCAAAGCTTCCAGATTAAAAGAATAATACACAAAAATTGGGACCTTATCAAATCCGACAGTACACTATCTGAATTGTTCCCGGACCCACCTATGATGGCCTATAAAAGAGGCAGAAACTTGAGAGACCATTTGATAAAAGCAGAGAACCCAACAGACAACTCAGATGACCCTCAGCAAACAAAAAACAGGCACTTTCACCTGTCTACATTGCCAACATTGTAACAACGTGATCAAAGGTGACAATATTAGACACCCACACAATGGCAAAAAAATAATGCTAAGGAGCTTTGCTACATGTGATACAAAGAACGTAATCTATGCAATCCGCTGCCCATGTGGTATGTACTACGTAGGCAAAACAACCAGAAAGGTTAAGGACTGGTGGACAGAGCACAAATCTTGTGTGAGGACGAAAATTTGCAAATCCCCGGTGTACAGACACTTCCGAGACGAAAAACACAATGTATCACAGATGAGATTTGTGGTACTCGAAGTCCTACGACCCCTAAGTAGAGGTGGGGACCTTCCAAAACTTCTGGCCCAAAGAGAACTTTTTTGGATAAACAAACTTGATTCCGTGACTCCACTTTGAATCAATGAAGAGTACTATTTAGGACCTTTTTTGTAAATTACCCCTGTAATACTTTGAGCCCAAACATCTCATTCCATGATAGGAGCTCAAATATCAAAATTCAAGATTTGGCCTGACACTCCTTAAAACTTTATTCACTTTTAGCACCTGTTTGTCTAGACAAGGGATCACCTGTACCCGTTTTTTGTATAAAATATAAATGTACAGTTTACTCATGTCATGTAAACTCACAACAATTGTAATTTGGGACTAATATTGTGAAATTTGTGACTGATATTGTGTATTATATGCTACCTCATTTTCTAAACATACATTATTCCTACATGTACTAGTCTGTATACCTAGGATATCTATACTGTTGGCATCTCGAGATTTGTGTACATATTCTGTTTTCAAATTGAAATGTAAATGACATTCTCTAGATTTATCTAAACTGTCTGCATTATGATAATTCCCTTGCCAGACAAATTTGTTTGCCATTTAGACGAACACCAGAAAGCACACCCAATAATCTATGGGACTAATAACATTGTTTTTAATTGTTCGTTATGTGCCTAACTCTTTCTTTTATACATACCTTCTGATCGTGATTTACATCACCTAGTCTTTACAAATACTGTTCAACTTCATGACCATCCTTATCACTCATAATTCTTTTATGGCTCAAATCCAACCCGGTCCCCTAAAACGTATTTACTTGGTTTGTTTACGTCTTGGCGCGTGTGCGCAGGTGACGTCACGCTTTTCGTGACGTTGCACGCACTTGCGCGCAATTACCTCACAGCCTCTTTTCAGTGTATAAACAGGGACGGCGAGTGAATACATCACTCTGGTGCGGTTCCCGATCGTACTCGGACTACTCCTGGACGCAGATGGATACTGAACTTGTAAGTTCCTTTTGAGTTAGAGGCTGGACCCTCTCGTTTGCACTTATTATTCCGCTCAGCTAATTTAATAACCGCTTGGTTATACCATTATCCCATTTAGATATCCATATCCATCAAGGCTTCACCAAAGTCTTCTTTCCATGAGATGCACTACATAGTGTCCGCTTGACCCATGGATCAGCTATGCTAATATTGGATCATTCCATGAGCCTAATATATGTTCCTGGGTAAGATGGTTGCCCATTTTTTCACATTCCGAATGCTACTATTTGACCCACCTCTCCTAGCCTGTTTCTCTCATCACTTCCTCCGTATACTCACAGTTGCTTAAGATATTATACCACGTTCTCCAATTCTGTGTACCACAACTATGGATACATAAGGCACATTACCCCACATTCGAAATTTAATAAGAAACTATACGCCCATACTAGACTTAGGTCATTTGCATATCGACATTAATTGTTGTTTTTTGCCGAAATCCTATAGCTTGTAGCCCTGTGGGAGATGGATTTAAAATGAGTACTGAAAAATGGGATGTTGCCCTATAGACTAGGCTGACTGCCTTGTAAACAATTTATTTGTTAAAATTGATCTAAAAGTTTGATATGATGTTTTTCAAAATTGTGTAAAAACTGCTTTAAGTTCAAACTAATTGAAGTATATATGTATTTTCTTTTGTAGACTTTAATTTGTTGAAAAATGACGCCCCTGATGAAGAGTTTTTTATACTCGAAACGCGTTGGGCTCACCAAAAGACAAATAAAAAGTAAAAATTGTTTTTTTTATAAAACAGAAAGTTTCAACTGAATCATTTATGGACATTTTCTACAGAATTGATTGAAAGTTATCAATATTGTATTTCAAAAAAATTTACAAAATATGTTCAAAAGGCCTATCTTGGCTGTCTAGAAAGTGTGCAGGGGATGTGGCTATCCACATTGGATTTCTTCTTTGTTTTTTTTACAAGTGTCACAAAGTACAGTGTCCCTAATGGAAACTGGCCACACACAATGTGCTCCCAGTAATGTTGAACTAGCAACACACTTACCAAATACTTACCAACAATACAATGCAGCTACACAAGCTCAAACATAACTAAAACATGACAGTACTAAGTTAAAGTAGTCGTAGTCTTACAACCTGAATATGCCACCAGATCGCACCCTTCGAACTGCAGTCTTGCAGGATTCAAAACTTGTCTGTGTACTGCATACAACATGAACTCCATCTCTAAAGTAGACAGCCTTGTGAAGACATGAGGAATGAACCTGCAAATTCAGAGGGAGACATGGAAGCAGAAGCATACATAATTCCAACATGGAGTGTACAATACAACAACAATTTACACAAGGAATGTCTACACAGTATTGACTACAGACTGCCCACACAGCTCATGGGAGCCCAACATCACTGTGTACATTACTGTCACTTGGTCACACCCTTTGCAAGCCCATGGAAACGGGAAGCAGGAGGGGTGTGTGTCTCACGAACCCAAGCATCGAACCTAAACTCAGGACAAGCCTGCATGTGCCCAGCCAGAATACAGTGTTTGCCCACGGGAGCCACACAAGGCAACACACTGTCAAAAAATAATAAAAAATAAAACATAAAAAATAAAAAATGGCCATGTGGGGTCCGGGGGGGGGAGGCCACCCAGGAGGTCCGAGGACAAGGTGCGCACCAGCAGCCGCCTGTGTGGATGTTGGGAAAAAAAAACCCTCCATGGGCTCATGGCCTGCACAGCTATGCCAATGTGGGAGAACTGCTGCTGTCGCTCTCATTACCCTCTGCTGCTGCCACAGGAGGTGGTGGTGCTACGGGAGGCAGCCCACGCAAAGCCCTGGTATGGTCCTCCATGGCAGTAAGCATGCGGGTGTGGAAGGACTCGTTCTGGGGGATTATAGTGCGGAGATCCCCATGCAGCACCTGACGTGATGCCCGGATCTCCTCCCGAGTTGCCTGCATCTCAGCTGAGAGCGAACGTGTGAGCCGCTCCAGCTGCTATTCTGTCCTCAAGTTAGTGGAAGTCTCAAGGTCAACAAGAGTCTCCCTGAGGGGATGGAGTTCTACCCTCAGGGCTTCCCTGTGGCCCTGGGACTCTATTGATATCGATTGGCGTAGAGTCTCCAGTGCTGCCCGTCTGTCCCTGTTGGACGCCAACATGTCCTCCCTGTGTGATTGGCAAATGGAGTCTGTTGCCTGCTGTAGTTGCTCCATCTGCCTTTCAGGGGGGACAATGGAAGTGGCCACCCTCTCCATTGCTTGAGCCATCATCTTAACTGATGCTGCCTGTTGGGTTGCCATACCGTACATGGATTGTTCCCATGCGGTATTGCCTGGTGGCGTACGGCCACCACGTCGGCGGGCACCACACCTGTTTGGGGCAAGGCGATCTGCGCCTTGCTGTGCCGGCACTGCCTGAGGCTGCAGGACTGCATTCCCCCTCTGATCTGCTGGCCCAGGAACAGGATCAGATGTTGTGGAGTGTGACCCTGCACCCGTAACCGCCAAGGGCTGACTAACCAACACTGACATCCCCATAGAGGGTTCTACCCCTGGTGCAGGTGGGTTAGACAGAACAGAACCCCTTCCAGAAACTCTTACCTTGCGACGCCACATAGGTCTCATCATCCGAATCAGCACCTGAATAGAGATCTGGGGAGGTGCACCCAGAGACACCCCTGGACAGAATCGTCTCCAGCAAGAGTGGGTTCTCACCCACCACCACACTATGTCCCCCACTGGTGGCCGGTTGTGCCTCAGGTTCCCCCTGGGTCTGCACCATCTCCTCAACCTCAACAACATCAAGTGTGTCATCCCCTGCAAAAACATGAAAGACAAAAAATGGAAACAGGCATTAGCACCATAGCACACAAATAGGCCTGACAAGCTACAGAACCAGTACATGATTTACTTATGTCCCACATGTCTATAACCCTCCCATGCATGCACTGTCTCAGAGTTGGACGGGGAGGCAAAAGTCAGACACTGATGACACCAAGATGGAAGAGCAACACATTTGCTGCATGCTGGGTAGCACTGCCATCACACAATGGCCTGTAAGTGGCATGTCCTATACACATAAATGACACATGCCATCACACAGATGGCATGTACCATAGCCATGGTACATTCCACAAGTACATCCATATGTCAGTGAATGAGTACTGTCACCCATCCATGTGAGATGGACATGAAGAGATGAAAATGCCACATAGTGTGAAAAGATACGCCATATGCCACACACTGCAACACAACCAGTGTACAAAAATACAGTGATTGCAGGGCCATGTACACATCAATTGTTGTGCACTTCAACATGACAGGAAACAACTAGACTGTTCCACATTCAAATAGGCCCAAAAACATTATGTGACCAGGACAATACTCATTCAGCCTGATTGGTCAAATCATTCAACTACCAAGGTGACACATGTGGGCCAATGTGGGGTTCTTCAATGACAGAAGCATGTCACATATGTCACAATAGGGCTGAGGAATGTGTTGCAAAAGTGGGAGAATTGAAACAATCAGCCTGAAAGAACACTGCAAAATTCAAACAATGTTGTTGCATGATGCCACCTCAAGGGCAACTGCCGCAATGTTGCACTAAATAACTACTGTGGGCAAAAGGGATAGTGTCACACCCAAATTCAAGGCCACAGAATGTTTTGGATGAAGCACATGGGTGACCCATACTACTCAGTCACACACACCCTCACCTGCCACTCAATCAGTCACCCAAACAACATACACATGCATTACACATACACGCATGGGCAATCACCGGACAATGTGTCATAATCGGGTAGTTCTCGCACACCTCGGATCTGTTCCTCTGTGATGAAGGTCCCAGCAACAGACTCATGTTCAGTGAGTTCGTTGTCCTCTTGTGGAGACCTACCGCCAGTCACCAGAGTAGCGGCATGACTTGAGGCCAGCTTGTTCTTTGCTCTGAGTTTCAGGTCGTTCCACCGCTTGTAGCAATCATCAGCTGAGCGCCTCACAAATCCAAGGGCACTTATGTGGTTGGCGATGGTCTGCCAGTGTGCCTTATGTTGACCAGGTGTGGTCTTGGACCCTGCAGTCACCACCATTTCATGGCTATGTGCCAACACATAGTGCATCAAGTTCCGAATCATCGAAGCAAGACTTCCTTGAGGTACCGGAGTGTGTAGCCGTGCGTGGGGTCTCAGCCTGTCGTGCCAGAGCACCCTTCTTCCTCTTTTTAGAAGGTGGAGCGGAGCCAGTGTGGCTAACGCCGCACTGGTCAGTAGGGGCAGAATCACCGGTGGACTGGGTTGTTGGAGTTTGCGTATGCACATTGACCATAGGACTTGGAGCAGGCATTGTCTGAAGTGTGATTTTGGCAGGGGGAACATCAGTATGATGGACCAGGACCAACACTGTCCTGGCTGGGAGAGTCAGAGCTGGGGCGGATGGAGCTGCAGCTGCCACTGCAGCCTCACCACCCTGCATACTTGGGGCAGCAGATGACACAGCTGCCCCAGATCCACGTGGCTTGGTGACAACTTGTACCGCTAACACGTGGCTTAGACTTGCTGACCTGGAAGTCAGCCAGGGAGTCATCCTGTGCCAGGTCAGGTGCCACAATGGGCTGGTCCAACAAGGGCTGAGCTGGGATGGTCTCAGCCACGTTTCCCTCAACCATGGGGAGGGCATGGGTGTCCCTGATTGGTCCTCCACACATGGGGGTATATGGGCACCCTGCAAATCCCGGCCATGTCCCCTACCGCGTCCACCACGTCCATCTTTTGAAGGTCGTCCACCTTTGCCTCCCTTACCACTTGGTCGCCTCCCAACCATGGCACTGATGTTGTTGTGCGTATGGGAGGAGCAGTAAGCTATTGTCCTGGGCAATTGGGGGTCAAAGGGGTAGGGTACTAGATGGAATTCGTACCCTAGTGCTCTAACAAGGCTGTCTGTGACCCCTGGGGGAAGATGACGGGTCACGCAATGCACAGGCAGCCCAAAAACAAAAATAAACGCGCACGCAACCCTCATAGACCACGTGCGTGGAAAAATGAACTGTGGCACCCAGAAACACAAAAATAAGCGTACGCGTGATACACGCAGCCTACAATGAGCTCTGAAGGGGAACGCGACACACGGGGCAAGCACAGTTGCTAAGTACGTGCGGAACTCACTGTCTGCCTGGAAAAAGAACATGGAAAATACGCGCGTGTGCACATTGGCAAGACCCCCGCCAAAAGAAGAATTGTACGCTGTCTGAGGAGACAGGACCAAAGGAGAAGTGAACACTGTTTGAGGAAACAGGCCCAAAAAAAGTAGAAAATGAAAGCTGTCAGAGGTAACAGGGAGTACAAACTTGAAACGCTGTGAAGTAATCGAGTGTGAACCGACAAGAAGTACAGAATCCACCCTCTCGCTCTCCACAAAAAGCACGTACAAGGAAATGGCGTCCTACATGTACCTTTTAAACCGGCTCACATGTACACGTCACATACGTGTGTACGCGCCCTTTCCTCCAATTACACGCGCCGACACTCGGATGTGCAGCTTTTCCACGTGTGCTCTGTCATCACGTGCTATGAGGGAAACACCAGCGCGTCACATCACAGACCCTGTGGAGCTGCCTCTGACCCTGCGGCCAGGCTGGTGGAGGACACATCCCTGCCACAGTCGGGAGACGGACGTCCAGCAGGGGTGGCCACCTCAACAACTTCACCCCAGCCGGAGGAGGATGTGCAGGCAGCAAGAGCCAGCGCACGGGCAGAGGCACGGCAGCAGCAGCAGCAGCAACAAGGTGGGAGCCATGAAATCTGGGGTCCTTCGTCATCGGAGGGGCAGGCATCGGCCAGAGGGCAGGAGGACCCAGGACGGGAAGTGTCTTCTGTGTGGCAGCGGTTAGGCCATGCCATAGATGCGGAGCGGCAGCGGGCAGAAGAGGCACGCCTCACGTTGGTCAGGGCGGAAAACTCCATGCGGAGGGCCCTGAGGCGGGCCGAGTGCCTCGAGGCAATTCGCAAGGAGTTGGAGGAGAACATGTCATTGTCCCTGCGAACCCTCGGGGCCATGGAAGAGGACCGCCTCCGGAACATTGAGCAGGAGTTCGATGATGCCCTGGCCCGGGACATCCAAAAGTCAGCCGTTGGACTAGCCCGCTGCCCTTGTAAATAGATAGTGTTAGGTTTCCTTTGGTTTTTTCTTTATTTTGGTTGCGCTTGGACAATGCACCACGTTTCTGTATACATTTTTTCATTAGGTAGTATTTTTGATAGGTTTAATTTCTTCAGTTGGGATCATGGACCCTGGATTGTTCATCTGTATATAGTTCACTATTGGATTCATCTCTTTTTTTGGATTTCCCCATGGAGCAATGGTTTTGTTTTTCCCTTGGATTTGCTTTGTTGGACTGTGACTTTGGACACCTTTCCTTTGGATTATGATTTCTTGTTTTTCATTATTTTACGGACATGCAGCTTTTCTTTTTTTATTCCCACTGTTGTTTGTTTGATTTTAATTCCATTCATGTTGCGTTTAATAAATTTTTTTCTTCATACTTCGATGTGTGGTATTATCACATTGGTTTCATGCATGTCATGATATGGGTTTTCACATTCACTTGCAAACATTGTGTGTGTGTGACGGACATGTGTTCATTTACATACTTGCCATTGGGGTTGTGTCATGTAATTGCCTTTTCTATGTGGGTGGATGCAATACTTGGTTGGGTCTTTGGGCTGGGGAGGCTGGCCATAAGGGCCATGATTGAGGATCGTCATGACCTGGGGGCAGGGGGACATGAGTGGGGGCCTTCTGGCAGGTGCCCTGC
Organism: Ambystoma mexicanum; assembly: GCF_040938575.1. Lineage (NCBI taxonomy): Eukaryota > Metazoa > Chordata > Amphibia > Caudata > Ambystomatidae > Ambystoma > Ambystoma mexicanum. The sequence goes on from NC_090922.1 coordinate 462,336,394, forward strand.
ACTGCTGGGGGTGGGGGTGCAAGGGGACATGAGTGGGACATGAGTAGGGGACTGCTGGCAGGTGCCCTGCACTGCTGGGGGGTGGGGGTGTAAGGGGACCTGAGTGGGGGCCTGCTGGCAGGTGCCCCTCAGTGCTGGGGGGTGGGGGTGCAAGGGGACATGAGTGGAGGCCTGCTGGCAGGTGCACCTCAGTGCTGGGGGGTGGGGGTGCAAGGGGACATGAGTGGGACATGAGTGGGGGCCTACTGGCAGGTGCCCTGCATTGCTGGGGGGTGCAAGGGGGCATGAGTGGGGGCCTGCTGGCAGGTGCTCCTGACTGCTGGGAGGGTGGGGGTGCTGGGGGACATGTGTGGGGGCCTGCTGGCAGGCGCCCCTGACTGCTGGGGGGTAAGGGTGCAGGGGGGCATGTGTGGGACATGTGTGGGGGCCTGCTGGCAGGTGCCCCTGACTGCTGGGGGGTGGCGGTGCTGGGGGACATGTGTGGGGGCCTGCTGGCAGGTGCCCCAGACTTCTCGGGGGTGGAGGTGCAGGGGGACATGTGTGGGGGCCTGCTGGCAGGTGCCCCTGACTGCTGGGGGGTGGGGATGCAGGGGGACATGTGTGGGGGCCTGCTGGCAGGTGTCCCTGACTGCTGGAGGGTGGGGGTGCTGAGGGGCATGTCTGGGGGCCTGCTGGCAGGTGCCCTTGACTGCTGGGGGTGGGGGTGCTGGGGGACATGTGTGGGGGTCTGCTGGCAGGTACCCTGCACTGCTGGGGGGTGGGGGTGCTGGGAGACATGAGTTGGTGATCATATTGCAATGTGACATGTGGCTTGGCTGGGGGGCATGCCCATGGTGGATGTGCTGCCTGCAGGACATGACCAGGGGTGCGGGGTAGTCCCCTGTTGTGTGGGCTGCCTGCAGGGGCCATGGAGGAGGTAGAGGGGACACCTGGGAGGACCCACACTGCCAATTCACGTGTAGGACTCCTCGCGCACTCCCGAAATACGCATTCCCCGCTCTGACAGCAAAATCGCGTGTGAAACTTCCCGCGCACCCCTGAAATACACGTACCCAGCCCAATCGTGTGTGAAACTTCCTGCGCACCCCTGAAATACACGTACCAAGCCCAATCGCGTGTGAAACTTCCCGCGTACCCCCGAAATACATGTACCCAGGCCAATCGCGTGTGAAACTTCCCGCGCACCCCTGAAATACACGTACCAAGCCCATTCGCGTGTGAAACTTCCCGCGCACCCCTGAAATACATGTACCCAGGCCCAATCGCGTGTGAAACTTCCCAAGCACCCCCGAAATACACATACCCAGGCCAATCGCATGTGAAATTTCCCGCGCACCCCTGAAATACACGTACCCAGGCCAATCGCGTGTGAAACTTCCCACGCACCACCGTAATACACGTACCCCACTCGCACAGGCCCTTTTGCGTGTGAAAGTTCACGTGAACCCCGTAATACACGTACCCTGCTGAAATCACGTGTGAAACTTCCCGCGAACCCCAGTAATACACGTACCCCACGTGCACAGGCCCTTTCGCATGAGAAACTTCACACGCACCCCAGTAATACACATTCCCTGCTTGCCGTTTGCTGTTTGGCAGCCCTGTAAACTGGTCCAGGGTTAGCGCAGCCCTTTGTGCTGAATTGGGAATTTTGATGACTTTTGCGTGCGCGAGGGTATTCTTGGGGGCATAACTAGCGCTGCTGCAGGTCGCAGCGCCACTCTGCGCCACAGCTGGTTTTGGAGGCTAAAATCCATGAATACGGTGTGCGTGGAAATCAATTTTAGCGCACGCGGCTGGCGCAGACATTCGCACGTGCACACTGTGCGCCAGCCGCGTGCGCCACTTTTGTGCGAAATTCTATGAATTACCCTGTAGGTCTGGATGTTGCTCTGTCTCCAAAGTAGCACAGAGACGTAGCAAGTCCAACCACTTCATTCCACATACTCCATGCCAGTGCACTACCACATGTGGGAATCCAAGATCTACAGCTACTCCACAGCTTTCTGCATGCACCTTCAACCAATGTATCCACGAGTCTCCCAAAATCAAAACAATCTGTTTTCTGAAACACACAGCCATAGCTATCTGTTCTTCTCTCAGCAAAAAGAGTATCTGAGAAACTCTCTCTGGCACAGTACACCCACTAAACTTTACTGACCAATCCCTTGCTCTGCTCATTCTCATTTGCATGCCTCCCCACCCCAAAATCCCCAGATGTAATACGCGATGTCTGCGGACATATCGTAACATGGACAGTCCTTCTACCATTTCCATTTCACTTTCTGTGCCATTCCCTAATTGGATATAGCTAAGCAATCACACGACCATCGACCAATCACATCCAAGACCTCTACATCTAACTGCATCATCATGGATCAACACTTCAAATGTACTGTTAATCTCTCCGAGTACAAGTGTCATATCATTGGAAAGCACCTTCTACAAGAAATACTGTACAAGTCTCCAAGTTTTCTACTTGAAGCTGCATGCATATCCATATGCATGAACACAAACTACAGGTATGCATATTTTCTGTATAGTACATGTACAATTCTTATAGATTCATATAAACAGATTAACTGACGTTCAGCTTGTATAGCCTATAAAATGAACTTACTGTCATTTTTTCCATCTCTTATAATCAACTGTCACTTCCAAACCTATCTGCTATTTAATTTCTTTTTGCACACACATTTGCAAAGCATGTTGAACTAACATATTTAAAGTACAATATAAAGAGTTAACATAATCAAACAAAATTGCATGCACACAGTATGTTCAAATATCAAAGAACAATACTTGTACAAAAACCTAAAAATCAATTTCTAAATTAAAATCAGTGCTATATACAAACAAAATGACTAATTTGTTTCCTTTACAATTGCAGTGAAGACCACTCTCCTGAAAATAAGCAGCCGAATTTGAAGTACAAAGAACAACTAAGAAGAAACCTGCTCATTTCAGAAAAAAAGTAAGTTAAATACCACCATAATATTTGTACTATTACTCAAACACACTGTAAGGTTAATTCATGCTATTTCTACACCTAAAAATAGAGATTGTGCACCATTCTGTCCACAAATCCCCATTTTTAAACAGAGATTTACCGGCAGAATGGCGCATACATTCCTATTTTTCGGCGCACAAATGACCCAACCCAGCCCCTAGAATTTTGATATTATAGAACAAACAACTGTTTTAATTGTATACCATTAGATTTACTATTTGTACTTCTTCACACCACTAGCTTACTTTCTACTGTCATCTGAACCCCAGTTTGGTAGTACATACATTCAGGAATACCCATCCCAACTGGTTGTAGTTGCCCAATGCACAATCACACACTGTTTCACATTAGTCTCTAACATACCGCCGGTTTATTTACCTTAAATAAATTCACCGGTTGGTATTTGCTGCCAGAACTCGGTTTTAAAATGGTGTATGTGTTCGCCTCTGTAACTCCGAACCAAAGGTTGAGCCCTTTGTTCCACTTTTGGCGGGCTTCTGCACAGAAGCCCTCCAGAGTGGTGCCATTCTGTCTGGGTACCCCAGGGAGTGTGGGAGGGGGTTTAGGCACCCTGGACTGAGTTGCCTTGCCAACTCAAGTCGCACTCTGGTGTGATTGGCCCAAGTGGTGACCCGCCCCGCTCACCACTTAGCATGTTTGAGGGACAGCTAGTTTGAATGAATGGGGGTTTTCTGCATAAAAGCAGGGCTTTTGGGACTGGAATTTCAGAAGTCGCCACAGGACCTAAGAATCCGACGAGGGTAAAGCTGAGCCGACCTGCAACGACGACACCTCCGGTGGAGCCCTGCTGAACCGACTCACCACTTCCCGACGACAGAGGAGATCTCCCTGCTGGAGAGTCTTCTTCCCTTGACTGGTGGGAACAACCGGTCCCTTGCTTTTTCTTCGCTTCCAGGATGTCTAGTGGTCGAATTGCCCATGCTGAGCACACCGGCAACCGGATAACCACTAACCACTGTACCGTGACCAAAAGGTGGTGCCTTGTGACGGAGCACTCCGCGGCTGGTCTCTTCCCTGGTGGTGCAACGATCTTCAACTTTTCCTCGACGACGAGATCCTCTCATCTTCTGGCAAAGCCCCGACTTGCATCCACAACCAGGAACAACTGCCCCCGCCGGAGCTGTCTCTTCACTTTCAAGGTACTGTGTCTGCCTGGCTTCCCTTGTGACGGTTAGTGTGAGGTGTCTTAAATCCTTACCTTTCCTCTGGGTCGCCTCCAGACCTTCTTAACGTTTAGTTCTAAACTGGTCCAACCTTTCTGTGACATTTTGCTACAAAGACTCGAAGTGCATTTCCACTGTGATACTTTTGGGACATACAGCCTTGCCTCTCTCCAAGTGGGCCTGGCCTCTGAACTTTGTGATCTACAGTAGACCCTGCCTTGCTTGCCTTGCATTTGCTTCGTAAAAGTGTTGGTACTGAGTTGGTTTCATACCCTGCCTTTTTCTCTCCCCTTCTAACGAATATTAGAGTGCCATCTGGGTTAAAGCATTCACCTCTGTCTGCAAATAAGTGGTGCCGTTGAACCTTGACTTGTCGAACTATTGTTAGGGGATTGATATATATATATATATATTTATAGTAATTGTGATTGAAGTTGTTTGCCGTATTGGTGCCAGTGTGTTTTTCATAGATGTGTTTTTAAATGAATAATTATATATCTTTACATCCAAGCTCTGATCCGTGTCTGCTTGTTCTACTTTGTAAATTGCCCTATCTTGTATACTCCAAATACTGCCTAACTAGTCTTGAGAGAAGTCTGACTGCTCAGCCACAGCTACCAAGTAAATCTGGGTGGTGCAGACTGCTACCAATTGGGTTTACCGCTAACTCCTGTAGACTTAAACGTTTTGCAGTTGTCCCAGAGAGAACTGCACAGGTTTCTGCCTAACACTGGCATACAGCGGTGGGATTTGTATCGAGTATACAGTTTAGAGTGCTTTTCAACACTTTAGGATAACTAACCACAAAGCTTAGCACTAAAAAAAGCAACTTTCAAAAAACATGTCTACTATGGAAGTTACAGTCAAGAGTCCTTGTCAGGTGAAAATACTGAGAGTTTGAGAGCTCTCTGTAGACAAGAGAATCTTTCTGTAAGAGGCAAGAAAGTAGAACTGATAGAGAGATTGCTGGAAAACCAAAGTCTGGGTACTGGTTCAGAGGAACCAACTTCTCCAGCAAATGTAGATAACAGTAATGGTGTTGATCTAAATCAAAGTTCTGATGATAGTGATGAAGAGGCTGAAGAGGAAGGAGAGGCTAATGAAACTGTATCCCCTGCTCCTCTGTCTGCCTTACCAGCTGTACCTACTGGGCCTATAGCAGTCCCACACTAAGTCCTCAAGTCCTTGAGCTAGAAAAAATGAAAATAGATTTGGAATTCCAAAGGATTACTGCTCAAACCGAACAGAAACACCAAGAAATGCAACAAATTCTTAGGCTCAGAGAAATGGAGCTCAGGTATGAGTTAGAAATGAAACAGTTGTCTGTTGAAACTGCTTCTGTCTCGGGCTCCTCTAGAAGTTCCAGTCCCAAAAGACCCCGGATGCCTAAGGAATTAATTGTTATGTATGAACCAAAGTTGGATGTGTTGGATTGACTGAGTTTGTTTGAGTATAATCATGGGCTCCAGGACATCACAGGTAATGAGTTACTTATCTGGTTGTTCTCTAGGCTCCCCCCTGTTGCAACTGATGCGGTAATGGTGTTGGGGGAGGAGGATAGGAAAGAGTATGAAAGTATGAAACTAGCTCTGATAGCTAGATTTGACAAGACCCCTTCCCAGTATCTTAAGAGGTTTAGATCCCTCAAAAAGCATGATGGTACCCCTTGGGCTACCTGGGTGAGTGAAGGGTTGAAAAACTTAGAGGGATGGATTAAGGGTTACAAGGTGAACACTTATGAGGGTATGAAGAATCTTTTTATGTTGGAGTCTATTTATGATGCCTCCTGAGCTCAGACAGGACTTGGCTGATTCAAAGGAATTGGATTCCAGGAAGCTAGCTGAGGCTGCTGACTTGTGGGTTGCCAACAGGGCTACTCATAAGGATTCTGGGGCAACTCAGAAAAAGGACAAGGGAAAACAGCCTAAAAAAGACTCAAAAGAGAATTCTAATAACTCCAACTCCAAAGAGGGCCCCAAACAAAACCATAAGGGTAAACCACAAGGAAAACCACAGCAGAATAGTGTACCTTCTGGTGCCAAACCAGAGGGAGGCCAGAACACGCCGCCATTCCAGAAAGCATTTGGTAAATGCTTTGTTTGTGGCTCTACTGACCTTGTGAAAGGAGATCCCAGATGCAAGGGTAAACCTTCAGGGATCCAGCTTGTCTCCTTAGCCTTCGCTGCAGAGGAGGAAGTCTAAATGGCAAGTGGAAACTTTCTACTGCTGGCTGATGAACCCATTGGAGTCTCAGCCAGTGTTTCTTTAGTGTCTCTGGGTTTGTGGGAAGAACAGAATTTAGATGTCTATAATTCTATCCCAGATAATACTAAAGAGTATTATAAGGACAGTGTCCAGGTGAATGGTCAGGAGACTCCTGCCATTAGGGACACTGGGGCCAGCATAACTGTGGTGGATAAATCTTTTTTTCAGGCTGAGGATGTTGCTAAGGCACCCAAACGCCTCACCAAGTTAGCTGGAGGGCCTGTGCAGATGCTTCCCCATTTACCAGTTCTCATCCAGTGTAATGACATGACTGTGAAGATACCTGTCAGCATACAAAGTGATGTACCAGGACGCGTTCTGTGTTGGGTAACGATTTAAAAACTCTCGGAGTTGTGTCTCATACCCCCAGACCTCCTAGTAAACGGTTACAGGAGCTAACCAGACCTGCAAGGGAGAGAACCATGAGAGGTACTCCCCAGGAGATGATGAAGAAGGATATCACTCCTGCTCCACTAGAATTGTCAGCTGCTGTCTCAAAGAAATCAGAAGTGCAAGGGAAACCTAAAACTTCTACACCGAAACCAGCAGCCAGCACTTCAGTGCAGCCAACAAGGACTTCCCCTCGGTTGTCCAAAGTTACACCAGTTACTCCTCCTCCAGCTGAGGCTGAGAGGGTGGTACAACCCTGTGTGGTAGAATTCGACTCTGAGAAAGAGCTAATGGAAGGCCAGGAACTCATTGGAGATCTGGATCCTGTTGACCATCTTGAGCTGCAGTCTTTACTGGCAGAAGGTGGACCCAATAGGGCAGACTTCAGTAAGGGACAGAGAGAATGTCCAACTCTGGAAGGTCTTCGCCACCAGGCAGAAGCTCAGGCTGAAGGGCAAGAGCCTGGGAAATACAGGCTGCACTGGGAAGATGGCCTCTTCTGCAGTGAACTGACCGAGTCTGCGCCTGGAGACTACAAATGACTTGTAGTACCCCAAGAGAACAGACAACAGTTCTTGCAGTTAGCCCACGAGATTCCTTTGGCTGGTCACTTGAGTTTCAAGAAGACTAAGGAAAGGCTCTCTCTCTACTTTTATTGACCAAAGATGGGGGCCAAAGTAGAAAAACACTGCAGGAGCTGCCACAACTGCCAGACCTCTGGTAAGGTTGGCGCCAAGAATGTGGCACCTTTAGTGCCTCTCCCAGTTGTGGGAGTGCCATTTGAGAGAGTAGGGATTGACATTGTTGGTCCCCTTGATCCTCCAACCTCCTCAGGCAACAGGTTTATACGTGTTGTAGTAGACCATGCTACTAGGTATCCTGAGGCAATTCCTATGAGGACTGTTACGGCTCTGGCTGTGGCTAAGGCCCTCCTTGGTATTTTTGCCAGGGTCGGGTTTCCTAAGGAAGTAATCTCTGACAGGGGGGTCAAACTTTATGTCCCACTACACGAAAGCCATGTGGAAAACATGTGGAGTTACTTACAAGTTATCAACCGTTTACCACCCAGAAACCAATGGATTGGTAGAAAGGTTCAACCGAACCACGAAGAGCCTGATAGGTGCTTTAGAGGAATCCCTTAAACGAAAGTGGGACCTTCTACTGCCATGCCTTCTCTTTGCTTATAGAGAAGTCCCTCAGGAGGGAGTAGGTTAGTCTCCCTTTGAGCTTCTCTATGGCCATCCCGTCAGAGGTCCATTGGCCCTGATTAAGGAGGGTTGGAGAGTGCTCCTTCACCCAGGCCAGTCAGAGTGACTGACTACGTGATAGGTCTCCGAAGGAGAATGTCACACATGATGGCGGAAGCAAGTGATAACTTGAAGGCTGGACAAGCATTGGTCAAGCACTGGCATGATCAAAAGGCTAACATGGTTGAGTTCACTCAAGACCAGCTAGTTCTTGTTATGATTCCAACAAGGCAGAGGGCCTTGCAAGACAAATGGATGGGACCCTTCAGAGTTGTGGTTAAACTTGGAGAGGTCAACTATCTGGTGGACTTGGGCAATCCCAAGGAGGCTCCAACAGTCTTCCACACCAACCGACTCAAAGCTTATGTCTCGAGACCCGATGTAGGAGCGTTGCTTCTAGCATCATCATCGGAAGAAGAAGAGAGTGAAGCTCCTCCGGATCTCCTCAGAGGCTTACCTTTAGACGAAAAGATTGAAGGAGTAAATCTCTCTTCAAATCTGACACCTGAGCAACAAGAAGAGTGCAAATCTATGTTGAATCAGTTGCCTCTCTGTTCTCACTTTCACCAGGCTTGACCCCTTGGGGCCAGCATGACATACTCACTGGTGACTGTCTGCCAGTCAAAAGCAGAGGATATAGAATGTCAGAAAATGTAAGAACCCACATCAAAGGTGAGGTCAGCAAGATTCTTGATCCCGGGGTAATAGAGCCCTCTACTAGTCCATGGTATAGCCCAGTTGTATTATACCAAAGGCAGGATCTAAAGAACTTAGATTGTGTATGGACTATACTTAATGCAGTCACCAAGACTGATGCCCACCCTTTGCCAACAACAGATGAGTTGGTGGAAAGACTTGGTTCAGCCAAGTTCCTCAGCACATTTGACTTGACGTCAGGCTATTGGCAAATAGCCCTGACCGACCATGCCAAGGAGAAAACTGCATTTTCTACCCCGGTGGGCTTATACCCGTTTAAGGTAATGTCTTTTGGATTAAAAAATGCACCTGCTACATTTCAACGGATGGTAAACCAGGTTCTGAATAAGATGGAGGACTTCTGCATGGCATGCTTGGATGACATAGCAGTGTTCAGCAATTCCTGGGAAGAACATCTGGACCACCTAAGAGATGTTTTGCAGGCTCTTGGACGAGCCAATCTGACCATAAAGGCGAGTGAATGCCAAATTTGACAGAGTAAGGTAGTCTATCTTGGACATGAGGTAGGAGGTGGAGAAATAAGGCCTTTGCTCAGTAAGATTGAAGCTGTGCAAAATTGGAGAACACCTACTACTCAGACCCAGGTGAGAGCCTTCTTAGGTCTCACTGGGTATTACATGAATTTCATTGAGAACTATGGGACCATAGCTTCTCCTCTGAATGTCATCTCCTCTCCAAAATTCCCTAAAAAGTTTAGATGGAACGAAGAGTGCAATCAGGCCTTTGAAAACCTGAAAAGGGCTCTTGGCCAAGCCCCAGTACTCAGAGCTCCTGATTACCACCAAACTTTCATTGTGCAGACAGATGCTTCAAATATAGGAATAGGTGCAGTACTCAGTCAACTGGATGGGAAGGGTAGGGAGCACCCCGTTTGCTTCATCAGCCGCAAGCTGACGGATCCTGAAACAAGGTGGGCAACAATCGAAAGAGAATGCTTTGCTATCGTGTGGGCTCTGAAGAAGTTTAGGCCATACTTGTATGGTTCTACTTTTTTCATTCAGACTGACCACCAACCCTTGAGATGGTTAATGCAATTGAAAGGGGAAAACCCAAAACTACTGAGATGGTCAATCTGCCTGCAAGGGTTTGATTTCACCATTGAGCACAGGTGAGGGTGTCACCACCAAAATGCTGATGGTCTCTCTAGGATGTATGTCATCGACTAGAGGTATGAGATTCATCCAGGAGTGGATTAAATCCTCCTGTCCCTTAGTCTGGGGGGGGGCGAGTGTTAGGGAGAATTCTCTGTTTAGGCTGAATTTCCTAACCTAGTGAGTCCCCCAGCAGCTTTGCTGGATTTCTGGAGTTTGTTTTTTTCATCCTGCCAAGAGTGAGACTCTTTTTCTCCCACTCTTGGACATGATTGTGGTTGATTTCTTTGAATGTTAATGTGTTCTCTGGGCTATGAGGTCTTTTACTCCATAGGGTCTCATGTGTTTTGCTATGTGTGTTACACAGCACCCTCCGTGCCGTAACACTGGGGTGACCCCCACCATAAACTCCATACCCTGGGACTGACTACTGTCTCCCAGGGCATGTAAAGTCACCATTGGCTTTACTAGGCCTACATTTACTAACAGAACCAGTACCAACCATCCTATTGTGGATGTACTGGTAGGGGTAATTCGATTACCCCTGGGTCTGTTGTTCGAAGGGGCACTGTCCCGTCCCCCCTCGTCGAGTTTTGGCTGGTGGCAGTGGATACTACTTTTTATATTCGACCGCAAATATATTCCTATGGGATTCTTCCCATTGTTCGAAGCTAATACTTTTTCACATTAGTCTCTAACATACCGCCGGTTTATTTATCTTAAATCAATTCACCGGTTGGTATTTTCTGCCAGAACTCGGTTTTAAAATGGTGTATGTGTTCGCCTCTCTAACTACGAACCAAAGGTTGAGCCCTTTGTTCCACTTTTGGCGGGCTTCTGCACAGAAGCCCTCCAGAGTGGTGTCATTCTGTGTGGGAGGGGGTTTAGGCACCCTGGACTGAGTTGCCTTGCCAACTCAAGTCGCACTCTGGTGTGATTGGCCCAAGTGGTGAGCCGCCCTCCTCACCACTTAGCATGTTTGAGTGACAGCTAGGCTGAATGAATGGGGGTTTTCTGCATAAAAGCAGGGCTTTTGGGACTGGAATTTCAGAAGTCACCACAGGACCTAAGAATCCGACGAGGGTAAAGCTTAGCCGACCTGCAACGACGACACCTCCGGTGGAGCCCTGCTGAAACGAATCACCACTTCCCAACAACAGAGGAGATCTCCCTGCTGGAGAGTCCTCTTCCCTTGACGGGTGGGAACAACCGGTCCCTTGCTTTTTCTTCGCTTCCAGGATGTCTAGTGGTTGAATTGCCCGTGCTGAGCACACCGGCAACCGGATAGCCACTAACCACTGTACCGCGACCAAAAGGTGGTGCCTTGTGATGGAGCACTCCGCGGCTGGTCTCTTCCCTGGTGGTGCAACGATCTTCAACTTTTCCTCGACGACGAGATCCTCTCATCTTCTGGCAAAGCCCCGAATTGCATTCACCACCAGGAACAACTGCCCCCGCCGGAGCTGTCTCTTCACTTTCAAGGTACTGTGTCCGCCTGGCTTCCCTTGTGACGGTTAGTGTGAGGTGTCTTAAATCCTTACCTTTCCTCTGGGTCGCCTCCAGACCTTCTTAACTTTTTGTTCTAAACTGGTCCAACCTTTCTGTGACATTTTGCTACAAAGACTCGAAGTGCATTTCCACTGTGATTACTTTTGGGACATACATCCTTGCCTCTCTCCAAATGGGCCTGGCCTCTGAGCTTTGTGATCTACAGTAGACCCTGCCTTGCTTGCCTTGCATTTGCTTGATAAAAGTGTTGGTCCTGAGTTGGTTTTATACCCTGCCTTTTTCTCTCCCCTTCTAACGAATATTAGACTGCCATCTGGGTTAAAGCATTCACCTCTGTTTGCAAATAAGTGGTGCCGTTGAACCTAGACTTGTTGAACTATTGTTAGGGGATTGATATATACTTATAGTAATTGTGATTGAAGTTGTTTGCCGTATTAGTGCCAGTGTGTTTTTCATAGATGTGTATATTACAAATACTGCCTAACTCGTCTTGAGAGAAGTCTGACTGCTCAACCACAGCTACCAAGTAAATGTGGGTGGTGCAGACTGCTACCAATTGGGTTTACCGCTAATTCCTGTAGACTTAAACTTTTTGCAGTGGTCCCAGAGGGAAGTGCACAGGTTTCTGCCTAACACACACCATCACATACATCTTTATCATCATACTCAGACACTCATGCACATAGCACACATACATTGCAGAACACCCGAACCCATACCTTCTTTATTTTTTCAACAGACCCTAAAGAATGCCTACCAAAAATCAACTCCGTAGAAAGCAACGCAGAAGTAGAGCAAATGAAAATAGAAGTGTCCAAAATAAGCATCCATCTCTAGCAGAATTTGTAAAAAAAAGTTCAAACAAAACAGCTAATACAGTCATTTAGTGAAACAAAACAAGCTTCAAGTACAGAAACTTTGCCTCCTCTATCAAAATGTAAAACAAATCAGAAAACCATTAACAAAAATTCAGCTACCACTACAGATAAAACTGCTGCTATAAATCTTGATATAGTGCCAAGTAAGCATACCAAAAAAAGTATTTTAGCAAAAATGTTCAGTCACAGAGTCCTTCAAAATCTTATAAAAACAGGAGAGAAATCAGGCACAACCCTTAAAACCTATCATAGGAAATTCCTCTTAGAAGCTTTGGTAGACAGTGCAATCCTTTTCAAAAGAACGTTATTTATTTTAGTGTTAAACAAAATGAAACCACTAACAGAACTAATTACTAAATTACAAAAAAGACTTCTCAATAAACGAAATATCAACAGAAATAACTTCTTAAATATCTGTTGAGGTGAGTGGAGTCACACTACAAGCACAGAACCATATTTTAATGAAGAAGCATACAAACAAAAGCAAACAAATACAATTGCCATACATAGCAGTGGACGAGGTTATGAAAAAGTTAATAATACCATAATGGAACAAGAAATACTGCTTACAAAAATATCCCCAGAAAACCAGTATACAAATGGCCATGCACGTCAATGTGTAACATTCCCAAAAAATCTTTCAAGTCTTTACGCCAATTCCGCAATCAATATGTGAAAGGCAAAGACAAAATCAAAATTAAACTACTGCTAAATATGGATACCTGTCCAGTGCGCAAGTACACTGGACTACAAGGACATTCATTGGCCTGCATTTCAGGACCTACATGCAAAACCACCTTCCATTATATCAAAATGATATCAACACATCATTCAACTATAAGAAATCTAGTCTATAAACTGTACTATGCTAAAAGTCGTGCTTTAGCACTAGCCAATTTAAATAACATTCTTCTACATGGTACAGCAAAAGACCTACTTGAAGAAATCGACTATATCCAGAAAAAATATTTTGGAAGTGAAAGCCACTTACAGAATGAAATAGCTTTGAAACACATTAGCAACAATTCTATGCATGGCAACCTTCTACTACACACATGCAAAAAAGAAATACTGAAATTTAAAAGTACATCTGCTGAAGTACCAAACCATGTGTGTGCATGTTGCAGCAGAACTTTTAATAAAAGTAACACAAAAACTGTAGACCTAACATACAAAATAGAAGACAATGAAGATTCTAAATGGTTTGAATTAGCTCTCTACTTTATAGCAGAAAACAAATACGAAATAACTTCCCACTTAATACTTTGCAGTTACTGTACTACAAAACAACCAAACTCCTTCACGTGCTATCACAAATAATTTGGAATTATTTCCACTACCAAAACCCCTAAAACAACTCAATTTATATGAGAGCATCATAACAGTGCACCCCTTTCAAGCAATAATACACCTTCAACCAAAAACAGCAAAATGACCTCCCTCTGAATTAGTGAAAGGTATTCGTGGAAAAGTAGTGTATTTACCATTAGTTCTAAAACAAAATGTGCACACTCTAGTGGAGCAATCTTTAATTATCTTAGTAAATGGTGTACCTAGAAAAGGCAAAAAAATGTGGCAACAACTGGTATATTTACATAAAGTTAGACAAGCCTTGCAATATCTAAAAGACAATAATGAATACTACAAAGAAATTAATATTGAAGAAAACTTGAAGGATACCACTGAAATAATTCAAGAGTCACAAGAAGCTGGTCAATTTGAGCTCCTAGATCCTGCTATAGTATCCAATACTTTAGACCATTATACAATTCATACATTGCACTCTAATGACACCATAGATGATGCACTAGAAACGTACCAAATGCGACAAACAAATCACCAATCAGCATATGGGAAAAAAGTATAGAAGCACGTGCTTTTCCTCTACTCTATCCCAAATAACAGCATCAGAATACTGCTCGTTACGGATGTATTCTGAAGATCCCAGATTTAGACAAAATGTGGAATACATATTCCACCTACTCTTTGAAAGTGAACTAGCAACTTTATGTTACGGAGTTGGACACACATTTAAATCAGGATCCCACTTTCAAATTATGTCAGCTACACAATTATTACAAAAAGTGCATCAAAAAGATGAAGTTTTACAATCAAATATTACAAATCTATTAGCAAACATGCGTGGTACTGAAGAGTACTGGTTTCGACCTCATGGAGATGTACGTTGTATGATAAGAAACCTTGACCCACCAACTTGGTTTGTTACATTAAGTTGTGCAGAATATGCATGGGAAGAACTACATGATTTCCTACGCATATCAAACAAAAACAAAACAAACATAGATATACTAACACCTGGAGAACTTTGTTCTCTAGATCCTGTTAATGTTTCAAGATATTTTCACCATCGCTTCATTGCTATGCTACACTTTATTTGTAATAAAACTGTTCCTCTACTCGGAGAAGTGTAATACTTCTTTTGGAGAAAAGAATACCAAGCCAGAGGAGCACCACATATCCACATGCTTTTATGGATTAAAGATGCTCCTGAGTTTGGTCAAGACAATGACGCCACTGTGTCACAGTTTATTGAAAAATATGTCACTTGTGAAATTCCATCAGAAGCAACAAATAGTGATCTTCATGCACACATTTTACAATTTCAAAGACACATAAGTTGCAAATATTGTCGTCGCAAATACAAAAACAAAGGTAAATACTACACCAAATACTGCTTTGGTTTCCCTAGACCGGTTACAAAAACAGGTCCAGTGAACAACTTCATGTCTTCAGTTAGACATAGTGCTAAAGGTAAATCACCTAAAAATACATATTACATAAAAAGAACAGAAGAAGAAAACGATATCAATGATTACAATGCAATCATTGCCCACTTATGGAATGCAAACATAGATGTGCCGTATATTGCAGACAATTCCACTGCAGTTGCACAATATGTTACAGCCACTAATAACAAATGAGGCAGAATTAGCTATGACAGAAGTAGAAAACACCATGTGTCAGTATGAAGATAAAGAAGACTTAACTATACTACAATCAAAACTACACAATGAGCAACGTAGCATTTTTGAAGAAGTAACAAAAGAAATTGCACATGGTGTACAACATGAAAACAAAGAATGCACCAGCCAAAATTACAAACCTGTACTACTGTATGTCAGTGGTGAAGCTGGTTTTGCAAAACATTCTTAAACAAAATCATCAGTAAATTCCTTCAACAATTGACAAACAACAAACTGTCAGCTGTTTTCACTGCCCCCACAGGTTTAGCTGCCTACAACATAGGCGGTGTCACTTTACACTGATTACTACTCCTGCCAGTAGAACACCAAAACAAATTAGACTATTACAAACTTTCTACAGAAGCTGCAATGGAACTACGCAGAGTATTAAAACAAATCAAAATGCTACTAATAGATGAATTGAGCATGGTCTCCAACCTAATGTTGACTTTGATTCACCTCAGATTACAAGAAGTACTCAAAACAAACTACGAAGAGCTCTTTGGAGGAAAACACATTATTGTTTTCGGAGATCTTCTTCAATTGGCCCCAGTGAAAGGTGAGCCTATTCTTAAAACCTTAGGACACAAACTCTGCCGTAAAACAGTTGGAAGCATAGGAAATATCAACATTTGGCAACATTTCCAATACAGAGAATTAACAGAAAACGTGCAGCAATCTGCAGATCTCACTTATGCCAACATCTTAAAAAGTATTAGAGTTGGTATATTATCTCACGAATCACAAGCACTATTCAATACCCAGCACATTCATGCACTTTATGGCGATAATACATGTGCTACGGATGCTATAGAACAATAAGCCCACAAAAATGTCAATTGTATGGCCTTAATGCCAACTCTTGCAAGCTGTTTCAAATTCAATGAAACAATGTTAAAAAAAGAAATGCAACCAATAATTGAATTTAGCGCCACAGACAAACTAGACATACATGGTATGACACTACCCATGTGTGAACAAGCCACAACGAGACTAAATGGCCAATTCATGGAATAATTAGCGCGGCGCAAGTGGCCAAAAACGTGCGAATCGGAGTGGAATAGCGAAAATCGCAGTGCAAGTGCGAAAATCGCATGAAAAGCAGCGCACATCGATTCATGGAAGTCCGTGCGCGAGAAAACCATCGGATGTGCGATAAAAAAGTGTGCGGCGCACGTTGGCGCCCAGGCCATCTAACGGCGTGCGCCAGGTCACAGCGAAAATTGCACAGGCCACAACGAAAATCGCACATAGCGTGGCGCACACAACAAAAGTAGGCGGAACACAGGGCGTAACACTCGGAATGGGGAACAACTTGCCAAAATGTGGGCGTCACAGGGGAAGTACAGGGTGCAAGTGTGCGGAATGCCCACACGCTCGCCTACAACACGTATTCATGGAATAGAATAGGGCAAAAAAGCGCACGCTCAAACTGGTGCACAGGCACAAACACGACCGCCACAAGAAAGCAGGCGGTAGCGTCTCTGCGCCTGTAAGAAATGTGCGCCAAAAGGTGCGCCAACAAATAGCACCTATATACAGCCATGATGAATGTCCGATACTGTGGCCCTCCAGGACAAATGACGTGCAAAGGGGTACCCACAAACACGGACACCCGCTGACAGAAAAATAACGTGTGCGTGTATACCGGGGTGCGTGGGAAGTCTCACACGCGATTTGGCAGGGCATGTGAATTTCAGGGGTTTGCGGGAAGTCCCACACGCGATTTGGCAGGGTATGTGAATTTCAGGGGTGCGCGGGAAGTTCCACACGCGATTTGTCAGAGTACGTGGATTTCAGGGGTGCGCGGGAAGTTCCACACGCGATTTGGCCGGGTACGTGGATTTCAGGGGTGCGCGGGAAGCTCCACACGCGATTTGGCCTGGTACGTGGATTTCAGGGGTGCGCGGGAAGTTCCACACGCGATTTGTCAGGGTACGTGGATTTCAGGGGTGCGCGGGAAGTTCCACACGCGATTTGGCCGGGTACGTGGATTTCAGGGGTGCGCGGGAAGTTCCACACGCGATTTGGCCTGGTACGTGGATTTCAGGGGTGCGCGGGAAGTTCCACACGCGATTCGGCCTGGTACGTGGATTTCACGGGTGCGCGGGAAGTTCCACACGCGATTTGGCCTTGTACGTGGATTTCAGGGGTGCGCGGGAAGTTCCACACGCGATTTGGCCGGGTACGTGGATTTCAGGGGTGCGCGGGAAGTTGCACACGCGATTTGGCTGGGTTTGTGGATTTCAGGGGTGCGCGGGAAGTTCCACACGCGATTTGGCTGTGTACGTGGATTTCAGGGGTGCGCGGGAAGTTCCACACGCGATTTGGCCGGGCACATGGATTTCAGGGGTGCGCGGGAAGTTCCACACGCGATTTGGCTGGGTACGTGGATTTCAGGGGTGCGCGGGAAGTTCCACACGCGATTTGGCTGGGCATGTGTATGACAGGGGTACGTGGGAAATTCTACACGCGATTTGGCTGTGTGCTCCCAGGTATTCCCTGTACACCCTCCACGGCCCCTGCAGGCAGCACACACCACAGGGGACTACCCTGCACACCTGCTCATGTTACCCAGCACCCCCACCCCCCAGCATCCAGGGGCAGCCTCCACCAGGCCCCCACTCATGTCTCCCACCACCCCCACCCCCCAGCATCCAGGGGCACCCTCCACCAGGCACCCACCCATGTCTCCCACCACCCCCACCCCCCAGCAGTGCAGGGGCACCCTCCACCAGGCCCCCACTCATGTCTCCCACCACCCCCAGCCCCCAGCAGTGCAGGGGCACCCTCCACCAGGCCTTCACCCATATCTCCCACCACCCCCACCCCCCAGCATCCAGGGGCACCCTCCACCAGGCCCCCACCCATGTCTCCCACCACCCCCACCCCCCCAGCATCCAGGGGCACCCTCCACCAGGCCCCCACTCATGTCTCCCACCACCCCTACCCCCCAGCATCCAGGGGCACCCTCCACCAGGCCCCCACTCATGTCTCCCACCACCCCCACCCCCCAGCATCCAGGGGCACCCTCCACCAGGCCCCCACCCATGTCTCCCACCACCCCCCACCCCCCAGCATCCAGGGGCACGCTCCACCAGGCCCCACCCATGTCTCCCACCACCCCCACCCCCCAGCATCCAGGGGCACCCTCCACCAGGCCCCCACCCATGTCTCCCACCACCCCCACCCCCCAGCATCCAGGGGCACCCTCCACCAGGCCCCCACCCATGTCTCCCACCACCCCCACCCCCCAGCAGTGCAGGGGCACACTCCACCAGGCCCCCACTCATGCCCAACTCATGTCCCCCTGCACCCCCACCCCCCAGCAGTGCAGGGGCACCCTCCACCAGGCCCCCACCCATGTCTCCCACCACCCCCACCCCCCAGCAGTGCAGGGGCACCCTCCACCAGGCCCCCACTCATGTCTCCCACCACCCCCACCCCCCAGCATCCAGGGGCACCCTCCACCAGGCCCCCACTCATGTCTCCCACCACCCCCACCCCCCAGCATCCAGGGGCACCCTCCACCAGGCCCCCACTCATGTCTCCCACCACCCCCACCCCCTAGCAGTGCAGGGGCACCCTCCACCAGGCCCCCACCCATGTCTCCCACCACCCCCCACCCACCAGCATCCAGGGGCATCCTCCACCAGGCCCCCACTCATGCCCAACTCATGTCCCCCTGCACCCCCACCCCCCAGCAGTGCAGGGGCACCCTCCACCAGGCCCCCATCCATGTCCCCCTGCACCCAGGTCCTCACAATCACCAACCATGTGCGTAATGGTCAGCCTCCACAGCCAAAAGGCCCTACCAAGTAACCCATTCACCCACATGGAAATGGAAATTACATGTTACACCCCCAACGTACATAAAGCAAATGAACCCATGTCTGTCACACACAATGGTTGCAAATGAATTGGAAAACACCCAACATGACATGCATGAAACCAATGAGATGATACCACACAGTGAAGTATGAAAACAAAATTGTATTAAAAAAATATGAATGCAAATGAAATGAAACAAACTACAATGCCAATGAAAAAAAGAAAAGCTGCATGTCCGTCCAAAAAAATAAAAACACCAAATCCCAAAAAATGTACTTCAAAGTCACATTAAAAATGAAATCAATCCGACAGAAAAAAAAATGCAAACACCATTGCTCCATGGAGAAGAAATAAAAAAGAAAAAAATTAAAAAATCCAATGAAGAACTATGTACAAAACATCCAAGGGTCCATGAGCCCAACTGAACAAAGGAAACCTACAAAAAACCCTAACAAAAATGCAACTATATACAAAAAGTGGAGCTGTGTCCGTCGACTCCAAATCATAAGAAGAAACAAATGAAACATAAAACTAAAGAACTATATACAAAGGCGGCGGGCAAGTCCAGCGGCTCACTCCGTAGTGTTCCGGGCCAGGGCATCATCAAACTCCTCGTCTATGTCCGGGAGGCGGTCCTGTTCCATGGCCCCGAGGGTCCGCAGGGACGACGCCATCTGCTCCTCCAACCCCCTGCGGATTGCCTCGAGGCACTCGGCCCGCCTCAGGGCCCTCCGCATGGAATTCTCCGCCCTGACCATCGTGAGCCGCTCCTCTTCCGCCCGCTGCCGCTCCGCACCTATCTGCTGGCCCAACCCCAGCCACACGGAAGACACTTCCTGTCCTGGGTCCTCCTGCCCTCCAGCCGATGCCTGCCCCTCCGATGTTGATGGCCCCGAGCCATGATGCCTC
Source organism: Ambystoma mexicanum (assembly GCF_040938575.1). NCBI lineage: Eukaryota > Metazoa > Chordata > Amphibia > Caudata > Ambystomatidae > Ambystoma > Ambystoma mexicanum. The sequence goes on from NC_090922.1 coordinate 462,356,409, forward strand.
CCACGTTGACTCTGCTGCTGCCTCCGACGCAACTGCCTCTGCCAGTACGACGGCATCCAGGCTGATGGAATCCACTGACGCCGTCCTGCACGTGCCCTGCCTGATGATGCCGGCACATCCTCCATCTGCTGGGGTACAGCTGCTATGGTGTCCACCCCTGCTTGACCTCCGACTCCCGACTGTGGCAGGGATGGGATCCCCACCGAGCTGGTTGCATAGGTCAGGGCAGGTCCACAGGGGGCCCTGGTGGCATCTGGGCCGGAAGACGGCAAGGAGAACGACCGGCGTATAGCCTCCACAGAGGAGGAGAGGGCCGCCAGATTGGCCGACACATGCAGGAAACTTCCGAACATGGAAGATCCCAATTGGGCCACGTCAACACTGTGCTCTTCGTGATGATGTGCGTGCTCCTCCCGGGAAGCACGCACGTCATCACGAATTGCACCCGCGCGCATCGCAACCCCAATCAGGACCTTCTCCATACGGACACGGGTCCCCTCGTCCGCAGGTGGAGGGGAGTCAGGTGACATGGACATCCCCTCTACCTGCGGACGGGCCTGGGTCGGGGCATCCCTGCTGGGGCATGGTGGTGCACTCACAGGGTCAGGGACAGCGACATGCACAGGCCCCTCCACGGTGACCTGTGCTGCTTCCTGCCCCTGCCCCTGGACTGCACCACTTGCACCAGCAGGGATGCCCCCACCAGGCCCCATGTGTGCCTCAGTGGCGGCCTCCTCCTCCTCTGTGGAAACCACCAACCTGGATGGCTCCTCACCGTCTTCCACCGTAGCAGGCCCCTGTGGGGGCTCACCCACCCCTTCTGCTGCAGCCGTGGGGGCATCCCCGCCGCCTTGCTCCACAGCGCCGTCTCCGCCCTCTTCTTCACTAGCCGCTGCGTAGAGGGAGACATAGAACACAAGCATCAGGGTACTGTACAATGGTCCCCTAGACAGGAAGCAATAGCAGATGAGTACCACTGTCAAAGTACACTTCCATCATGTCCCTCCACAACACATGGGTCAGTCCAGGCAAAACACACACAGTAACAGGCATGGTGCATGCCATGGACATTTCCATACATGTCCAATGGACTCTTGAAACATACAATGATATGGAACTCACATGCATCATGGGTCATGCCTATCACATGCACACACTTCAACTCAGTCACATCCATTTGGCCTCATACACTCCAAACACAGCGGATATAAGGGTAACTAGGCGGCATCAGTGAATCTGTGCATTGTCACACGCATGTGTCATGCATCCATGGCATTCACAAGGCACAGACACGCAGGTCAGGCACACAGACATGGCTACCATATATGTACCTGGCATAAGCACCCATCCCTCACCCCCACCCATGTCCAGGAACAGAGACTGGCATGCTCTCATGTTTAAAATCTGCATAGGGCTCCCCATGTGGCATTTAAACACATGCAACAACCATGTGGTTCACACATCACTGGTCGCACATGCATTACCATGTCCCTGCACACATACATGCATACATGGCCTATGTCACACATACAGGCAAGTATCAGAGAACCAGCACACCGCAACATGCTCTGTCTCACACAGCAATGCTTGGACACTTACCGCTCAACTCCAGACGGGTCTCCCTCTCAAGGATCTGGGCGTGGAGCGCTGGGCGTACTCGTTCCAGGACCCTCACCTGGATGGAACTCATGCGGCCCCGGCCCCCTTCCATGAGGTGCCGGGCCTTCACGAGGGTCCTGGACCTCAAGTCCTCCCAGCGCTTCTTGATCTTCTGGATGTCGCGGGTTGCCACCCCCTCCGCGTTGATGGCAACCACACAGTCGGCCCAGATCCTCTCCCGTCCTTCCTTGCTGGCGCGGGACGATCCAAAGAGGGCATCATACTGCCCCAGGACATGCTCCACCAGGACACCAACTTTGGTGGCAGTGAAGCTGGTGCCCCTCTGCCCCTCTGGCCTGGGGTTGCCACTGGTGCCAGATGTGGAAGTGCCCGACATGGCAACCCCAGAGGCAGGTGTGGGTGGGCAACTGGGTTCTGGGGCTGGGCTGTGGAGCGATGTTATCCCAGTCGGGAGTCTTCAGTTCCAGCAGGGGTGGACACAGCAACTGGACCCCTGCAGATGGCTGATGTGCAGGCACCAAATGGCAGGGCACGGTGGCAGCAGGCAGGCAGGCAGGCAGCAGCAGATGGCACGTGGGAGGCTGCTCGGGGCACTGGGGGGCAGTAATTCGGCCTTCTGGGCAGGAGCGTGGTCTTCCGTGTGTTTTCCCGTGGCCAGCTTGATACGGAGTGATTTGGCACGTGGAAATCCTGCACGTCAGCGTGAAATTCGAGGAAAGGCCCTTAGCACGTAAGCGCGTCAGCACGCATACGCGATTCTATTGGAGCAAAGGCCCTCAGCGCGTAAGCGCATCTGTGACGTGACCCGCACAGGTGTTTCCCACACAGCACGTGATGACGGAGCACACGTGGAAAGACTGCACGTCAGAGTGTCATTGCGTGTAATTGGACAAAAGCGCGCGTACACGCGATTGGCCCATGTACGTCTATTTCAGGGGTGCGCGGGCACTTACACACGCAAGTACGTCAGCGCACCTGTATCCCGGGATGCGCAGGAATTTCCACACGCTATTGGACTGGGTACTGGATTTCAGGGGTGCGCGGGTCACACGCTCGCCTACAACACGCGCAACGCATACATTTGCGCGCTAATAAAATAACAAGCTCAGACGCCAGGATGAACATACCGTTCCTAGCAGCAGTGGCCGTGGGCTATCAAAGGAGGAGGAGGAGGATAGTCAGGGCCAGAATATTCACACACAGAACCAGCCTTTTCGGGATGCCTGATGACCAGGTGTATGGGAGGTACAGGTTTCCACCACACATAATACTGGACCTGGTGAGTGAGTGGGAGGATGACCTCACATCACCCACCCTGTGCTCCCAAGCACTCAGCCCCCTGGAGAAGGTCCTCAATGTACTGCACTTCTTAGCCACTGGATCATTTCAGCGGACAAGTGCCATAGTGGGTGGGGTGTCACAGGCCACCCAGTCACGCACGCTGCCTACACCAGGTCTTGAACATCATCACTGCACGCCCATCAGTCCGCAGGCACATATACCTGCCCAGAACACCTGCAGAAAGGCATGCTGCCGCCCTGGATTTTTACGGTGTGGCACGATTCCCCAAAGTGCTAGGTGCCATCGACTGCACCCATGTGGCTCTACGTCCCCCCAGGGCATCAGAGCACATCTATAGGAACCGCAAGCACTGGCATTCCATCAACGTGCAGGCAGTATGTAATGCCAAGCGAATCATCACCTCAGTATATGCCAACTATCCCGGGTCCACCCACGACAGCTTCATTTACTGAATGTCCACCCTAAGCCGGGACCTAGAAGCTGGGCGGCATGGCGATACATGGCTGCTTGGTGAGTATGAATGCCACTGCACATGCATGCATGTCAGATACTGAGCAAGGTCACAACCCCACCAATGATACCAATCACCACCTCCACAGGGGACAGTGCCTACCCTCTCAGCCCCCACATGATGACGCCAATTCGGAACCCCACCACGCCACCCGAGGTAAGATATAACACAGCCCACATTACAACCCGGGGCATAGTGGAGCGTACATTCGGAGTGCTAAAGTCACGCTTTCGCTCCCTTGACCGTTCTGGCGGGCAGCTGTTATACGCTCCCCCAGTAGTGTGCAGGATCATAGTGGCAGCATTTGTCCTGCACAATGTTGCAACACGCCGGGGCCTGGCCCTGGACATGGTGGTGGCCCCACATCCCCAACCACATGCACAGCCGCTGCGCATGGGAGGGGAAAGGGCATGGGGGGAGGCAGCCCGTACACAGCTAGTGGCTAATTACTTCACATAGAAATCACACCTCTGTGGAGTGCACACTGCCCTGGCACATACCATCTGACAATCAATGATGACTCAACCTGACACTGATCCTGAATGTCTAGAGAATCAACAGTGAAAACCATATCAGCCTGAGATTGTTCACCTGGAAGTGATACAATGTGTGCATCCCTACCCACACAGACACCACCAATGCAGTTTAGTGAAAAAACACATTCAAGCAGCTAAAATAAATACCCACTTGCAAAATGCAACAAGAGGACAGTGCCATGTCACCCAACCCATCCCCAGCACCGCCACACGACACACCGTGCCATGTCATGCTATGTGCAGGTAAACAAAGTAATCCCCACAACATGACACAAGTGTCACAATGTACAGTGTCCCTAATTGAAACTTGCAACACCTGAAATGCTCACAGTAATGCAGGACCAACAACAAACTTGAGCAGGTACTACCATTAACATGACATCACACATGTAATAAATTAGTAGTCTCACCACCTGGAAATGCCTGCACTCACACCACTTCCAATTGTACAGTGTTGGCGCCATGTAGAGTTGTAGGTGCACTGCTGCCAACATGGACCCCATCTTCAAACTAGAGGGCCTTGTGTAGACATGAGGAAGGGACCTGCAAATTGGGAGGTAGACACAGATGACACATCAATGCAACATGCAGTGTACAACACAACAGCAATATGCACTAGGAATGTATACACAGTATTGACTAGACTACCCACACATGTAGTGGGAGTCCAATGTCACCATGTACGTCAATGTCACTTGGGAACACCCTTTGCAAGCCCATGGAAACGGGAAGCAGGAGGGGTGTGTGTGACTCAAACCCAAGCATCTGAACCAAATACATGACAAGCCTGCATGTGCCCAGCCACAATGCAGCGTATGCCCACAGGAACCACGGAAGGCAACAAATTGTCCCAAAAAAATTGGGAAAAATAAAAATAAAAATAAAAATAAAAATTAAAAAAATCAAAAATGGCCATTGATGGGCCTGTGGGGATTGGGGGGGGGCACCCAGGAGCTCCGAGGACAGGGTGCACACCAAAACCCACCTGTGTGGATCCTGGGAAAAAAAAAAACACCTCCATGGGCTCATGGCCCACACGGCTACCCTATTGTGGGAGTATCACTGCTGTCGCTATTATCACCCTGTGCAGCTGCATCCGGAGGTGGTTGCACTAAGGGAGGCAGCCCACGCAAGGCCCTAGTCTGTTCCTCCATGGCTGCAAGCATGCGGGTGTGGTAGGTCTCGTTCTGGAGGATGAGTGTGCGGAGGTCCCCATGCAACAACTCAAGGGATGCCCGGACCTCCGCCCTCGTTGCCTGCATCTCAGCTGAGAGCATATGGGTGAGACGCTCCAGCTGCTGTTCTGTCCTTTGGTGTGTTGAAGCCTCAAGCTCAACAAGAGTCGTCCTGAGGTGAAGGAGCTCCTGCCTCAGGGCTTCCCTGTGGCCCTGGGACTCTATGGAGATGGCCTCCTGCAGAGTCGCCAGTGCCGCCCGCCTGTCCCTGTTGGACGCCAACAAGTCCTCCCTGTGTGACTGGCAGATGGAGTCGGTTGCCTGCTGTAGTCGCTCCATCAGCCTTTCAGGGGGGACAATGGAAGTGGCCACCCTATCCATGGCCTGAGCCATCATCTCGGATGATGCTGCCTGTTGGGTTGCCATACCGTAAATGGATTGCTCCCATGCAGTATTGCCAGGTGGCGTACGGCCACCACGTCGGTGGGCACCACACCTGTCTGGGGCAAGGTGAACTGCGCCTTGTTGTGCCGGCACTGCCTGAGGCTGCAGGACTGCATTCCCCCTCTGATCTGCTGGCCCAGGAACAGGATCAGATGTCGCGGAGTGTGACCCTGCATCCGTAACCACCAAAGGCGTAGCTGCCAACACTGACATCCCCATTGAGGGTTCTGACCCTGGTGCATGTGGGTGGGACAGAACAGATTCCCTCCCTGGAACACTCACCTGCGACGGCACGTAGGTCTCATCATCCGAATCAACACCTGAGTACAGCTCTGGGGAGGTGCAGCCAGAGACACCCCTTGAGAGCACGACCTGCAGCACTTGTGGTTTCTCACCCACCACCACACCACGTCCCTCACTGGTGGTTGGTCAGCCCTTGGACCCCTCCTGGGTCTGCACCATCTCCACAACCCCAGCAGTATCAGGTGCGTCTTCCCCTGCAAAGACATAAAAACAAAGAAATGGAAACAGGCATTAGCACCATGGCACACAATGAGGGCTGAGAAGCAAGAGAACCAGTACTTGATTGACACATGTCCCACATGACTAAAACCCTCCCATGCATGCACCCTCACTGCGTATGAAGGGCAGGCAAATGGCACACACTGATGACACCAAGATGGAAGATGAACACATTTTCTGCATGATGCCTGGCAATGGCATCACACATTGGCCTGTGATTGCCAGGTGAAACACACATGCCATCACACAGATGGCATGTACCATTGCTATTGAGTGAAGATGGAGAGGAGGGCAGCACTTATTCATTCAGTCCAGTTCCCGCATGTAATAGCTTTTCTAATTCAAACAGGTCTGATTTTTCACCTGGAGCTGCCAGTCCAAAATGGTGCAATTGCACAGGGACATGTGTGAACAAATGATATCCAGGTAATAAAGTCACTCCACTTTACCATAGCCATGTCAGACATGTGACTAGAGGACTGAGAAATGCCTAGTAAAAGTGGTGGAATGCAAACAATCTGCCTGAATGAACAGAGAAAAATAAGCAACAATATTGTTGCCAGGTGACACTTCAAGGGCAACTGGCGTGCTGTTGGGCTAGATGTCTACTGTTGGCAGAAGGGATACTGCTATGGCCAAATGCTGCTGCGCAGGATGTATTGCATGAAGCACATGGCTGACCCATACGACTCAGGCGCACACACCCTCACCTGGCACACAAACAGAAGCCCTCACACACACACCATGCACATGGATGACACACACATGCATGTGCACTCACCGGACAATGCCTCGTAATCAGGCAGATCTCCCACGCCTTGGATCTGTTCCTCCGTGACGTAGGTGCCAGCGACTGACTCATGTGGAGTGAGCTCCATTTCTACTACTGGAGACCCACCTCCAGTCACTAGAGTTGCGGCATGACTTGAGGCCAGCTTATTCTTTGCCCTGCGCTTTAGGTCATTCCAGCGCTTATAGCAATCATTGGCTGTGCGCCTCATGATTCCAAGGGCACTTACGATGTCCGCAACGGTCTGCCAGTGTGCCTGGTGTTGTGCAGGTGTGGTCTTGGATCCTGCAAAAATGACCATCTCGTTATCATGTCCGGACACATACTCGACAAGTGCATTCAGTTCGTCATCCTTGAAGCTGGGCTTCCTCGATGGGCCGGACTGTGTAGCCGTGTCTGGGGCATCAGCCTGTGCCGGACGAGCAATCTTCCTCTTCCGCTTGGAAGGTGGTGGTGATCCTGAATGTCCTGCGCCGCTCTGGACACTAGGGGCAGGAGCCCTGGTGTACTCTGTATCAGGAGTGTGGGATTGCACACTCAGCATGGGAGTTGGTACAGGCATTGGCTCAAGTGTAATGGTGTCAGGGGGAATGTCAGCAGGATGGACTAGGACCGACACTGTCCTGGCTGGGTGCGTGAGAGCTGGGGTGGATGGAGCCGCAGCTGCCCCTGCAGCCTCTCTGCCCTGCCTACTTGGGGCAGCAGATGACCTTGCTGCCCCAGATCCACGTGGCCTGATGACATCAACGTGCACCAGCGCACATGTCATAGGCCTGCTGACCTGGAAGTCAGCCATGGAGTCAGCCAGGTCTGGTGCCACAATGGGCTGGTCCAACAAGGGCTGAGCATGGATGGTGTCAGCCACATCAGCCTCAACGGGAGGGGGGGGGATAATGGGTGCCCTTGACTGGTCCTCCACACATGGGGGGACAGGGACACCCTGCAAGTAACGACCATGTCCCTTACCGGATCCACCACGGCCACCACTTGTGGCTCTTCCACCTTTGCCACCCTTATGGAATCCTCGCCTCCCAGCCATGGCACTGATGTTAATGTGCGTATGGGAGTGGCTGTAAACTATTGTTCTGGGCAATTGGGGGTCAAAGGGGTTGGGTACCAGATGGTAATTGTACCCTAGTGCTCTAGCAAGGCTGAAAGTAACCCCTGGGGAAATATGACGGGTCACGCAACGCACAGGAGGCCCAAAAAAGGGAGATGATGTGCACGCAACCCCTCCTAGACCACGTGTGCAGAAAGAAAAACCTGCACTACGCTGTGGCACCCAGTAACACAAGAATGAACGTATGCGTGTCACACGCAGCCTAGAATGACCTCTGAAGGGGTAGGCTACACACGGGGCAAGCACAGATGTTAGATACGTGCGTGACTCACCGTCTGCCAGGTAAAAGAGCGTGAAAATGGAGCGCTTTTGGTTGGCAACACCCCGCCAAAAGAAGATTTGTACGCTGTCTGAGGAGACAGGACAACAGTAGAAGGGAACACTGTTTGAGGGAACAGGCCCAGGTAAACCAGTAAAAGAGAAAAAAGAGAAAAAGCTGTCAGAGGTAACAGGGAGTACGAACTTGAAACGCCGTTAAGTAAATCGCGTGTGAAACGACAAGAAGTACAGAATTCACCCACTCGCTCTCCACGAAAAGCACGTACAAGGAAATGGTGTTCTACACGTACCTTTTATGCAGGCCCACACGTCCAGCGTCACCTACGCGGCGTGTACGCGCTAGGGCCATTTCCACCAATTACACGCTTTGTCACTTCTGCGTGTAGGGCCATTTCCACCAATTACACGCTTTGTCACTTCTGCGTGTAGGGCCATTTTCACCAATTACACGCTTTGTCACTGCCACGTGTACGCGCTAAGCCCATTCCCACCAATTACACGCTTTGTCACTGCTGCGTGTAGGGCCATTTCCACCAATTACACGCTTTGTCACTTCTGCGTGTAGGGCCATTTCCACCAATTACACGCTTTGACACTCGGACGTGTCTTTCATTTTTTTCACACGCAACATTTTCCTACGTGTGCACAATTCAACGTGCACGTGACTTCATAGATGCGCATACGCTGGTGACGAGTTTACGCGCTAAGGGCCTTTCCTCGAATTACACGCAGACGTATTGGATTTTCACGTGCCAAATCACTCCGTATCAAGCTGGCCACGCGTTCACACACGGAAGACAAATTACTGCCCCCCAGAGCCCTGAGCACGCTCCCACCTGTCATCTGCTGCTGCCTGACTGCCTGCTGCCCACATGCCCTGCCATTTGCTGCCTGCACATCAGCCACGGGTGCTGTTGCTGTGACCACCCCTGCTGGAACCGAAGACTCCCGACTGCTTTTCCATCGCCCCACAGCCCAGCCCCAGGACCCAGTTGCCCACCCACTCCTGCCTCTGGGGTTGCCATGTCGGGCACTGCAACATCTGGCACCAGTGGCCACCCCCGGCCAAGGAGGCAGAGGGGCACCAGCTTCACTGCCACCGAAGTTGGTGTCCTGGTGGAGCATGTCCTGGGGCAGTATGATGCCCTCTTCGGAAGGTTGCGCGCCGACAAGGAAGGACGGACTCGGATCTGGATGGACATCGTGACTGCCATCAACGCGGAGGAGATGGCAGTCCGCGACTACGAACATGTCAGGAAGCGCTGGGAGGACTTCAGGTCCAGGACCCTCAACAAGGCCCGGCGCCTCCTGAAGGCAGTGGATGCTAAGGGGCGCCGGGGCCACTTGTCGGAAGATCAGATGAGGGTCCTGGAACAAATATCCCCAGCGCTCCACATCCAGGTCCTTGAGAAGCAGACCCGTCTGGAGTCGAGCGGTAAGTGTACATGCATACTGATTGTAAGCTGTGCGTGTGGTGGTGTGCCAGGAGTGTGCAGGTTGAACATGTATTTTTATGTGGCCGAGTAGGGGGGGTGTACAGGGCCGTGAGGGTGACACATGCGAGGGGTCTCATGTGTGACACATGGATGGTGCTTGTGTGTGTGGGCTTGCATGGCACAGGATGTGGAGGAATGATTGTCAGGTGTGACATGGATGTCGATCAAAACACTGCAACAGTTGGCGGAGGTGTACACATGCATGCAAGTTTGGTGTTGCGTGTGCATGTGTAGTGTACTCCCTATGTTGCATGTGATGTGTGGATGACCTTTGGCTGCTCATGCTGTTGTATGTGAATGGATGGTGCTGGCTGTTGCATTATGGCTGTGGTATGGCTCATGTGTGCAAGTTGAAATGACATGTGTGTTGGGGATTGTGATGCCATGTCTGAGGTTTACCAATGCCACTCATGTATAACTGCCATGTGTGTATGAGTCCATTGTACAGTGCCCTGATGCCTGTGTTTTCTTTCTCCTTGTCTGCAGCGTCAACTGATGAAGAGGGCGGAGAAGGTGCTGTGGAGCACAGCGTCGGGGGTCGCACCACCAGCCGGAGATGCAAGGCCCGGATCCCCTCCCAGGTTGTGATCTTGTCGGGGAGTGAGGAGTCCGGTGCCACGTCCCAGGCCGCAGCTGCCGAGGGGAGGTCCAAGAGGCGGAGGTTGGAGTTGTACTCCTCGGCAGCAGAAGGGGCAGCTGGGACCCCACAGGGCCCAACGGAGGAAGATGGCACGGAGTCATCCAGGTTGGTGGGGGGTTTGGTGGAGGAGGAGGCCGTGCAAGCAACAGTGGCGGGGACTACTGGTGCTAGTGGTGCAGTGCAGGATCAGGGACAGGAGGCAGCACAGGCCGCCGCGGAGGTGGCTGTGTGCAATCCTGTCCCTACTCCTGTCACTGCATCATCTTGCACCAGCGGGGATGCCTACCTCCAGACCCGTTCTCAGGGAGAGGATTGGCTTACGACACCTGGCCTTCCTCTCCCTGCGGATGTGGCTATCCTGCACCAGGTTGTGCCTGTCCAGGGTGGGGTGGCGTTGCATCAACGGGCCATGCGAGCTGACCTGCAGTCTTTTCATGATGAGTCTGCACGTCTTCTGGTATGGCTCGTTGACCGCGTTGATCCACTGGGACAGCTCACCAGGGCTGGATTCCTCCGTTTCCTGGACCTTGTTCCGACCCCCTTCTCCACGGAACCCCCTATGCCCCAGTCGTCCACAGTCGTCCTCCATACCATCTTCCCACCCATGTGTCACCTGCGTGCCCTGTGGAGCTGCCTCCGACCGTGCGGCCAGGCTGGTGGACAACAGATCCCTGCCACAGTCGGGAGTCGGACGTCCAGCAGGGGTGGCCACGTCAACGACTGCACCCCAGCTGGAGGAGGATGTGCAGGCACCATCGGACAGGGCACATGGACAGCAGCAGCTGCAGCAGCAGGAGGCTGTAGGTGGGAGCCACGATAGCTCGGGGCCTTCAACATCGGAGGGGCAGGCATCGGCCAGAGGGCAGGAGGACCCTGGACGGGAAGTGTCTTCCGTGTGTCAGCGGTTGGGCCACGCCATAGAAGTGGAACGGCGGCAGCAGAAGAGGCACGGCTCACGATGGTCAGGACGGAGAACTCCATGCGGAGGGCCCTGAGGCGGGCCGAGTGCCTTGAGGCAATCCGCAGGGAGGTGTACATGTCGGCGTCCCTGCGGACCCTCGGGGCCATGGAACAGGACCGCCTCCGGGACATAGACGAGGAGTTCGATGATGCCCTGGCCCGGAACACCACTAAGTGAGCCGCTGGACTGGCCTGCTGCCATTGTATATAGTTATTTAGTGATAGGTTTCCTTTGCAGTTTATTTTTCTTTGGAGTCGACGGACACTGCTCCACCTTTTGTATATAGTTCCATTTTAGATATGTTTTTTGGTAGGTTTCATTTCTTCTCTTGGGATGATGGACCCTGAATACTTTGTACATAGTTGGATTTTGGATTTTGATATTTTTTTGAATATTAATATTTTTAGCAAAAACAAAGAGGTGATGGCTGGAAGGTTTAGGCTTAATCTTAACCACTGGCAGTGCTCTGGGCAACCCTCCAGACCACCGTTCTTCGCCTGCCAAGCCATTACAGAAAGGAAAGACCATATGCAAATCAGGCTTGGCCCCACCCCAAAAGGGGCAGTCCAGCCCGAACTGCTAGGCCACATCCCTTCTGCACGAGACCACAAGCATCCCCAAACATGTTTCGCCCTTGTTGGGGCTCATCAGTGAGGAGTAGCTTGGGTCTCTAGGCCCAGCAGGCACGGGACCAACGTCTGGGCATACCCGTCCCACTCGGGGTGACATAGCAAAAACAAAGAGGTGATGGCTGGAAGGTTTAGACTTAATCTTAACCACTGGCAGTGCTCTGGGCAACCCTCCAGACCACCGTTCTTCGCCTGCCAAGCCATTACAGAAGGGAAAGACCATATGCAAATCAGGCTTGGCCCCACCCCAAAAGGGGCAGTCCAGCCCGAACTGCTAGGCCACATCCCTTCTGCACGAGACCACAAGCATCCCCAAACATGTTTCGCCCTTGTTGGGGCTCATCAGTGAGGAGTAGCTTGGGTCTCTAGGCCCAGCAGGCACGGGACCCACGTCTGGGCATACCCGTCCCACTCGGGGTGACATAGCAAAAACAAAGAGGTGATGGCTGGAAGGTTTAGACTTAATCTTAACCACTGGCAGTGCTCTGGGCAACCCTCCAGACCACCGTTCTTCGCCTGCCAAGCCATTACAGAAGGGAAAGACCATATGCAAATCAGGCTTGGCCCCACCCCAAAAGGGGCAGTCCAGCCCGAACTGCTAGGCCACATCCCTTCTGCACGAGACCACAAGCATCCCCAAACATGTTTCGCCCTTTTTGGGGCTCATCAGTGAGGAGTAGCTCGGGTCTCTAGGCCCAGCAGGCACGGGACCCACGTCTGGGCATAGCCGTCCCACTCAGGGTGACATAGCAAAAACAAAGAGGTGATGGCTGAAAGGTTGCTTTTGTCACCCCGAGTGGGACGGGTATGCACAGACGTGGGTCCCGTGCCTGCTGGGCCTAGAGACCCAAGCTACTCCTCACTGATGAGCCCCAAAAAGGGCGAAACATGTTTGGGGATGCTTGTGGTCTCGTGCAGAAGGGATGTGGCCTAGCAGTTCGGGCTGGACTACCCCTTTGGGGGAGGGACCAAGCCTGATTTGTATGTGGTCTTTCCCCTTTTGTAATGGCTTGGCAGGCGAAGAACGATGGTCTGGAGGGTTGCCCAGAGCAATGCCAGAGGTTGAGATTTATTCTAAACCTTCCAACCATCACCTCTTTTGTTTTGCTTTTGTCACCCCGAGTGGGACAGGTATGCCCAGACGTGGGTTCCGTGCCTGCTGGGCCGAGAGACCCAAGCTACTCCTCACTGATGATGCCCAACAAGGTTGAAACATGTCTGGGGATGCTTGTGGTCTCGTGCAGAAGGGATGTTACCTAGCTGTTCGGGCTGGACTACCCCTTTGGGGGTGGGACCAAGCCTGATTTGTATGTGGTCTTTCCCCTTTTGTAATGGCTTGGCAGGCGAAGAACGATGGTCTGGAGGGTTGCCCAGAGCAATGCCAGAGGTTGAGATTTATTTTAAACCTTCCAACCATCACCTCTTTTGTTTTGCTTTTGTCACCCCGAGTGGGACGGGTATGCCCAGACGTGGGTCCCGTGCCTGCTGGGCCTAGAGGCCCAAGCTACTCCTCACTGATGATGCCCAGCAAGGTTGAAACATGTCTGGGGATGCTTGTGGTCTCGTGCAGAAGGGATGTGACCTAGCAGTTCGGGCTGGACTACCCCTTTGGGGGTGGGACCAAGCCTGATTTGTATGTGGTCTTTCCCCTTTTGTAATGGCTTGGCAGGCGAAGAACGATGGTCTGGAGGGTTGCCCAGAGCAATGCCAGAGGTTGAGATTTATTCTAAACCTTCCAACCATCACCTCTTTTGTTTTGCTTTTGTCACCCCGAGTGGGACGGGTATGCCCAGACGTGGGTCCCGTGCCTGCTGGGCCTAGAGACCCAAGCTACTCCTCACTGATGATGCCCAACAAGGTTGAAACATGTCTGGGGATGCTTGTGGTCTCGTGCAGAAGGGATGTGACCTAGCAGTTCGGGCTGGACTACCCCTTTGGGGGTGGGACCAAGCCTGATTTGTATGTGGTCTTTCCCCTTTTGTAATGGCTTGGCAGGCGAAGAACGATGGTCTGGAGGGTTGCCCAGAGCAATGCCAGAGGTTGAGATTCATTCTAAACCTTCCAACCATCACCTCTTTTGTTTTGCTTTTGTCACCCCGAGTGGGACGGGTATGCCCAGACGTGGGTCCCGTGCCTGCTGGGCCTAGAGACCCAAGCTACTCCTCACTGATGATGCCCAACAAGGTTGAAACATGTCTGGGGATGCTTGTGGTCTCGTGCAGAAGGGATGTGACCTAGCAGTTCGGGCTGGACTACCCCTTTGGGGGTGGGACCAAGCCTGATTTGTATGTGGTCTTTCCCCTTTTGTAATGGCTTGGCAGGCGAAGAACGATGGTCTGGAGGGTTGCCCAGAGCAATGCCAGAGGTTGAGATTTATTCTAAACCTTTCAACCATCACCTCTTTTGTTTTGCTTTTGTTACCCCGAGTGGGACGGGTATGCCCAGACGTGGGTCCCGTGCCTGCTGGGCCTAGAGACCCAAGCTACTCCTCACTGATGATGCCCAACAAGGTTGAAACATGTCTGGGGATGCTTGTGGTCTTGTGCAGAAGGGATGTGACCTAGCAGTTCGGGCTGGACTACCCCTTTGGGGGTGGGACCAAGCCTGATTTGTATGTGGTCTTTCCCCTTTTGTAATGGCTTGGCAGGCGAAGAACGATGGTCTGGAGGGTTGCCCAGAGCAATGCCAGAGGTTCAGATTTATTCTAAACCTTCCAACCATCACCTCTTTTGTTTTGCTTTTGTCACCCCGAGTGGGACGGGTATGCCCAGACGTGGGTCCCGTGCCTGCTGGGCCTAGAGACCCAAGCTACCCCTCACTGATGATGCCCAACAAGGTTGAAACATGTCTGGGGATGCTTGTGGTCTCGTGCAGAAGGGATGTGACCTAGCAGTTCGGGCTGGACTACTCCTTTGGGGGTGGGACCAAGCCTGATTTGTATGTGGTCTTTCCCCTTTTGTAATGGCTTGGCAGGCGAAGAACGATGGTCTGGAGGGTTGCCCAGAGCAATGCCAGAGGTTGAGATTTATTCTAAACCTTCCAACCATCACCTCTTTTGTTTTGCTTTTATTAATATTTTTAGCCATGGAGCAATGGTTTTCTATTTCTTTTTTACCTTCATTTACTTTTCATGGACTTCAACTTTGGAAGATATTTTTTCTGATTGTCATTTTTTGATTTCATTTTGAAAAGGGACAGCCTGCTTAATTTTTTACTTTTTTTACTTGTGTATTTGTGTTGATTTTGATTGCCATTGCTGTTGTTTTTAATACATTATTTGGATTTTTTCATTCTTCAATGTGTGGTTTCATCTCATTGTTTTCATGCATGTCATGATATGGGTTTTCCGGTTCACTTGCAACCATTGTGTGTGTGTGTGAGACACATGTGTTGATTTACATTGTTTCCATTGGAGTAGTATCATGGGCACATGTAATACTTCGTTGTGTCTTTGGGCTGTGGTGGCTGGCCATGAGGCACATGCTTGAGGATTGTCAGGGCCTGTGGGCAGGGGGACATGGGTGGGGGCCTGGTGGAGGGTGCCCCTGCACTGCTGGGGGGTGGGGGTGGTGGGAGACATGGGTGGGGGCCTGGTGGAGGGTGCCCCTGCACTGCTGGGGGGTGGGGGTGGTGGGAGACATGGGTGGGGGCCTGGTGGAGGGTGCCCCTGCACTGCTGGGGGTGGGGGTGGTGGGAGACATGGGTGGGGGCCTGGTGGAGGGTGCCCCTGCACTGCTGGGGGGTGGGGGTGGTGGGAGACATGGGTGGGGGCCTGGTGGAGGCTGCCCCTGGTGGCTGGGGGGTGGGGGCAGTGGGAGACATGAGTGGGGGCCTGGTGGAGGGTGCCCCTGGATGCTGGGGGGTGGGGGTGGTGGGAGACATGAGTGGGGGCCTGGTGGAGGCTGCCCCTGGTGGCTGGGGGGTGGGGGTGGTGGTAGACATGAGTGGGTGCCTGGTGGAGGCTGCCCCTGGTGGCTGGGGGGTGGGGGTGGTGGGAGACATGAGTGGGGGCCTGGTGGAGGGTGCCCCTGGATGCTGGGGGGTGAGGGTGGTGGTAGACATGGGTGGGGGCCTGGTGGAGGCTGCCCCTGGTGGCTGGGGGGTGGGGGTGGTGGGAGACATGGGTGGGGGCCTGGTGGAGGGTGCCCCTGCACTGCTGGGGGGTGGGGGCGGTGGGAGACATGGGTGGGGGCCTGGTGGAGGGTGCCCCTGCACTGCTGGGGGGTGGGGGTGGTGGGAGACATGAGTGGGGGCCTGGTGGAGGCTTGCCCTGGTGGCTGGGGGTGGGGGTGGTGGTAGACATGAGTGGGGGCCTGGTGGAGGCTGCCCCTGGTGACTGGGGGGTGGGGGTAGTGGGTGACATGAGTGGGGGCCTGGTGGAGGGTGCCCCTGCACTGCTGGGGGGTGGGGGTGGTGGGAGATATGAGTGGGGGCCTGCTGGAGGCTGCCCCTGGTGGCTGGGGGGTGGGGGTGCAGGGGGACATGAGTGGGGGCCTGGTGGAGGCTGCCCCTGGTGGCTGGGGGTGGAGGTGGTGGTAGACATGGGTGGGGGCCTGGTGGAGGGTGCCCCTGCACTGCTGGGGGTGGGGGTGGGGGTGGTGGGAGACATGGGTGGGGGCCTGGTGGACGGTGCCCCTGCACTGCTGGGGGGGTGGGGGGGTGGGAGACATGGGTTGGGGCCTGGTGGAGGGTGCCCCTGCACTGCTGGGGGGTGGGGGTGGTGGGAGACATGAGTGGGCGCCTGGTGGAGGCTGCCCCTGGATGCCGGGGGGTGGGGGTGGTGGAAGACATGGGTGGGGGCCTGGTGGAGGGTGCCCCTGCACTGCTGGGGGGTGGGGGTGGTGGGAGACATGAGTGGGGGCCTGGTGGAGGGTGCCCCTGGATGCTGGGGGGTGAGGGTGGTGGTAGACATGGGTGGGGGCCTGGTGGAGGCTGCCCCTGGTGGCTGGGGGGTGGGGGTGGTGGGAGACATGGGTGGGGGCCTGGTGGAGGGTGCCCCTGCACTGCTGGGGGGTGGGGGCGGTGGGAGACATGGGTGGGGGCCTGGTGGAGGGTGCCCCTGCACTGCTGGGGGGTGGGGGTGGTGGGAGACATGAGTGGGGGCCTGGTGGAGGCTTGCCCTGGTGGCTGGGGGTGGGGGTGGTGGTAGACATGAGTGGGGGCCTGGTGGAGGCAGCCCCTGGTGGCTGGGGGGTGGGGGTAGTGGGTGACATGAGTGGGGGCATGGTGGAGGGTGCCCCTGCACTGCTGGGGGGTGGGGGTGGTGGGAGATATGAGTGGGGGCCTGGTGGAGGCTGCCCCTGGTGGCTGGGGGGTGGGGGTGCAGGGGGACATGAGTGGGGGCCTGGTGGAGGCTGCCCCTGGTGGCTGGGGGTGGGGGTGGTGGTAGACATGGGTGGGGGCCTGGTGGAGGGTGCCCCTGCACTGCTGGGGGTGGGGGTGGGGGTGGTGGGAGACATGGGTGGGGGCCTAGTGGAGGGTGCCCCTGCACTGCTGGGGTGTGGGGGTGGTGGGAGACATAGGTGGGGGCCTGGTGGAGGGTGCCCCTGCACTGCTGGGGGGTGGGGGTGGTGGGAGACATGGGTGGGGGCCTGGTGGAGGCTGCCCCTGGTGGCTGGGGGGTGGGGGTGGTGGGAGACATGAGTGGGGGCCTGGTGAAGGGTGCCCCTGGATGCTGGGGGGTGGGGGTGGTGGGAGACATGAGTGGGGGCCTGGTGGAGGCTGCCCCTGGTGGCTGGGGGGTGGGGGTGCAGGGGGACATGAGTGGGGGCCTGGTGGAGGCTGCCCCTGGATGCTGGGGGTGGGGGTGGTGGGTGACATGTGTGGGGGCCTGGTGGAGGCTGCCCCTGGATGCCGGGGGGTGGGGGTGGTGGGAGACATGGGTGGGGGCCTGGTGGAGGGTGCCCCTGCACTGCTGGGGGTGGGGGTGGTGGGAGACATGGGTGGGGGCCTGGTGGAGGCTGCCCCTGGTGGCTGGGGGGTGGGGGTGGTGGGAGACATGAGTGGGGGCCTGGTGGAGGGTGCCCCTGGATGCTGGGGGGTGGGGGTGGTGGTAGACATGGGTGGGGGCCTGGTGGAGTCTGCCCCTGGTGGCTGGGGGGTGGGGGTGGTGGGAGACATGGGTGGGGGCCTAGTGGAGGGTGCCCCTGGTGGCTGGGGGTGGGGGTGCTGGGAGACATGGGTGGGGGCCTGGTGGAGGCTGCCCCTGGTGGCTGGGGGTGGGGGTGGTGGTAGACATCAGTGGGGGCCTGGTGGAGGCTGCCCCTGGTGGCTGGGGGGTGGGGGTGGTGGGTGACATGAGTGGGGGCCTGGTGGAGGGTGCCCCTGCACTGCTGGGGAGTGGGGGTGGGGTGGTGGGAGACATGAGTGGGGGCCTGGTGGAGGCTGCCCCTGGTGGCTGGGGGGTGGGGGTGCAGGGGGACATGAGTGGGGGCCTGGTGGAGGCTGCCCCTGGTGGCTGGGGGGTGGGGGTGGTGGGAGACATGGGTGGGGCCTGGTGGAGGGTGCCCCTGCACTGCTGGGGGGTGGGGGTGGTGGGAGACATGGGTGGGGGCCTGGTGGAGGGTGCCCCTGCACTGCTGGGGGTGGGGGTGGTGGGAGACATGGGTGGGGGCCTGGTGGAGGGTGCCCCTGCACTGCTGGGGGTTGGGGTGGTGGGAGACGTGGGTGGGGGCCTGGTGGAGGCTGCCCCTGCACTGCTGGGGGGTGGGGGTGGTGGGAGACATGGGTGGGGGCCTGGTGGAGGGTGCCCCTGCACTGCTGGGGGGTGGAGGTGGTGGGAGACATGAGTGGGGGCCTGGTGGAGGCTGCCCCTGGTGGCTGGGGGGTGGGGGTGCAGGGGGACATGAGTGGGGGCCTGGTGGAGGCTGCCCCTGGGGGCTGGGGGGTGGGGGTGGTGGTAGACATGGGTGGGGGCCTGGTGGAGGGTGCCCCTGCACTGCTGGGGGGTGGGGGTGGTGGGAGACATGGGTGGGGGCCTGGTGGACGGTGCCCCTGCACTGCTGGGGGGTGGGGTGGTGGGAGACATGGGTGGGGGCCTGGTGGAGGGTGCCCCTGCACTGCTGGGGGGTGGGGGTGGTGGGAGACATGAGTGGGCGCCTGGTGGAGGCTGCCCCTGGATGCCGGGGGGTGGGGGTGGTGGAAGACATGGGTGGGGGCCTGGTGGAGGGTGCCCCTGCACTGCTGGGGGGTGGGGGTGGTGGGAGACATGAGTGGGGGCCTGGTGGAGGGTGCCCCTGGTGGCTGGGGGGTGGGGGTGCAGGGGGACATGAGTGGGGGCCTGGTGGAGGCTGCCCCTGGTGGCTGGGGGGTGGGGGTGGTGGGAGACATGGGTGGGGGCCTGGTGGAGGCTGCCCCTGCACTGCTGGGGGTGGGGGTGGTGGGAGACATGAGTGGGGGCCTGGTGGAGGGTGCCCCTGGATGCTGGGGGGTGGGGGTGGTGGGAGACATGAGTGGGGGCCTGGTGGAGGCTGCCCCTGGTGGCTGGGGGATGGGGGTGGTGGGAAACATGAGTGGAGGCCTGGTGGAGGGTGCCCCTGGATGCTGGGGGGTGGGGGTGATGGGAGACATGGGTGGGGGCCTGGTGGAGGCTGCCCCTTCACTGCTGGGGGGTGGGGGTGCAGGGGGACATGAGCAGGTGTGCAGGGTAGTCCCCTGTTTTGTGGGCTGCCTGCAGGGGCCGTGGAGGGTGTACAGGGAACACCTGTGAGGACCCACCCAGCCTAATCGCGTGTGTAACTTCCCACGCACCCCTGTAATACACGTACCCAGCCAAATCGCGTGTGATAATTCCCGCGCACCCCTGTAATACACGTACCTGGCCAAATCGCGTGGGATAATTCCCGCGCACCCCTGTAATACACGTACCCAGCCAAATCGCGTGTGATAATTCCTGCGCACCCCTGTAATACACGTACCTGGCCAAATCGCGTGTGATAATTCCCGTGCACCCCTGTTATACACGTACCCAGACAAATCGTGTGTAAAACTTCCCGTGTACCCCTGTAATACACGTACCCAGCCAAATCGCATGTGATGATTCCCGCGTACCCGTGTAAAATTTCACGCGTACCCCTGTAATACACGTACCCTGGCCAATCGCGTGTTAAACTTCCCGCGTACCCCTCTAATACACGTACCCTGGCTAATCGCGTGTAAAACTTCCCCATACCCCTGATATGAACGTTACCCGCTTTGCGTTCCTTGTTTGGCAGCCCTGTAAACTGGTCCAGGGTTAGCGCAGCCCTTTGCGATGATTTTGCGATTTGGATGGCTTTTCCTTGCGCGAGGGCGTTCTTGGGGGCGTTACTGGCGCTGCTGCAGGGTCGCTGCGATACTCTGCGCCATGGCTGGTTTGGGAGCCTAAAATCCATGAATACGCTGTGCGCGGAAATCGGTTTTAGTGCACGTGCCTGGCGCAGACAATCGCACGCGGACACTATTCGCCAGCCGCTTGCGACACTTTTCTGCGAAATTCTATGAATTACCCTGTAAATAGTTTCGAAAATGCAATCTCCAACACAGCTGGATTGGAAAAAATATTAAAATTATCCTTAAATTGCAGAGTAATGCTTAAACATAACCTTGACATGGATCAAGGACTAGTTAATGGAGCACTGGTTACAGTTGTTGGCTTTCAGACATACCCATGTGACAACAACATTCAGTTTGTCAATATTCTCTTTGACAAACTTTCAGAGGTGAAAAGGAAGGGACGCTCAACAGCTCGATTCCTTCTCTTCAAAGACATGTATTTATGCAGAGAACAATTTTCACTAACTCTTGCATACACAGTCACCATTCATAAATAACAAGGACTTACCCTAGACAAAGCATTGATAGACATTGGTAACACAGTCTTTAAAGAAGTAGCACTTTCACGCTAACGTACACTTGACGGTCTATTTCTAATCAACTTTGATGCAAGTAAAGTAAACGCTGATATTCCTTGCATTTTAGAATACAATAGACTTCGTTCACTATACACCCCCCATCTAAAAACATATCCTGTTCCACAAAAAGTAAAATGTTCTAAAAAAAAACTAAATCAAACAGAAATGCAACAGGATGTAACTGCAAATCCTCCAAAGAGAAATAAAAAAAACTAATACTTCATCAAGTACCACAAACAAAAAAGAAACTATTAGGGAAAGTAAACCAGGTACTTCTTCAAAAAAGGAAGACAAACTAAAAAAAAAAAGCCCTCAGATACAGAACTACCTGGTCCATTTAAACTTTCAAATGTAATTGGTATGAATTGCTACGCAAATGTAGCAATGAATATTCCATTTCAATTACCACCAATTGTTGACAACATTTACTTACACAATACAGACCAATTGTGTTTGCAAATGTTAGTACTTCATAGAAACGCAACAAACAATCCTGACCACACGTATAGTGTTTATGGAATAAGACAACAATTGGACTACTGTGCTGGAATGGTGAAATTCACTATAAACCCACTGGGAAGATCCACAAGAATTTCTAATGTACTTACTACAAGTACTGGAAAACATAAACATACCTATAAATGACATCTTCCAGATTTCATACATGTGGAAACAAACATGTACTCTCTGCAACAATGTGACACAAGAACAGATCCCCAATGAGCTCTTTGTGTATGTATCAATACCTAATTGTGAATCCGTTCCATTTCAGAAACTTATACAAAATGCAAACAATGGTAGATTATGTACTACCTGCAATTCGGATAATCGCTCCACCTTACTAATATAAACACATAGTAAATACGTAATACTAATGCTTCTACGTTACAATGCAGATGGTACCAAAAACAACTGCAAGCTGAATGGATTGACACATGATCAAGTATCACTTGGTAAGAACACCTTCACAACAATAGGTATAATCTACCACACAGGAGCCACAACCAATGCATGTCACTATTCTGCATATATTTAAAAAAATGTGGATGGTTTGAATGTAATGATAGTACCATTACTCTAAAGCAGAGATTACCTGCAAATCTTACAAACGCTTATTTACAGGCCGATTCATGGAATAATTAGCACGGCGCAAGTGGGCAAAAACGTGCGAATCGCAGTGGAATAGCGAAAATCGCAGTGCAAGTGCGAAAATCGCACGAAAAGCAGCGCACATCGATTCATGGAAGGCTGTGCGCGAGAAAACCAGCGGATGTGCGATAAAAAAGTGCGCGGCGCACGTTGGCGCACAGGCCATCTAACAGCGTGCGCCAGGTCACAGCGAAAAACGCACAGGCCACAGCGAAATTCGCACATAGCGCGGCGCACGCAACAAAAGTAGGCGGAACACGGGCGTAACACTCGGAATGGGGAACAACTTGCCAAAACGTGGGCGTCACGGGGGAAGTACAGGGCACAAGTGCGCGGAACGCCCACACGCTCGCCTACAACACGCATTCATGGAATAGAATAGGGCAAAAAAGCGCATACTCAAACCAGCGCACAGGCACAAACACGACCGCCACAAGAAAGCAGGCGGTAGCGTCTCTGCGGCTGTAAGAAATGTGCGCCAAAAGGTGCGCCAACAAATAGCACCTATATACTGCCATGATGAATGTCCTATACTGTGGCCCTCCAGGACAAATGACGTGCAAAGGGGTACCCACAAACACGGACGGACACCCGCTGACAAAAAATACGTGTGCGTGTATACCGGGGTGCGCGGGAAGTCTCACACGCAATTTGGCCGGGTATGTGGATTTCAGGGGTGCGCGGGAAGTTCCACACGCGATTTCAGCAGGGTACGTGTATTTCAGGGGTGCGCGGGAAGTTCCACACGCGATTTCAGCAAGGTATGTGTATTTCAGGGGTGCGCGGGAAGTTCCACACGCGATTTCAGCAGGGTACGTGTATTTCAGGGGTGCGCGGGAAGTTCCACACGCGATTTCAGCAAGGTATGTGTATTTCAGGGGTGCGCGGGAAGTTCCACACGCGATTTCAGCAGGGTACGTGTATTTCAGGGGTGCGTGGGAATTTCCACATGCGATTTCAGCAGGGTATGTGTATTTCAGGGGTTCTGGGGAGAACCACACCTGAATTGGCCGTGTGGGCCCTCCCAGGTGTACGCTCCACAACCTCCACGGACCCTGCAGGCAGCCCACACCACAGGGGACTACCCTGCACCCATGTTCATGTCCCGCAGGCAGCCCATCCACCATGGGCATGCCCCCCAGCCAACCCACATGTCACCTTGCACTACTGATCAACAATGCATGTCTCCCACAACCCCCACCCCCCTGCCACCATGGGCATCCTCCACCAGGCCCCCACTCATGTCTCCCACCACCCCCACCCCCCTGCCACCATGGGCAGCCTCCAGCAGGCCCCCACTCATGTCCCCCTGCACCCCCGCCCCCCAGCATCCAGGGTCACCCTCCACCAGGCCCCCACTCATGTCTCCCACCACCCACACCCCCCTGCCACCATGGGCATCCTCCACCAGGCCCCCACTCATGTCTCCCACCACCCTCACCCCCCAGCAGTGCAGGGGCAGCCTCCACCAGGCCCCCACTCATGTCTCCCACCACCTCCACCCCCCAGCAGTGCAGGGGCAGCCTCCACTAGGCCCCCACTCATGTCTCCCACCACCCCCACCCCCAGCAGTGCAGGGGCAGCCTCCACCAGGCCCCCACTCATGTCCCCCTGCACCCCCACCCCCCTGCCACCATGGGCATCCTCCACCAGGCCCCCACTCATGTCCCCCTGCACCCCCACTGCCCAGCATCCAGGGTCACCCTCCACCAGGCCCCCACTCATGTCCCCCTGCACCCCCACCCCCCTGCCACCATGGGCAGCCCCCACCAGGTCCTCACAATCCCCAATCATGTGCGTAATGGACAGCCTCCACAGCCAAAAAGCCCTACCAAGTAACCCATTCACCCACATGGAAATGGAAATCACATGTTACACCCCCAATGTTCATGAAGCTAATGAACCCATGTCCGTCACACACAATGGTTGCAATTGAATGGGAAAACACACAACATGACATGCATGAAACCAATGAGATGATACCACACAGTGAAGTATGCAAACAAAATTGTATTGAAAAAAATAAAGAATGCTAAAGAAAGAAAACAAACTACAATGTGAATGAGAAAAAAAAACCTGCATGTCCGTATAAAAACACAAAACTGGAAATCATAATCCAAAAAATATTTGGCCAAAGTCAAAATTAAAAAAATCTCCATGCAATAAAGAACTATGTAAAAAACTACCAAGGGTCCATGAGCACAACTGAACAAAGGAAACCTACTAAAAAACCTACCTAAAAATCAACTATATACAAAAAGTGGAGCAGTGTCCGTCGACTCCAAATCATAATAAGAAAGAAAGGAAACCTAAAACTAAAGAACTATATACAAAGGCGGCGGGCAAGTCCAGTGGCTCACTCCGTGGTGTCCCGGGCCAGGGCATCATCGAACTCCTGTTCGATGTCCCGGAGGCGGTCCAGTTCCATGGCCTCGAGGGTCCGCAGGGACGACGCCGTGTCCTCCTCCAACCCCCTGCAGATTGCCTCGAGGCACTCGGCCCGCCTCAGGGCCCTCCGCATGGAGTTCTCCGCCCTGACCATTGTGAGCCGCGCCTCTTCCGCACGCCGCCGCTCCGCACCTATGGCGTGGCCCAACCGCTGCCACACGGAAGACACTCTCTGTCCTGGGTCCCCCTGCCCTCCGGCCGATGCCTGCCCCTCCGATGTCGAAAGCCCCGAGCCTTCATGTCTCCCACCATGTTGCTGCTGCTGCTGCTCTGCCTCTGCCCGTGAACTGCCTCCTGCTGCCTGCACATCCTCCGCCGGCTGGGGTGCACTTGTTGATGTGGCCACCCCTGCTGGACCTCCGACTCCCGACTGTGGCAGGGATGCCTCCTCCACCAGCCTGGCCGCACCGTCAGAGGCAGCTCCACAGGGCACCCAGGTGACTGATGGGTGGGAAGATGGCACAGAGGACGACTGGCGCGTAGGGGGTCCAGTTGAGGAGGGGGTCGGAGCAAGCCCCATCAGACGGAGGAATCCGGCCTGGGTGACCTGTCCCAGCAGGCTGACGTGGTCAACAAGCCATTCGAGATGACGTGCAGTCTCTCCATGAAAAGACTGCAGGTCACCTCGCATGGCCCGTTGACGCAACGCCACACCAGCCAGGACAGGCTCAACCCGGACCTGGATGGCCACGTCTGCAGGCAGAGGAAGGCCAGTTGACGTCAGCTCATCCCCTGCCTGAAAACGGGTCTGGACGTAGGCATCCCTACTGGTGCAAGATGATACAGGGACAGGATCTTGGACAGGATTGCACACAGGCACCTCCGCGGCCGCTTGTGCTGCCTCCTGTCCCTGGTCCTGCACTGCACCACTAGCACCAGTGGGATCCCCACCTCCAGACCCCGTCTCTGGTGCTTGCGCGGCCCCCTCCTCCACCAAACCCCCCACCAACCTGGATGACTCCGTGCCATCTTCCCCTGTTGGGCCCTGTGGGGTCCCAGCTGCCCCTTCTGCTGCCGAGGAGTCCAACTGCAACCTCCGCCTCTTGGACCTCCTCCCGGCAGCTACGGCCTGGGACGCTGCACCGGACTCCTCACTCCCCGATGAGATGACAACACGGAAGGGGAGACGGGCCTTGCGTCTCCGGCTGGCGGTCGGATCCCCGCCGCTGTGCTCCACAGCACCTTCTCCGCCCTCTTCATCAGTTGACGCTGCAGACAGGGAGAAACAAAACACAGGCATCAGGGCACTGTACAATGGACACATACACGCATGACAGTTGCACATGAGTGGCATTGGCAAACCTCAGACATGTCATCACAATCCCCAACACATATGTCATTGCAACTGGCACACATGAGCCATACCACAGCCATATCGCAACTGCCACCACCATCCCTACACATACAACAGCATCAGCAGCCAAAGGGGAGCCAGACATCACATGCAACACAGGAAGTGCACCACACATGTACACACACCACCAAACTTGCATGCATGTCTACACGTCTGCCAAGTGTCGCACTGTTCAGACGGGCATCCATGTCACATCTGCCAATCAGGCTTCCACATACCGCTGTCACATGCATCCATGTTGCATCACTGTTGCACCCTTGACAAATACACACACATGCACATGTACACAGTGCTCATACATGCAGCCGAAATCAACATACATGCCTGACATCACGGACATGTCTACTTACATACACATTCATCCAAACATGTGTGCACGCACAACTGCATTTGCCATGCAAGCCCACACACACAAGCACCATCCATGTCTCACACATTACAGCCCTCGCATGTGTCAGCCCCACTGCCCTGTACACCCCCACCCATACTCGACCCCATACAAACAGATGTGCAACCGGCACAATGCCGAATAATCACCACACGCACTGCTCACAATCAGGATGCATGTACACTCACCGCTCGACTCCAGACGGGTCTGCTTCTCTAGGACCTGGACATGGAGCGCTGGGGATATGCGTTCCAGGACCCCCATCTGTTCTTCCGACAAGTGGCCCCGGCGCCCCTTGGCATCCGCTGCCTTCAAGAGGCGCCGGGTCTTGTTCAGGGTCCTGGACCTGAAGTCCTCCCAGCGCTTCCTGACATGTTGTAAGTCCCGGACTGCCACCCCCTCCGCGTTGATGGTAGTCACGATGTCAGTCCAGATCCGAGTCCGTCCGTCCTTGTCGGCGCGGGAACTTCCGAAGAGGGCATCAGACTGCCCCGGGACTTGCTCCACCAGGACACCAACTTCGGTGGCACTGAAGCTGGTGCCCCTCTGCCTCTCTGGCCGGGGGTTGTCAGTGGTCACAGATGGTGTATGCCCCGACATGACAACCCCAGAGGCAGGAGTGGGTGGGCAACTGGGTCCTGGGGCTGGGCTGTGGAGCGATGGAATTCCAGTCGGGAGTCTTCGGTTCCAGCAGGGGTGGTCACAGCAACAGCACCCCTGGCTGATGTGCAGGCAGCAAATGGCAGTGCACGTGGGCAGCAGGCAGTCAGGCAGCAGCAGATGGCAGGTGGGAGCGTGCTCGGGGCTCTGGGGGGCAGTAGTTCGGCCTTCTGGGCAGGAGCGTGGTCTTCCGTGTGCTTACGCGTGGCCAGCTTGGTACGGAGTGATTTGGCACGTGAAAATCCTGCACGTCAGCGTGAAAACCGAGGAAAGGCCCTTAGCGTGTAAGCGCGTCAGCACGCATACGCAAATCTATTGGACCAAAGGCCCTCAGCGCGTAAGCGCGTCTGTGACGTGACCCGCACGGGTGTTTCCCACACAGCACGTGATGACAGAGCACACGTGGAAAGACTGCACGTCAGAGTCTCATTGCGTGTAATTGACAGCACGTCAGAGTCTCATCGCGTGTAATTGGACAAAAGTGCGCGTACACGCGATTGGCCTATGTACGTGTATATCAGGTGTGTGCACGGACACTTACACACGCAAGTACGTCAGCGCACCTGTATCCCGGTGTGCGCGGCAATTTCCACACGCTATTGGACTGGGTACTGGATTTCAGGGGTGCGCGGGTCACACGCTCGCCTACAACACGCGCAACGCATTAATTTGCGCACTAACAAAATAACTAGCTCAGACCCAGGATGAACATACCGTTCCTAGCAGCAGTGGGCGTGGCCTACCAAAGGAGGAGGTGGAGGATAGTAAGGGCCAGAATATTCACACCCAGAACCAGCCTTTTCGGGATGCCTGATGACCAGGTGCAAGGGAGGTACAGGTTTCCACCACACATCATACTGGACCTGGTGAGTGAGTGGGAGGACGACCTCACTTCACCCACCCTGTGCTCCCAAGCACTGAGCCCCCTGGAGAAGGTCCTCAATGTACTGCACTTCTTAGCCACTGGATCATTTCAGCGGACAAGTGCCATTGTGGGTGGTGTATCACAGGCCACCCAGTCACGCTGCCTACACCAGGTCTTGAACATCATCACTGCACGCCCATCAGTCCGCAGACACATATACCTGCCCAGAACCCCTGCAGAAAGGCATGCTTGCCGCCCTGGATTTTTACGCTGTGGCACGATTCCCCAAAGTGCTAGGTGCCATCGACTGCACCCATGTGGCTCTACGTCCCCCCAGGGCATCTGAGCACATCTATAGGAACCACAAGCACTGGCATTCCATCAACGTGCAGGTAGTATGTAATGCCAAGGGAATCATCACCTCAGTATATGCCAACTATCCCGGTTCAACCCACGACAGCTTCATTTACCGAATGTCCACCCTAAGCCGGGACCTAGAAGCTGGCCGGCATGGCGATACATGGCTGCTTGGTGAGTATGAATGCCACTGCACATGCATGCATGTCAGATACTGAGCAAGGTCACAACCCCACCAATGATACCAATCACCACCTCCACAGGGGACAGTGCCTACCCTCTCAGCCCCCACATAATGACGCCAATTCGGAACACCACCACACCACCCCAGGTAAGATATAACGCAGCCCACATTACAACCCGGGGCATAGTGGAGCGCACATTCGGAGTGCTGAAGTCACACTTTCGCTCCCTTGACCGTTCTGGCGGGCAGCTGTTGTACGCTCCCCCAGTAGTGTGCAGGATCATAGTGGCAGCATGTGTCCTGCACAACGTTGCAACACGCCGGGGCCTGGCCGTGGACATGGTGGTGCCCCCCCATCCCCAACCACATGCACAGCCGCTGCGCATGGGAGGTGAAAGGGCACGGGGGGAGGCAGCCCGTACGCAGCTAGTGGCTAATTACTTCACATAGAAATCACACCCCTGTGGAGTGCACACTGCCCTGGCACATTCCATCTGACAATCAATGATGACTCAACCTGACACTGATCCTGAATGTCTGGAGAAAGAACCGTGAAAACCATATCAGCCTGAGATTGTTCACCTGGAAGTGTCACAATGTGTGCATCCCTACCCACACTGACACCACCAATGCAGTTTTGTGAAGTTACACATTCAAGCAGCTAAAATGAATACCCACTTGCAAAATGCAACAAGAGGACAGTGCCATGTCAGCCAACCCAACCCCAGCACCGCCACACGACACACCGTGCCATGTCATGCTATTTGCAGGTAAACAAAGTAATCCCCACAACATGACACTAGTGTCACAATGTACAGTGTCCCTATTAGAAACTTGCAACACCTGAAATGCTCACAGTAATGCCGGACCAACAACAAACTTGAGCACGTACTACCATTAACATGACATCACTAATGTTTAATATTAGTAGTCTCACCACCTGCCTGCACTCCCACCACTACCAACTGTGCAGTGTTGGCACCATGTAGAGTTGTAGGTGCACTGCTGCCAACATGGACCACATCTCCAGACTAGAGGTCCTTGTGTAGACATGAGGAAGGGACCTGCAAATTGGGAGGTAGACACAGAAGATGAGTTACACATCAATGCAACATGCAGTGTACAACACAACAGCAATATGCACTAGGAATGTATACACAGTATTGACTACAGAATGCCCACACAGCTCATGGGAGTCCAACGTCACTGTGTAATTCACTGTCACTTGGGCACACCCTGTGCAAGCCCATGGAAACGGGAAGCAGGAGGGGTGTGTGTGACTCAAACCCAAGCATCTGAACCAAATACATTACAAGCCTGCATGTGCCCAGCCACAATGCAGCGTATGCCCACAGGAACCATGGAAGCCAACAAATCGTCCCAAAAAAATTGGGAATAAAAGAAATAAAAATAAAAACAAAAATAAAATTTTAAAAAAATCAAAAAATGGCCATTGAAGGGCCCGGGGGGGTTGGGGAGGCCATCCAGGAGGTCCGAGGACAGGATGCACACCAGAACCCACCTGCGTGGATCCTGGGAAAAAAAAACACCTCCATGGGCTCATGGCCCACACGGCTACCCTATTGTGGGAGTATCACTGCTGTTGCTATTATCACCCTGTGCAGCTGCATCCGGAGGTGGTTGCACTATGGGAGGCAGCCCACGCAAGGCCCTAGTCTGCTCCTCCATGGCTGCAAGCATGCGGGTGTGGTAGGTCTGGTTCTGGAGGATGAGTGTGCGGAGGTCCCCATGCAACAACTCACGGGATGCCCGGACCTCCGCCCTCGTTGCCTGCATCTCAGCTGAGAGCGTACGGGTGAGACGCTCCCGTCGCTGTTCTGTCCTTTGGTGTGTAGAAGCCTCAAGCTCAACAAGAGTCGTCCTGAGGTGAAGGAGATCCTGCCTCAGGGCTTCCCTGTGGCCCTGGGACTCAATGGAGATGGCCTCCTGCAGAGTCGCCAGTGCCGCCCGCCTGTCCCTGTGTGACTGGCAGATGGAGTGGGTTGCCTGGTCTAGTCGCTCCATCAGCCTTTCAGGGGGGATAATGGAAGTGGCCACCCTATCCATGGCCTGAGCCATTTCGGATGATGCTGCCTGTTAGGTTGCCATACCGTAAATGGATTGCTCCCATGCAGTATTGCCAGGTGGCGTACGGCCACCACGTCGGCGGGCACCACACCTGTCTGGGGCAAGGCGAACTGCGCCTTGCTGTGCCGGTACTGCCTGAGGCTGCAGGACTGCATTCCCCCTCTGATCTGCTGGCCCAGGAACAGGATCAGATGTCGCGGAGTGTGACCCTGCATCCGTAACCACCAAAGGCATAGCTGCCAACACTGACATCCCCATTGAGGGTTCTGACCCTGGTGCAGGTGGGTGAGACAGAACAGAATCCCTCCCTGGAACACTCACCTGCGACAGCACGTAGGTCTCATCCGAATCAACACCTAAGTACAGCTCGGGGGAGGTGCAGCCAGAGACACCCCTTGAGAGCAGGACCTGCAGCACTTGTGGGTTCTCACCCACCACCACACCACGTCCCTCACTGGTGGTTGGTCGGCCCTCGGACCCCTCCTGGGTCTGCACCATCTCCACAACCCCAGCAGTATCAGGTGCGTCTTCCCCTGCAAAGACATAAAAACAAAGAAATGGAAACAGGCATTAGCACCATGGCACACAATGAGGGCTGAGAAGCAACAGAACCAGTACTTGTTTGACACATGTCCCACATGACTAAAACCCTCCCATGCATGCACCCTCACTGCGTATGAAGGGCAGGCAAATGGCACACACTGATGACACCAAGATTGAAGATTAACACATTTTCTGCATGCTGCCTGGCAGTGGCATCACACATTGGCCTGTGATTGGCAGGTGAAACACACATGCCATCACACAGATGGCATGTACCATTGCTATTGAGTGAAGATGGAGAGGAGGGCAGCACCTATTCATTATGTCCAGTTCCCGCATGTAATAGCTTTTCTAATTCAAACAGGTCAGATTCTTCACCTGGAGCTGCCAGTCCGAAATGGTGCAATTGCACAGGGACATGTTTGAACAAATGATATCCAGGTAACAAAGTCACTCCACTTTACCATAGCCATGTCAGACATGTGACTAGAGGACTGTGACATGCCTAGTAGAAGTGGTGGAATGCAAACAATCTGACTAAATGAACAGTGGAAAATTTAGCAACAATGTTGTGGCAAGGTGACACTTCAAGGGCAACTGGCGTGCAGTTGGGCTAGATGTCAACTGTTGGCAGAAGGGATACTGCTATGGCCAAATGCAGCTGCGCAGGATGTATTGCATGAAGCACATGGCTGACCCATACAACTCAGGCGCACACACTCTCATCTGTCACACAAACAGAAGCCCTCACACACACCATGCACATGGATGACACACACATGCATGTGCACTCACCGGACAATGCCTCGTAATCAGCCAAATCTCCCACGCCTTGGATCTGTTCCTCCGTGACGTAGGTCCCAGCGACTGACTCATGTGGAGTGAGTTCCATGTCTACTACTGGAGACCCACCTCCAGTCACTAGAGTTGCGGCATGACTTGAGGCCAGCTTACTCTTTGCCCTGCGCTTTAGGTCATTCCAGCGCTTATAGCAATCATTGGCTGTGCGCCTCACGATTCCAAGGGCACTTACGATGTCCGCAACGGTCTGCCAGTGTGCCTGCCGTTGTGCAGGTTGGTCTTGGATCCTGCAACAATGACCATCTTGTTGTCATGTGCGGACACATACTCGACAAGTGCATTCAGTTCGCCATCCGTGAAGCTGGGCTTCCTGGACGGGCCGGACTGTGTAGCCGTGTCTGGGGCATCAGCCTGTGCCGGACGAGCACTCTTCCTCTTCCGCTTGGAAGGTGGTGGTGATCCTGAGTGTCCTGCGCCACTCTGGACACTAGGGGCAGGAGCCCTGGTGGACTCTGTATCAGGAGTGTGGGATTGCACACTCAGTATGGGAGTTGGTGCAGGCATTGGCTCTAGTGTGATGGTGTCAGGGGGAATATCAGCAGCATGGACTAGGAATGACACTGTCCGGGCTGGGTGTGTGAGGGCTGGGGTGGATGGAGCCGCAGCTGCCCCTGCAGCCTCTCCGCCCTGCCTACTTGGTGCAGCAGATGACCTTGCTGCCCCAGATGCACGTGGCATGGTGACATCAACGTGCAACAGCGCACGTGTCATAGGCCTGCTGACCTGGAAGTCAGCCATGGAGTCAGCCAGGTCTGGTGCCACAATGGACTGGTCCAACAAGGGCTGAGCATGGATGGTGTCAGCCACATCAGCCTCAACGGGAGGGGGGGATTATGGGTGCACTTGACTGGTCCTCCACACATGGGGGGACAGGCTCACCCTGCAAGTAACGACCACGCCCCCTACCGGATCCACCACGGCCACCACTTGTGGCTCTTCCACCTTTGCCACCCTTACGGAATCCTCGCCTCCCAGCCATGGCACTGATGTTAATGTGCGTATGGGAGTGGCTGTAAAATATTGTCCTGGGCAATTGCGAGTCAAAGGGGTTGGGTACCAGATGGTAATTGTACCCTAGTGCTCTTGCAAGGCTGATTGTAACCCCTGGGGAAAGATGACGGGTCACGCTACGCACAGGAGCCGCAAAAAAGGGAGATGACGTGCACGCAACCCCTCCTAGACCACGTGTGCAGAAAGAAAAACCTGCACTACGCTGTGGCACCCAGTAACACAAGAATGAATGTATGCGTGTCACACGCAGCCTAGAATGACCTCTGAAGGGGTAGGCTACACACGGGGCAAGCACAGATGTTAGATACGTGCGTGACTCACCGTCTGCCAGGTAAAAGAGCGTGAAAAAGGAGCACGTTTGGTTGGCAACACCCCTGCCAAAAGAAGATTTGTACGCTGTCTGAGGAGACAGGACAACAGTAGAAGGGAACACTGTTTGAGGGAACAGGCCCAGGTAAACCAGTAAAAGAGAAAAAAGAGAAAAATCTGTCAGAGGTAACAGGGAATACGAACTTGAAACGCCGTGAAGTAAATCGCGTGTGAACCGACAAGAAGTACAGAATTCACCCACTCCCTCTCCACGAAAAGCACGTACAAGGAAATGGTGTACTATACGTACCTTTTATACAGGCCCACATGTCCAGCGTCACTTAGGCGGCGTGTACGCGCTAGGGCCATTTCCACCAATTACACGCTTTGTGACTTATGCGTGTACGGCCATTTCAACCAATTACACGCTTTGTCACTTCTGCGCGTACGGCCATTTCCACCAATCACATGCGATGACACTCTGACGTGCAGTCTTTCCACGTGTGCTCTGTCATCACGTGCTGTGTGGGAAACACCCGTGCGGGTCACGTCACAAACGCGCTTACGCGCTGAGGGCCTTTGGTCCAATAGAATCGCGTATGCGTGCTGACGCGCTTACGCGCTAAGGGCCTTTCCTCGGTTTTCACGCTGACGTGCAGGATTTTCACGTGCCAAATCACTCCGTACCAAGCTGGCCACGCGCAAACACACGGAAGACCACTCTCCTGCACAGAAGGCCGAACTACTGCCCCCCAGAGCCCCGAGCACGCTCCCACCTGCCATCTGCTGCTGCCTGACTGCCTGCTGCCCACGTGCACTGCCATTTGCTGCCTGCACATCAGCCAGGGGTGCTGTTGCTGTGACCACCCCTGCTGGAACCGAAGACTCCCGACTGGAATTCCATCGCTCCACAGCCCAGCCCCAGGACCGAGTTGCCCACCCACTCCTGCCTCTGGGGTTGTCATGTTGGGGCAAACACCATCTGTGACCACTGACAACCCCCGGCCAGAGAGGCAGAGGGGCACCAGCTTCAGTGCCACCGAAGTTGGTGTCCTGGTGGAGCAAGTCCTGGGGCAGTATGATGCCCTCTTCGGAAGTTCCCGCACTGACAAGGAAGGACGGACTCGGATTTGGACTGACATCGTGACTGCCATCAACGTGGAGGGGGTGGCAGTCCGGGACTTACAACATGTCAGGAAGCGCTGGGAGGACTTTAGGTCCAGGACCCTGAACAAGGCCCGGCACCTCTTGAAGGCAGCGGATGCCAAGGGGCGCCGGGGCCACTTGTCGGAAGAACAGATGGGGGTCCTGGAACGCATATCCCCAGTGTTCCACGTCCAGGTCCTGGAGAAGCTGACCCGTCTGGAGTCGAGCGGTGAGTGTACATGCATCCTGATTGTGAGCAGTGCGTGTGGTGATTATTCGGCATTGTGCCGGTTGCACATCTGTTTGTATGGGGTCGAGTATGGGTGGGGGTGTACAGCACCGTGGGGCTGACACATGCGAGGGCTGTAATGTGTGAGACATGGATGGTGCTTGTGTGTGTGGGCTTGCATGGCAAATGTAGTTGTGCGTGCACACATGTTTGGATGAATGTGTATGTGAGTAGACATGTCCGTGATGTCAGGCATGTATGTTGTTTTCTGCTGCATGTATGAGCACTGTGTACATGTGCATGTGTGTGTATTTGACAAGGGTGCAACAGTGATGCAACATGGATGCATGTGACAGCGGTATGTGGAAGCCTGATTGGCAGATGTGACATGGATGCCCGTCTGAACAGTGCGACACTTGGCAGAGGTGTAGACATGCATGCAAGTGTGGTGGTGTGTGTACATGTGTGGTGCACTTCCTGTGTTGCATGTGATGTCTGGTTCCCCTTTGGCTGCTGATGCTGTTGTATGTGTAGAGATGGTGGTGGCAGTTGCGATATGGCTGTGGTATGTCTCATGTGTGCCAGTTGCAATGACATGTGTGTTGGGGATTGTGATGACATGTCTGAGGTTTGCCAATGCCACTCATGTGCAACTGTCATGCATGTATGTGTCCATTGTATAGTGCCCTGATGCCAGTGTTTTGTTTCTCCCTGTCTGCAGCGTCAACTGATGAAGAGGGTGGAGAAGGTGCTGTGGAGCACAGCGGCGGGGATCCGACCGCCAGCCGGAGACGCAAGGCCCGGCTCCGCTCCCGTGTTGTCATCTCGTCGGGGAGTGAGGAGTCCGGTGCCGCGCCCCAGGCCGCAGCTGCCGGGGGGAGGTCCAAGAGGTGGAGGTTGCAGTTGGACTCCTCGGCAGCAGAAGGGGCAGCTGGGACCCCACAGGGCCCAACAGGGTAAGACGGCACGGAGTCATCCAGGTTGGTGGGGGGTTTGGTGGAGGAGGGGGCCGCGCAAGCACCAGAGACGGGGTCTGGAGGTGGGGATCCCACTGGTGCTAGTGGTGCAGTGCAGGACCAGGAGGCAGCACAGGCGGCCGCGGAGGTGCCTGTGTGCAATCCTGTCCCCGATCCTGTCCCTGCATCATCTTGCACCAGCAGGGATGCCTACTTCCAGACCCGTTTTCAGGCAGGGGATGAGCTGACGTCAACTGGCCTTCCTCTGCCTGCGGACGTGGCCATCCAGGTCCGGGTTGAGCCTGTCCTGGCTGGTGTGGCGTTGCGTCAACGGGCCATGCGAGGTGACCTGCAGTCTTTTCATGGAGAGACTACACGTCATCTCGAATGGCTCGTTGACCACGTCAGCCTGCTGGGACAGGTCACCCAGGCCGGATTCCGCTGTCTGACGGGGCTTGCTTCGACCCCCTCCTCAACTGGACCCCCTACGCGCCAGTCGTCCTCTGTGCCATCTTCCCACCCATCAGTCACCTGGGTGCCCTGTGGAGCTGCCTCTGACGGTGCGGTCAGGCTGGTGGAGGAGGCATCCCTGCCACAGTCGGGAGAAGGAGGTCCAGCAGGGGTGGCCACATCAACAAGTGCACCCCAGCCGGCAGAGGATGTGGAGGCAGCAGGAGGCAGTGCACGGGCAGAGGCAGAGCAGCAGCAGCAGCAACATGGTGGGAGACATGAAGGCTCTGGGATTTCGACATCGGAGGGGCAGGCATCGGCCGGAGGGCAGGGGGACCCAGGACAGAGAGTGTCTTCCGTGTGGCAGCGGTTGGGCAACGCCATAGGTGCGGAGCAGCGGCGGGCGGAAGAGGCGCGGCTCACAATGGTCAGGGCGGAGAACTCCATGCGGAGGGCCCTGAGGCGGGCCGAGTGCCTCGAGGCAATCCGCAGGGGGTTGGAGGAGGACACGGCGTTGTCCCTGCAGACCCTCGGGGCCATGGAACTGGACCGCCTCTGGGACATCGAACAGGAGTTCGATGATGTCCTGGCCCGGGACACCACGGAGTGAGCCGCTGGACTTGCCCGCCGCCTTTGTATATAGTTCTTTAGTTTTAGGTTTCCTTTCTTTCTTATTATGATTTGGAGTCGACGGACACTGCTCCACTTTTTGTATATAGTTGATTTTTAGGTAGGTTTTTTAGTAGGTTTCCTTTGTTCAGTTGGGCTCATGGACCCTTGGTATTTTTGTACATAGTTCTTTATTGCATGGAGATTTTTTTACATTTGACTTTGGACAAAATTTTTTTGGATTTGGATTTCCAGTTTTGTGTTTTTATACGGACATGCAACTTATTTTTTCTCATTCACATTGTAGTTTGTTTTCTTTCTTTAGCATTCTTTATTTTTTTCAATACAATTTTGTTTGCATACTTCACTGTGTGGTATCATCTCATTGGTTTCATGCATGTCATGTTGTGTGTTTTCCCATTCAATTGCAACCATTGTGTGTGACGGACATGGGTTCATTAGCTTCATGAACATTGGGGGTGTAACATGCGATTTCCATTTCCATGTGGGTGAATGGGTTACTTGGTAGGGCTTTTTGGCTGTGGAGGCTGACCATTACGCACATGATTGGGGATTGTGAGGACCTGGTGGGGGCTGCCCATGGTGGCAGGGGGGTGGGTGTGGTGGGAGACATGAGTGGGGGCCTGGTGGATGCTGCCCCTGCACTGCTGGGGGTGGGGGTGGTGGGAGACATGAGTGGGGGTCTGCTGGAGGCTGCCCCTGGTGCCAGGGGGGTGGGGGTGCTGGGGGACATGAGTGGGGGCCTGGTGGAGGCTGCCCCTGGTGGCAGGGGGGTGGGGGTGGTGGGAGACATGAGTGGGGGCCTGGTGGAGGCTGCCCCTGCACTGCTGGGGGGTGGGGGTGGTGGGAGACATGAGTGGGGGCCTGGTGGAGGCTGCCCCTGGTGGCTGGGGGGTGGGGGTGGTGGGAGACATGAGTGGGGGCCTGGTGGAGGGTGACCCTGGATGCTGGGGGGTGGGGGTGGTGGGAGACATGAGTGGGGGCCTGGTGGAGGCTGCCCCTGCACTGCTGGGGGGTGGGGGTGGTGGGAGACATGAGTGGGGGCCTGGTGGAGGCTGCCCCTGGTGGCTGGGGGGTGGGGGTGGTGGGAGACATAAGTGGGGGCCTGGTGGAGGGTGACCCTGGATGCTGGGGGGTGGGGGTGCAGGGGGACATGAGTGGGGGCCTGGTGGAGGCTGACCCTGGATGCTGGGGGGTGGGGGTTCAGGGGGACATGAGTGGGGGGCTGGTGGAGGGTGACCTTGGATGCTGGAGGGTGGGGGTGCAGGGGGACATGAGTGGGGGCCTGGTGGAGGGTGCCCCTGGTGGCTGGGGGGTGGGGTGGTGGGAGACA
Source organism: Ambystoma mexicanum (assembly GCF_040938575.1). Classification (NCBI taxonomy): domain Eukaryota; kingdom Metazoa; phylum Chordata; class Amphibia; order Caudata; family Ambystomatidae; genus Ambystoma; species Ambystoma mexicanum. The sequence goes on from NC_090922.1 coordinate 462,394,286, forward strand.
TGAGTGGGGGCCTGGTGGAGGGTGACCCTGCACTGCTGGGGGGTGGGGATGATGGGAGACATGAGTGGGGGCCTGGTGGAGGCTGGCCCTGGTGGCTGGGGGGTGGGGGTGGTGGGAGACATGAGTGGGGGCCTGGTGGAGGCTGCCCCTGCACTGCTGGGGGGTGGGGGTGGTGGGAGACATGAGTGGGGGCCTGGTGGAGGCTGCCCCTGGTGGCTGGGGGGTGGGGGTGGTGGGAGACATGAGTGGGGGCCTGGTGGAGGGTGACCCTGGATGCTGGGGGGTGGGGGTGCAGGGGGACATGAGTGGGGGCCTGGTGGAGGCTGACCCTGGATGCTGGGGGTGGGGGTGCAGGTTGACATGAGTGGGGGCCTGGTGGAGGGTGACCCTGGATGCTGGGGGGTGGGGGTGCAGGGGGACATGAGTGGGGGCCTGGTGGAGGGTGCCCCTGGTGGCTGGGGGGTGGGGGTGGTGGGAGACATGAGTGGGGGCCTGGTGGAGGGTGATCCTGGATGCTGGGGGGTGTGGGTGGTGGGAGACATAAGTGGGGGCCTGGTGGAGGGTGACCCTGGATGCTGGGGGGTGGGGGTGCAGGGGGACATGAGTGGGGGCCTGGTGGAGGCTGACCCTGGATGCTGGGGGGTGGGGGTTCAGGGGGACATGAGTGGGGGGCTGGTGGAGGGTGACCTTGGATGCTGGAGGGTGGGGGTGCAGGGGGACATGAGTGGGGGCCTGGTGGAGGGTGCCCCTGGTGGCTGGGGGGTGGGGTGGTGGGAGACATGAGTGGGGGCCTGGTGGAGGGTGACCCTGGATGCTGGGGGGTGGGGGTTCAGGGGGACATGAGTGGGGGCCTGGTGGAGGCTGACCCTGGATGCTGGGGGGTGGGGGTTCAGGGGGACATGAGTGGGGGCCTGGTGGAGGGTGACCCTGGATGCTGGGGGGTGGGGGTGCAGGGGGACATGAGTGGGGGCCTGGTGGAGGCTGACCCTGGATGCTGGGGGGTGGGGGTTCAGGGGGACATGAGTGGGGGGCTGGTGGAGGGTGACCTTGGATGCTGGAGGGTGGGGGTGCAGGGGGACATGAGTGGGGGCCTGGTGGAGGGTGCCCCTGGTGGCTGGGGGGTGGGGTGGTGGGAGACATGAGTGGGGGCCTGGTGGAGGGTGACCCTGCACTGCTGGGGGGTGGGGATGATGGGAGACATGAGTGGGGGCCTGGTGGAGGCTGGCCCTGGTGGCTGGGGGGTGGGGGTGGTGGGAGACATGAGTGGGGGCCTGGTGGAGGCTGCCCCTGCACTGCTGGGGGGTGGGGGTGGTGGGAGACATGAGTGGGGGCCTGGTGGAGGCTGCCCCTGGTGGCTGGGGGGTGGGGGTGGTGGGAGACATGAGTGGGGGCCTGGTGGAGGGTGACCCTGGATGCTGGGGGGTGGGGGTGCAGGGGGACATGAGTGGGGGCCTGGTGGAGGCTGACCCTGGATGCTGGGGGTGGGGGTGCAGGTTGACATGAGTGGGGGCCTGGTGGAGGGTGACCCTGGATGCTGGGGGGTGGGGGTGCAGGGGGACATGAGTGGGGGCCTGGTGGAGGGTGCCCCTGGTGGCTGGGGGGTGGGGGTGGTGGGAGACATGAGTGGGGGCCTGGTGGAGGGTGACCCTGGATGCTGGGGGGTGTGGGTGGTGGGAGACATGAGTGGGGGCCTGGTGGAGGCTGCCCCTGCACTGCTGGGGGGTGGGGGTGGTGGGAGACATGAGTGAGGGCCTGGTGGAGGCTGCCCCTGGTGGCTGGGGGTGGGGGTGGTGGGAGACATGAGTGGGGGCCTGGTTGAGGGTGACCCTGGATGCTGGGGGTGGGGTGCAGGGGGACATGAGTGGGGGCCTGGTGGAGGCTGACCCTGGATGCTGGGGGGTGGGGGTGCAGGGGGACATATGTGGGGGCCTGGTGGAGGGTGCCCCTGGTGGCAGGGGGGTGGGGGTGGTGGGAGACATGAGTGGGGGCCTGGTGGAGGCGGCCCCTGGTGGCTGGGGGGTGGTGGTGGTGGGAGACATGAGTGGGTGCCTGGTGGAGGGTGACCCTGGATGCTGGGGGGTGGGGGTGCAGGGGGACATGAGTGGGGGCCTGGTGGAGCGTGACCCTGGATGCTGGGGGGTGGGGGTGCAGGGGGGCATGAGTGGGGGCCTTCTGGAGGCTGCCCATGGTGGCAGGGGGGTGGGGGTGGTGGGAGACATGAGTGGGGGCCTGGTGGCGGCTGCCCCTGCACTGCCGGGGGGTGGGGGTGCAGGGGGACATGAGTGGGGGCCTGGTGGAGGGTGCCCCTGGTGGCAGGGGGGTGGGGGTGGTGGGAGACATGAGTGGGGGCCTGGTGGAGGCTGCCCCTGCACTGCTGGGGGGTGGGGGTGGTGGGAGACATGCATTGTTGATCAGTAGTGCAAGGTGACATGTGGGTTGGCTGGGGGGCATGCCCATGGTGGATGGGCTGCCTGCGGGACATGGGCAGGGGTGCAGGGTAGTCCCCCGTGGTGTGGGCTGCCTGCAGGGGCCGTGGAGGTTGTGGAGCGTACACCTGGGAGGACCCACACGGCCAATTCACGTGTAGTACTCCCCAGAACCCCTGAAATACACATTCCCTGCTGGTATTGCGTGTGGAACTTCCCGCGCACCCCTGAAATACACGTACCCTGCTCGCACTGGGACAATCGCTTGTGCAACTTCCCGCGCACCCTTGAAATACACGTACCCTGCTCGCACACGGACTATCGCGTGTGGAACTTCCCGCGCACCCCTGAAATACACGTACCCTGCTCGCACTGGGACAATCGCGTGTGCAACTTCCCGCGCACCCCTGAAATACACATACCTTGCTGAAATCGCGTGTGGAACTTCCCGCGCACCCCTGAAATACACGTACGCTGCTCGCACTGGCACAATCGCGTGTGCAACTTCCCACGCACCCCTGAAATACACGTACCCTGCTCGCACTGGGACAATCGCGTGTGCAACTTCCCGCGCACCGCTGAAATACACACACCTTGCTGAAATTGCGTGTGGAACTTCCCGCGCACCCCTGAAATACACATACCCTGCTCGCACTGGGACAATCGCGTGTGCAACTTCCCGCGCACCCCTTAAATACACGTACCCTGCTCGCTCTGGGACAATCGCGTGTGCAACTTCCCGCGCACCCCTCAAATACACATACCTTGCTGAAATCGCGTGTGGAACTTCCCGCGCACCCCTGAAATACACGTACCCTGCTCGCACTGGGACAATCGCGTGTGCAACTTCCCGCGCCCCCCTGAAATACACGTACCCTGCTCGCACTGGGACAATCGCGTGTGCAACTTCCCGCGCACCCCTGAAATACACGTACCCTGCTCGCACTGGGACTATCGCGTGTGGAACTTCCCGCGCACCCCTGAAATACACGTACCCTGCTCGCACTGGGCCAATCGCGTGTGTAACTTCCCGCGCACCCCTGAAATGCACGTACCCTGCAGAAATCGCGTGTGGAACTTGCCGCGCACCCCTGAAATACACGTACCCTGCTCGCACTGGCCCATTCGCGTGTGGAACTTCCCGCGCACCACTGGAATACACGTACCCTGCTGTAATCGCGTGTGGAACTTCCCGCGCACCCCTGGAATACACGTACCCTACTTGCACGGGGCCAAGCGCGTGTGTAACTTCCCGCGCACAACTGAAATACACCTTCCCCGCTTGGCGTTTGCTGTTTGGCAGCCCGGTGAACTGGTCCAGGGTTACCGCAGCCCTTTACGATGATTTAGCGATTTTGATGGCTTTTCCTTGCGCGAGGGCGTTCTTGGGGGCGTTACTGGCGCTGCTGCAGGGTCGCTGCGATTCTTTGCGCCACGGCTGGTTTGGGAGCCTGAAATCCATGAATACGTTGTGCGCAGAAATCGGTTTTTGCGCACGTGCCTGGCGCAGACAATCGCACGCGGACACTCTGCGCTAGCCGCTTGCGACACTTTTCTGCGAAATTCTATGAATTACCCTCTTAATCTTCTTAAAACGAAAACGTATTAACTAAACTGTACTTAAACATTAACTAAACTTCTCTTATAAAACTATAAACAGTTAGAATATGCCAACAGGTATCTAACTGCCCCAAGATTCTCCAACAACTAAACAGATAAACGAATACTACTAAATTATATAAAAAAAATAGACAGTTAGAATACACCAACTGGTATCTAAGTGCCCCAAAATTGTACAATATCCAAACAGATAAATCAATACAACTTCATTATAACAAAAAATAGACTGTTAGAATATGCCAACAGGTATCTAACTGCCCCAAGATTCTACAACAACTAAACAGATAAATGAATACCACTAAATTATATCAAACAATAAACAGTTAGAATACGCCAACTGGTATCTAACTTCCCCAAGATTTTCAATGACCAAACAGATAAATCAATACCACTTCATTATAACAAAAATAGACTATTAGAATATGTCAACAGGTATCTAACTGCTCCAAAAATCTGCAACAAGCCAATATATAGAGCATTAGCCAGAAACAACAAGTGAACAATGAAAACAAAGAAACATGGATTTTTTTTTTCTCCCACAGACCCAATGATTTTACCAACAAACACAGAAACTGAGCAAATTGCACAGTACACTGGTTTGTAATCAACTAAATATGAGGGTAAAAAAGAAATGTTGATTATTCAAGTTATAAGTCGTTACAAAATACCAATACTAACATGATATTTTCTTTTATCACAGAAATTAACAAGAAATACATGTACTCCGGTTACTAGACCAAACAGTAAGTATACAATAATAAGGAGAACCATTGCAGCATATTACATCCATAGTATCTAAGACCTTTGTTCCTTATACATTTGTTTTTCACACAAAGTTATAAGCAAATATGATTGTGATATGCTGCGGTGGTTGTGGCCAGGGTATAGAGTCTTGGGTGCATGGCCAAATCGCCATGCACCCAAGACTCTATGCCCTGGCCACAACCACTGCAGCATTTCACATCCATAGAGTCAAACATTTCAACTATGGACTATGGAAACTTTTAATGTCCGCGGACATTATGAGTGTTCTTAGAACACTTTCAACTTGCCAGCGAACAATATGGACAGCGTTTTCAAGACACCCCCTACGAACATTTCAGAACAACGCGATAGTTCTTAGAACACTTTCAACTTGACAACGAACAATACGGACAGTGTCCTCAGAACAATCCCCATTTCGTTTATTTGCGAACATTTCAGGACACTGCGAGTGTTCTAAGAACACATTCAACTTGCCATCGAACAATACGAACAGCATCTTCAGGACACCCCCTCCAAACATTTCAGGACACTGCAAGTGTTCTTAGAAACGTTTTCAGAACACCCCCATTTTGTTTATTTGCGAACATTTCAGGACACCGCGAGTGTTCTTAGAAGACATTCAACTTGACAGAGAACAATACAGACAGCATCCTCAGGACACCCCCATTTTGTTTATTTGTGAACATTTCAGGACACTGCGAGTGTTCTTAGAAGCGTCTTCAGAACACCACCATCTTGTTTATTTGCGAACATTTCAGGACACCGCGAGTTTTCTTAGAACACATTCAACTTGACAGAGAACAATATGGACAGCGTCCTCAGGACACCCCATTTTGTTTATTTGTGAACATTTCAGGACACCGTGAGTGTTCTTAGAACACATTCAACTTGCCAGCCAGAACCTCCCATTCATATTTGCGAACATTTCAGGACACAGCGAGTGTTCGACAACGTCTTCAGAACACCCCCATTTTGTGTCTTTGCGAACATTTTAGGACACCGCGAGTGTTCTTAGAACACATTCAACTTGACAACGAACAATACGGACAGCGTCCTCAGGACACCCCCATTTTGTTTATTTCTGAACATTTCAGGACACCGCGAGTGTTCTTAGAACACATTCAACTTGCCAGTGAACAATACGGACTGCGCCTTCAGGACACCGCCTACGAACATTCCAGGACACCACAAGTGTTCTTAGAAACGTCTTCAGAACACCCCCATTTTGTTTAATTGCGAACATTTCAGGACACCGCAAGTGTTCTTAGAAGACATTCAACTTGACAGAGAACAATACGGACAGTGTCCTCAGGATACCCCCATTTTGTTTATTTGCGAACATTTCAGGACACCGCGAGTGTTCTTAGAAGCGTCTGCAGAACACCACCATCTTGTTTATTTGCGAACATTTCGGGACACCGCGAGTGTTCTTAGAACACATTCAACTTGACAGAGAGCAATACGGACAGCGTTCTCAGGACACCCCCATTTTGTTTATTTGCAAACATTTCAGGACACCGCAAGTGTTCTTAGAACACATTCAACTTGCCAGCCACAATCCCCATTCATATTTGCAAACATTTCAGGACACAGCGAGTGTTCTTAGAACACATTCAACTTGACAGAGAACAATACGGACAGCGTCCTCAGGACACCCCCTACGAACATTCCCCGGACACTGCGAGTGTTCTTGGAAACGTCTTCAGAACACCCCCATTTTGTTTATTTGCGAACATTTCAGGACACCACCAGTGTTCTTAGAACACACTCAACTTGCCAGCCACAACCCCCATTCATATTTGCGAACATTTCAGGACACAGCGAGTCTTCGTCAACGTCTTCAGAACACCCCCATTTTGTGTATTTGCAAACATTTCAGGACACTGCGAGTGTTCTTAGAACACATTCAACTTGACAGAGAACAATACGGACAGCGTCCTCAGGACACCCCCATTTTGTTTATTTGCGAACATTTCAGGACACCGCGAGTGTTCTTAGAACACATTGAACTTGCCAGTGAACAATACGGACTACGCCTTCACGACACCCCCTACGAACATTCCAGGACACCGCGAGTGTTCTTAGAAATGTCTTCAGAACACCCCCATTTTGTTTATTTGTGAACATTTCAGGACACCGCGAGTGTTCTTAGAAGACATTCAACTTGACAGAGAAAAATACGGACAGCGTCCTCAGGACACCCCCATTTTGTTTATTTGCGAACATTTCAGGACACCGCAAGTGTTCTTAGAAGCGTCTTCAAAACACCACCATCTTGTTTATTTGCGAACATTTCAGGACACTGCGAGTGTTCTTAGAACACATCCAACTTGACAGAGAACAATACGGACAGTGTCCTCAAAACACCCCCATTTTGTTTATTTGCGAACATTTCAGGACACCGCGAGTGTTCTTAGAACACATTCAAGTTGCCAGCATCAACCCCCCATTCATATTTGCAAATATTTCAGGACACAGCGAGTGTTCAACAACGTCTTCAGAACACCCCCATTTTGTTTACTTGCGAACATTTCAGATCACTGCGAGTGTTCTTAGAACAGTTTCAGCTTGCTTGCGAACAAAACGGACACATATTTAGTCCTCAGAACACCCCCCATTCAGTTTATTTAGAACATTTCAGAACACCCATGATGTCTGCAGACAAATCGAACACAAAAAGAACGTCTAACACTCCCACCCTCCCCAAACACTCCTACACACCAACACACTCTACTAAATACACATTTTTAACAAAGTTTCACCGCGCTGTCCAAGATGGCGGGCGCTACCGAAAATCTGACGTGCTTCACGCTCCACGCCGTTCAATCAACGAACATGTCACATGTCCGCGGACATCACGCAAGCCGATTGGCCAATCAGGACACTGTCCGCGGAGCAAACAGGGAAGTGTGTCCGTGGACCGAACACAGATATCACTAATTCTTTTTGACCTAATTTTTGGTCATTTAAAAAAAAAAACTACTGAACGAATCCTCACCAAACTTTGCAAAAAAATTCAGAGTGACGAAAATACTTTTTTTGCAAAGGTTGGTGAGGATTCCTCCAGGGAGAGCGAAGTTATAAGCCGCCCAAAAAGTGCTCTTCATATGGAAACACCAACTTAACCATAACTACATGGCCACTACCTTGGCCATTTAATATATATATATATACCGTGGCCATATATATATATATGATACAATACCCGCTGCCACATGTTATAAAAATATTGTACACTATCAAGAAGTTTTTTTACTAAATTTAGGAACGTGACGGAAGGTGGAGTTCATTAATAGGGTCACAGAACTCCACACACTATCAATAGCTTTATTGGGTCGACACGGTTTTGCCGCCATGTTTTTGTCTGAACATTCAAAGTTTTTGCCACGGTCGTGTTCGATGATTTTTCTTTCTTTATTTTAAATGGGGCGGGGTTCTCCTCACCTGCACCACCTTGCACTGCTACCCACCTACTCCAAATACACAACACATTTGTAATTTAAAAGAAAACAAAGTCAATGAAAACACCAGCGCCCAAAACTACGCCGAGAACACGGCAAGCAACTTTAATATATGCCAGGCTAATGTAAAGAATCAGTTTGGATTTAAGAAATTCCTATATTCAGCTTCCATTGTGATGTGAAAAACAGTTTATGAAGTTTCATAAAATAAATCTAAACATGTTTTGTGCTGTCAGACTATTGCTCCCATGTGCAGTTTACAAAATGAACATACTACCACCAGCAGTTCCATATCGAGTATTGTTTTTTAAAGGGTCGCATAAATCTATTTTACAAGAAAGAAATTTTATAAACTTGCCATGGGTTTAATTTATTACTGGAAATTTCAGCTAAGTTTAGCTATGTGCTGAATCGAGCACAAGGCCTTGTGACATCATACCTAAAGTGTAATAACTGATTACAGTACTGCAGTTGTGTCGTTTTCTTATTATAGTTCAGTAGGGATGTCACAACTAGCATGCAAGAAGAACATTATTTACAGGCGTGAATACGGGTATTGTAGTGTGCCATGTTTTATGGGGATGCAATTGGTGTATTATAGCCACATACTTCATAATAATGTAGTGAGTGAGTACGCTGAGTTTGATTTAACTGAGCATCTAACACACTGTCTAGATTTCCTTCCACTGATTAATATTGCAAGTGCAAGTGAAGAGCAGTCACACATTGAATAAAGTGTGGTGTAATTGCACAAAGCTAGGTTAAAAAGAACAGAGATTGCCTCAGGGCACTCAGTTCGGAAGAGGTCACAGGAGAAGCAAAGGTGAGTCTCTTCTATTGATAATGTGTTTTTTGCCTTTAGAGCAGTGAGAGATTGTTCCCTTACTGGGACCCATGAATATTGTTTGAAAATCAAACTCCATTTGTGGAAATCCGTAGAAATGTGAGATTGCAAGATGTACTGCAACCCGAGGTCCCAGAGAGGCTGGCATTGTCGCGGACAAGTTGGTAGTGGTAAAACACCCAGTAAATGCTGTTCTACTACTACGTCAAATTAGGAATTTCATTTTTGAAAGTTATTTTTCTATCTGGTTTTGTGTGGCGGATTTTACTGCCACACAAAAGCAGTTCCGCATGCAGTAATTACCGAACGCGCATGGAGTCCTATTGGACTATAAAATGGGGGATAACTGTAATTGCCGCATTACACCCAATCATGCGGTCCAACCGGGCCAGCTCGTTATTACTGCGTGCAGTAAAAGTAAATGAATTTTGAGGCATTACCTGGTGTAATATCCCCAAACTCACATTCAGGCCCTATTAGTGTGCACATTTGGACTTTCTCAGGAGGAATCTAGTAATTGAAAATATTTCTTTTAACATAAGACAGTTCTGGGTAAGTGCTATTTCTTAGTGGGTTACAGGGACATCAATTGGGGGTCGCCAGGGGTCCCAGTTGTGACCTCTGGCAACTCCTATGCAACCCAGGCTCTTCCTTTGCTCCCCCTGGGGTCTGCAAAGGCAGAGAGAAACTGAAAGCAAACAGGGGTCTCGGACGAGAGTCCTCTTTACATTAATTTATTTTTTAAGTTAATCTGACTTCAAAAAGAAATTAATTATGGTACCGTAAAAAGTAACAAAATCATTTATTTTTGAAGTTATACTGACTTCAAAAAAGAACCCTCACCCCCGTACCCCACAGCACATGGAATGCTCTGTTGTCCCTGCTCTCCACATCATAGGAACCAGAGCTGGTTCCTTGCGTGCATGGAGCATGGGAGACAAAGAGTCCTGGTCTGTCTGCAGAGGAGTTCCCCAGTGCAGCAATGGATTTGGAAAAAGGTGCGGATTTGTGTTGTTGTAAATGTGTGTGCGTGCATGTGTGAAAGGGTGTATGTGTGTATGTATACGTATATTATGTAATGTGTGTCAGTGAGTGCATATAGTATGGGTGGCTGGGCGTGTGAGTGAATGTTGGATGGGTGCAATGTATATGAGCATATGGATGGTGTGCTTGTGCTCACTACCTAGTTCCTTAGCTGTAATATTCATTACTCCTAGTCCTACTCTTCCTTGTCCCAGTACATGCCTATTAAGCACCTTGCCTCATATGTAAATACTGGGATGAGGAAGAGGGATGTGGAGGTAATGCTGGGTCAAGGGGCTATGTTTGCGGTAAGGAGGAGGAGAGATGGAGGGATAGAGGATGTGTCTGGAGGGTGTGGCAGGTGGAGGGTGCACTATCACGTAATGGGCATCCATTATAAAGCAGGCATGATATGTGTTCTTAGTGTCTAGACTCACATTTTGGTACAGCGAGGCTAGCGATTGCTTAATATGACATGACATTTTTACACGGCATCTATGATAAAGTAAGCATAATAAGTGTTATTTCCTGTCTAGACTGACGTTTGGGTGCAGCCAGTTTAAAATGTCTTACCGCATCATGGACACACTTTGGATACCCTCATCTATGGGCACATCTATATAGTTAATCTGGTCACCACTATCCTCTCCTGGTCTGATCACTCTCTCCTATGCTCCTGCTTGGGGCCCCTCGGTCTCTTATCTGAGCCGCCCCCACACTGCCAGTCTCCTTCGCTATCATTCAATAGATGAAGCGAGTGTCAGTGGATGCTTTTGCTTCCACTTTCATCTCCCCTTCCAGCCCTGCTCTGGACTCTCCCTCTGACTCTGTCCTTGCTAACCTGCACCTCTCCATCTCCAACACCCTTGACATCCTTGCCCCTGTCATGAGGATCCACCTGAAACCTGCCTCTAAATGCAATGGCTGGTTTGATTCTGTCCTAGCATCTCTGAAATGTAAGTGCAAAGCTGCTGAGCGGAAGTGGCAGACTTTGGGTTCATCCTCTGACAAACTGGCCTGTCGCCTGCTCCAAAGGCAATATTACTTTTTTAATTGCTCTAAGAAGAGGACTCACATCCATGCCTGCATTGCTGGAGCCACTAACAACATGGCAGAACTTTTCAAAAACTGCAAGGAATTCACCAATCCAACTGCATTCTCTATCTCTCTTCCTTCTTTCCAGGACCTCTGCAATGCCTTGGCCTCCCATTTCACCTCTAAAACTCAGGAAATCCCGTCCTCACTCTTCACTACCTCCATTCCCGCCCCTGCAGTCTATCCTCCCTTGCCCCCACACCAGCCCCCGCACTCTCCTTCCTCCTGCCCATAACTCCAGATGAGGTCTCTGAGGTTTTCCGCTCCATGAAAGTCTCATCCAAACTGGTGTTCCCCTGCTCTCCGCATATCCTCTCTTGCCCCGACCCTTGCCGATTCCTGTAACCACTCTTTCACCACTGGCTCCTTCCCTCTTTCCCTCAAGCACTCTCTTGTGCACCCTCTAATAAATAAGCCGTCTGCTGACCCTTCTTGACCCGCTAGCTATCGCCCCATCGCTACCACCCCTTTGCTGGGTAAACTCCAGGAGATGTTGGCCCTCCCCCAACTGACCCTCCATACCAAACTCATTGGTTGCCTCCATGACCATCAATGTAGACCCTGGGCATCCAGAGGCACGGAAAATGCTCTCCTGACCACCCGTTAAGACATGCTCACAAACCTTGACTCTAACTCTCCTGCTGTTCCTATTCTCCTTGATCTCTCTTCTGCCTTTGACATGGTCAACCACTCTATCCTCATAAAACGGCTTTGCGATACCCTTGGCAACATTGTCTGGGCACTGGATTGGCTGACCTCTTTTCTCACTAACCGCCCCTCCCAGTTGCAAATGGGCCTTTCTCCTCCACCACTTCACTCTCTACCTGTCTGTCCCCCAGGGCTCTATCCTATCGCAATGGCTCTTCAATATCTATCTTACCCCTCTTGCTCATCTGATCTCCTCCTTCTCTCTTAATTTCCAGGGTAATGCTGATGAAACACAGCTTTCCTTCAAATTTCCCTCTACCACTTCCTTTTCCTCCTTTTTCATTTCTGACTGTCTGTCCACTATCCAAGCATGGTGTGCATCCAATGATCTCTGTCCTAATGCCAGTAAGATGAAGATCCTTCCTATCGGGACTACGGCCCCCTGTTTCCCTCCTACCCGTTGGCCACTTTCCTTCACCATCCCTTCAGTCCAAAAACATCAGGGTCATCTTTGACTCATCGCTCTTCTTCACCACTCACTTGACAAGATGGCCCATTTCCAGCTTCAACTCCTTAGAGGCATTCTCCCTTTCCTCACCTTTCCCGAGAAGCTCAATGTGTCCAGAGCTCTGGTCCTCTCTTTGCTGGACTACTGCAACAGCCTCTTACTCAATCTCCCCCTTTCCTCCCTACGCCCCCTTCAGCTAATCCAGAGTAGGGCTGCAAGACCTATCCTTGATCTCAAGCCCAGGGACCATATCTCAGCCGCGTTAAGATCTCTCCACTGGCTCCCGGTGGCCGCAACTATTAAATTCAAGACCCTCTGAATCATTCAAAAGTCTTTCTGGGGTCTGGGTCAACGCTATCTCCACCTATCTCTCACCAAATATTTCCCTGCTAGAACCATCTGCAGCTCTAACTCCAACTCTCTGATTGTCAAATGCTTCTCCAAGCAAATAGTGGGGGGCAGGTCTCTTTCTTTGGCTGGTGCCTCTATCTGGAGCAGCCTCCATGCTCCTCTCAGACTTGAGCTTGACCTCTTTAAATTCCAGAAACTTCTCAAAACTTTTCTCTACCCCTTTCTCTTTTTCCCTTCCCTTCTAACCACCCCACTGCCACTGAGACTGGCGGTCTGATACGTTCATGAATCTCACAGGTTACTAGGCCCTCTGCCAGTCGACACCAGTACCCCCCAAACCCTCAGCAATGCCCTTGTGGTCTCCCTGCCTGGCAGCTGTGCATTCCACTCCTTGGGATCCCTCTACCCATCACTTAGCCAGTGAATCCTTCCTGGTACCCCTTTGCACTTCCCTCCCGGGCTCACCAGCACTTGTCCATCCCTAATTCCCTCCTCATCCCCACCCTTCCTTACCTCCTGCACTTCTCCTCACTGCACTTGCACGTTCTAATGCCACAAGGCCTAGTAGGACCATGTTTGTGTACTTACTGTTCTTTTGCATTGTATTTACTCCCCTTGTTCCCTCCCCATTTGCCTTGTGGGGATTGGAAACACAATTGTTGTATAAGCGCATAACAAATGATCAATAAATACATACAATAAATAAATAAATAAATAAATAAAATGGTGGATTAACTGAGAAAAACGTTTTCCCCCAAAATCCTGCATGTCACTATTAAAATATTCATTAAAGCAATGGTCATTGAGATAGGGTAACCAAACGAGGTTAGCCCACAAGACTTCACTGTTTAAATCCTCTAATCTCTTTCCAAACTTTCCCAACCACATTTCCCTCGCCCCTAGTGTTGCACTACTGCCAATCAGTGAATGTTTTAGCGCTTCTGACTCCCCGACTTTTTACAGAGCCGACAATTTCTCTCTTGCGAAGGGATCCCTCTTATGGGACCCGTCCTTTGTAGAGAGCATAGTAAGTTAAGACTAAAGCGCATATACATGTAATGGTATTTCGGCCCTGAGAATCTGATTGTGGAGGACTGCATCTCCTTATATTTCCTCAGGTGTGTGGTTAGCCACCTTTTAGCTTAAACAATGACATTGGGCCTCATTACGACTCAGGCGGTAAGGGGTTTACGGCGGCGTAAATAGCGCCGACCCTTACCGCCTGATTCCGAGGTCCCTTAGCGCCATGGAGGTTTTAACACCAGGTGTTAAAATCCATGGCGCTAAGGGACCTTGTTGTTAATTACGCCACGGTAATTTACGGTGGCGTAATTAACGCCTTCCCCACTCCCATTATGCCCTATGGGGCAAAAATGGGAATGGGGAAGGGTAAATGGGGATTGGGTACTTACCGCCCCACCAACCTCGGAATGGGGCGGTAAGTCCACCAACCACCATGGCGTAAACTAAGTTTACGCCATGGTGGTAAAGGTACGACCCAGGAGGTAACTTACCGCCTGGGTCGTAATGAGGCCCATTCTCTGTATAGCATTTCCGTCATTGTACGGTTGTCTGAGTACATTTCAGCAAGAATCGGGTCACAACACTGCCCCAAATTGCTCAATGCGTTGTCATAATTATTGCTTAAAAATGTAAGCAAATCTTCAAACAGTGAGCCTGATTGTGCAACCAATATTGCCTCAGCTGTACCATTGGGTGTAACCCTATCATATCATTACCCCATCAAGGGCATATGAAGGCAGCACCCTTGTTAAAATGCGGTTGATATCTAAAATATTCTTGTCTGCTTCAGCCCGTATTTAGTAGTTTAAAATGTTTACCCCCGCAAGCCACTTTCGATAATGTCACCAGGGTTCAAGAGGAACTGATACCATCTCGGTCAAAGGTCAAGTGAGATCACTTTCCGTGATGTCATCAGATCTCTGATGTCACCTCCGCTACTCCTGGCATTTTGGTGAATCATCATCCCTGATCAGTGGCCGAAGTGGGTGGGAGCGGTTGGGAGCGGTGCGCCTCTACTTTTTTTAATTAAGTGTTACTGTTCCTATACTTTTATTTTTAAAAGAAAAAATGAAACAGTTCCGGAATGATTTTGTTTAAAAAGAAAAGTGTAGGAAGAAGGTGAAAGTTGCACTTCAGTACACTGCAGTGAACGTTCCCTTAAAAATCAGGCACATGTGTTTGGGTGCCTTTACTGTGTGTGGGAGGGAGAAGGGCAATGTGTTTCCACAGGTGCAGCGGCAGGCCAGCAGGGAATATAGTTCCACTACTTCTTTTCATACACTTCGATCACTGTCCCTGATGGGTTACTGGGCACTTTGATTCCATCATCATCTAACCCTTTCGAGTAAGTGCCCTCTTCTGGAGACTTATTGTATGGTGACTCTGAGGTTTTGCATGAGGTTTTGCATGCAACTGTTGCATGCAAAACCTCAGAGTCACCATACAATAAGTACACTCTCGCAATGGCTTATTGGGCATTGGAGCTCCAAGTATCAGCTTACAACAGTTCTCGACGTGCACACTTTCTCCAGGTCTAGAATGCAACAATATAATAGAAACACAGAAATAAGATACAAAGGGAAGAAACCTGTCACCTCTCGATGGAGTCAACAGCTAGTGAGAAGCAAGAAGACCAATCATGATACATGGACGTATGTCACCTTCTTGTGCAGATTAGTGCGATCAGCTCATGTTAAATGAAAAGTTTTGTAAAAGAAACGACAGCATTTTAATAAAAAAATAAAAAAAGAAATGCAACTGTTCTATCTAAGTGCACTTCTTCACTCGGCCTCGAGCACATTGACCACAAGTGGCAGCGCGGAACAGTTTTCAGCAAATTCACTTTCGAAATGTGAAAATTGCAACAATAAATCCAGGTTGCACCATGTGTCAATTCACTGGGAGTGTGGAGTCAATTGGTGTTAGGGAACTTTGACTTTCACCATGGAATGTCGTGCTGATGCAAAAGGTGCGTGGCAACCTCTGTCTGCAGGGTCCTTCATAGTGTGTCAGGGCTTGATTTAGTTGTTCTGTCAAGGTGCTCTAGGCGCTGGCCCTCCCAGCTGCTGCTTTAGCTGTACCCTATGCATCCCTTTTCTTAAAGGTTGCGTGATTCATTTCCACAAGGTGCTTTAGGAACTGTTACTCAATTCTATAGGATGCAGCTTTACTCCTTGCAATTACTTTGTCACTGGTTTATATGCGTTAGTTCCTGCTTCACCTGCTGTGCATCCTTGCCCTCTCTCTTTCTCGCACTCTTTGAGGTTGCTGGTATGCTCGCCCTTAAGCTCTGCTCTGAAGCTCGTTTTTTGTCTGATGCTGGTTCATCGTAATCTCTTCTTCATTCTACATCCCTCCTTTATCTCACTCTTTCACTGATGAGATCTGCAGCTCTCAATTCTCATCCAACCTGGTGTCCAACACCAGCAGACCTCCAGCTGCTTAGGTGGCCTACTCACAGTCTTCACAGCCTTCTCCCTTGCACAGAGTCTCCCAGGCTCCATGTCACCTTCTAGCGGCCTCTCTTTGGTCACACTATTCTGTTGGCTTTTCTTTCTGGCGTCTGTTCCATGGCCACTGGCAGGTGATGGTTGTCAGAAAGAAAATACTTCCTGTTTCTGACTTTGGTTGATTTAAGCAGATCAGTGTATCACTAAGTCTACTGAACATCTTAAATAAGGGCCACTGAAGGGACCACACACATGGCACCATTTTCATGAGGCTTAGGGTCTCAGGTAACCAGGATGATAGCATGATGAAATGCTTTATAGTGTGTCATTTAGGGTTTTGGTAACACCAGCTGAGGCAGTATTTACTCCTTTTTCTTGGCCGATCAAAGGAATTTGAATAGAATGTGGAGATCTTTAGAGGAAAGAACTGCTGAATTAACTGCTTGATCAATATTTTGAATTGTGCTTCTCGTTCGAAGGGAACAGTATGAGGATGGACAGAAAAAAGCCCAGCACAGGCTTCCTCCTTTACTTATTGGATCATTCTGGGTTTTAGTTAAGATCTTTGGAGCAAGAATTATGTTCTGGTGGCACCTTCATTGATATCGAAGCAATCAATTGCTCATTGAGTCGGTAATACGACCACCCGCATTTCTATGCCCAAAACAACTTGATCCATGGTGAAGCCCTCCGGGAGACATATTGGGGCAGATTCTCAACAAAAAAAAGGCACATCTCGATAAGATGCGCAATGGCACAAAAATGCGCCTGTGCCATTGCGCATCTAATTGAAAATGGAAAATTCATTAACACAGCACCAAAAAAGTACACACATTGTGGAGCAAAAGAGGCACAAGCTAGTGGCCATTTAATGGCTGTGATGTGCACGTATTTGGTACATCTGTCAGATTCCTGCTTTTTATGTGCAAATGAGCACCACTTTGCAATAAATACATTTGCATCTCATCAGATGCACCAAAAAAGTGTACATTGACCATAAAAAACGTGCTGAAGAGCGATGTCTATGATTGTGTTAATGTATAGTATGATCACACTTTAACTTCATATATTTGTGTGCAAACTGACAGTGTGATTGCTACACAGCCACATGAAAAGTGTTCTCCTTCCTAATGCCCATTCATTCCTGTACAAGTGTTTTATGGCCACAGGGGTGTGAGGGCCACATGGGTGCAATCAATACCAACACAAATGCACAGTAACCAGCTATGTCGTATAATGCACTCACTAGTACTGCCCTGGTACATGTATAATGAGGCCTGCCTTATATACCCTGGCAGATGCAAGGAGCATGTTGAAGACTTTGAATAGAGCCAGTGACTGTGAGGATTATTATATCACCACCATGACGCCACTAGTGAGCTGGGAGGATCATTTTGAAAGGAAATACAGGGTTGACAGTAGATTGAACAGTGGTGCTATGCAATGGGCTTCCATTGTGGATGTGGTAAGGCCCCCCTCTCACTGACTCACCATCTCCAATATTATATGGGGTGGGAAGTGAGACGTCTGAGTGACCTCTTCACCAGCCATTAAATATATAGTGATCCTCCCATATATTATTGCACTACTCATCAGTCAACAGCGCAGCAGCACGATGCCAACTGGAGTGGCTATTTTGGGAATGTGTAACTGTCTCTCTTTGCTGTGCTTTTATAATGTGTTGTTGGTTTTGATTGGAGTGCACTATATACTTCTTCGCTTGTAAAAATCAGTTGCACTAATTTCTGGTACTATCAAGCGGGGTCAAGTAGAGTAAGTTAAATGCGGCAGTGGGAAAAACAAAAAAGTAGCGAGTACACACAAATTCAGATTGACAAACAACTTCTAAGTCTGAAAATTACAACAAATTATAAACACCTTTATTCAATCATAGAAAAATGCAAATACCGCAACAAAAATGTACTAAAAAACAACAATATCAAAACTATATATTCATATTGAAGAATTCATCATTCATTTATATTGCAATTAACGTGCATAGAAAACTACTATCCAATAAAGCGCTAGCATGACTACCACTTACCCAATGTTGGGAATGACTGTTTTGAAATCATAACAGATCAATTCAGTAATCCTGGTGTGTGTGGAATAACAGATCTCACAGCGTTATTCACTTGATGTATAGCTCAAAGTTATTACAAAAAACATTGCTCATTACAATGGTCTTAACTCAACATGTTTCTGTTCCATGACCCTTCTAGTGATGAACATTTGTCAGGCGCTCATAACTCAGTCACTATTCTATTTGTGTACACTTCTTATGGTACCGTAATTGAGAAGATAATGCTGACAAACCTTCAAATCTCTCACAACCAGTGGTCGAAGTGAGTGTGAGCAGTCGGGAGCGGTGCTCCTGTGCTTTTTTAAATTACCTTTTACAGCTCCTATACTTTTATTCTAAAAAGAAACCGTTCCGGAATTGTTTCCTTTTAAAATAAAAGTGTATGAATAAGTTGAAACTTGCACTTTCAGTGCAGTGCACTGAACGTTCCCTTAAACAGCAGGTGCAAGTTTGTGGGGGTGTGCATTGTGTGTGGCAGGAGACGTGGTGATGGGGTTTGTGGGGAGTGGGTGCAGGCCAGCAGGGAACATAGTTTCCCTACTTCTTTTCATACACTTTGACCACTGCTCACAACGCTTGAAATTCCCAAACTGCAACACACTAAAACATTAAAAATAGCCATTAGTGCTATATATTTACATGGAAGGGAAATGAATACCCTTGCCCAGCCTAGAGATCAGCAAAAAATTAACTCTCAGGGCGTACATGGCAGGATTCCCTTGACATAAGTGCAGTTATGGCTTCAACAAAAAACATGAATTTCTCCATCTGCGGACACACAGAAATCTGCATTGAGAAACCCACTCCTTTAAACATCATTCGCAACTTATACCTCAAGGGTTCCAATTGTCACAGTACTAGGTTCAGTATATACGAACCTCTAAAATATTTTATCTGGACAAAAAATCCGTTATTTCAGGAGGACATCGTCTGCTATCCTCCCCCTCTTTCAGCAGTTTGTATTCAATGTAACAGATCTGTAAAAGTGAGATATAGACATGTTCTGACATTTCTGTTCTCTGTGGCCACGGAATTAGTAAATCTCCAAGTAACATGATAATCGAATGGAAACACTCACCCAAATATATGTAGGCATCCGCTCTGAAAGCGATTTATCACTGTGTGCCATACTTCAAAATATTTCATATATAAAATGGCTCCCTGTCTTAAATGTGCCTCGTCAGTAATGGCAAATGCACCCCTCCACCTGGCGCTTCCTGTAGAGATCAAAGAGTAGGCAAAGGATAAATATTTTGCTTCTACTGTGTGCAAATGATAGTACTATGCCTCCCCCGGTGACCCGTACCATTAATAAGCCCTGGATCAGAGCGGGTGAAACCTCAGCATGACTCACCTGCTCGTGGCGTCTGAATCACCCATGGTTTACTGCCCAGCTATCCAACACTGCACTCAGGATTGTGCTGTTAAATATGGTCGCATATTGCATGTTCGTTAGTTAAAAGTCCGTTTTTACTTTTCACTGCCAAGTGAACTAGATTAACCCCATTTGGCCATCCTAAAATGGTAATGTACATTTTGAAAAAGGTGCATCATTAACCTCAAATTATTAAAGATATGGCCTCATTACGGGAGCGCCTATTATGAGTTTCCCTTTGCAGGACCCGGATCAGACCTCTGGTAAAACCAGACATCTTTTCCGGGTGCTGCGAGGGGAAGAGGGAGGTAACAACAGGACACTTGGAATGTGCTCATTGTTACCTCCCTCCCCATTCCCATTGAGCCCTATGGGGGCTCAATGGGAATGGGGAATGGTTCCTGCAAGGAGGAATTACCAGGTCCTCCTATGTCTGAATGACCCGGTAAATCCCCATTGCAGGAACCCGGTAATGGAGCCCGGTTTGGAGGCAGCCATGGTGCTAATATCACCATGGCCACCTCCAAACTCGTAATGAGGCCCAGAGTCTAAGTAATCACTTTAGGGGTACACATCCCTCTTCTTTATATGGAGTATTAAAGATAAGACTCATAAAGCATCAGCAGTAAGTGTTTATCATTGGAATGCGAGAACGAGGGCACAAATTGTGTCTTAATTAAATCCACCCATAATGACCCAGTCGGATGGTATGCTGATTTAGGAGTTTAGACGTCGGGCCAAATCCATCTACCCTCACATGTTATTTGAACTGATGGGCTGGGAATCACACCATACTAAAAAGATGTAACCATGAGTATGGTGTACCTTTTCTTTTACTCCCATCAATAAATAAAATAAATACAAATACAAAAATCAATATAAAATGGGTTCTAACAATATACAGTGCCCAGATGATCCGGCAGTCTGTAAATGACTTACCTCGTAGGATAGAGCAGAGGTGTTGCTAGAGGGCGGGCTGAGGGGGCCATAGCCCCAGGTCTTTTGATTGTAACCCTGGATAGAAGTTCAGGGGTTATAACCTGTCCCCAGTCCCGACAGGCCCAAAATTAGCATAGCCCCAGATCTTTTCCAGACCTAGCAACACCCCTGGGATAGAATGAACGGAGTGAAAGAAATAATAATAAGAAACACTTATACCCTCTAACTTTATCTTATCGACTTTACTTGATTCTATTCCACTCAATGGACTTGGTGAGACTTAGTGGGTCACTCCTGGTCAGGAAAATCAACTCCTGTTCTCTTTTGAAGAGCTATTCTTCTCTCATTTTTCGATCATGCCCTTTCATTGTCTGTAGTACTTCCCAACCATGTTTCTTCTCCTCAAAATGTTTTACCATGGCCGCATGTTCAATTTTACTTTTCAGACAACTACAGTGTTCAAATACGTGTGTTTTGAACTTTCGGTTTGTTTTCCCTATGCATTTTAGACCACAGGGGTAAGTGCTTAGATAAACCACATGGTCTGTGTTACAGTTGATAAGAGATTGACAGATTTTTTTAAAGTCCAATATCTATTATTTTGGATTTGCCAGTTGGCTTAAACACGCCACACTTCCCACATGGGTAGTGTGCTACAATAGGGCTCATCCCCCAAGTAGACAAAATAGATGGATTAATGTCTCTCACTTCTTGTAGTCTGCTCTTACAGACCAAATTTCCAATGGAGGTGCTTTTGTGGTATGCAAAGATAGGCCATTCCAACCGTGTCCCAGCTCGTTCTAGCACTTTCCAGTGTTTGCAAATGATATTCTGGCTTTTTACACTTAGATTCATGAAAGGGAAAACACCAAGTAGGCGATTGTCTGATACCTATTTGGGATTGTTTTCCAAAACAGCTTCTCTATGGTTGTTATACGCCCTCTCTCTCATGGTCTAGCAGGTAGCACCCAGTCCTCATTTTCAGAAGAATCTTCAGTGCTACTATTTCTCTTCAGGTGTAAAAATTGCCCCAAAGGAGGATTGTCCCACAAGTGCTTTACATGGTGGCTTGTGTAAACCAACAGAGAGTTTTGGTTTTGGTTTGTGGAAGAGTTTAACCAAAGGTTGTCCAAATTCAAACCATGCCATTCTGCAGATCCTAAAAATGCATTTGCTGCACTGGCCAGGATAAGCCTGCAAGGCCTAAAAGTGGAAAATCACTAAAGTAGGACGTGCATCACAGGCACTCTCCTTCTCAAACTCTCAAACGTGACATGCCGCATGCCCAGAGTTGCAGTCGCGACACACATTTTTATACAAACAACTCCTGCTAAGTGTCCACGGTCTAAAATTGCACTAGCTATAATTCCTATTCCTAAACACCCCCATAAACAGCATGTATCTTTTTCTGCATAGTTTGTTGGTCCAATTGTCAGGCTTACCTCTGTGATCAGCGCACCCCCCTAATGTCTGTCCCAAAGTCCACCAATTGCCCCTCCTCCTCACTCTGTGCTTGTTTCTGCCTCCACTGGGCCTGTCCCTGGGCCCATCCACATCAAACAAAATGCTGTTTCATCCACCAGTTAGTGCTGTGCAACCCTGGCAACGTGCAACCATTCTCGCACTATAAAGTCCTTTCTTCTAGTCCACGCGGCAGACCGCCATCTTCATTCCTTAAGAGGCGCTCAGCCATGCTCGAGTAGTCAAGCTCCCCAATAGCCCCTTCTGCACATTCCATCACCACTTGTCACACAACGGAGTTATTACATCATCATTTCTTTGGGGAGCTCAAATGAACTGGTGTATTCACACTCCCCAATTTGTTGCACCAGAGCTAATTATGTTACTAACTGTTCAGGTACAGCAATCCCAGCAACTCTGTATTCTTTCTCATTTCCATAACATCTCCTCCCATTTGTGTTGTTTTCGCCCCACCATTTCCTTGTGTCACTTCCTGACACCAGTGGTTTACAAACTGCCCTGTTATACTCCATTTTAATACATTGGTTTGGAGAGTTGTATCCAACCATTAAACATGTTTCCTGGCCTGTCCTAACAACCAGGTCTATCTGTGACCCTGTTGCTTCTGTTAATCCACAAATCTGTAACATAGATCAACATACAACACATGGGCTCTTGCCTTCCCTCACACTCCATTGCATCTTCTATGACTACAAAGCCTACTTCCTTCTGCAGATCGCCCTGGGTGGTGGGACCTTCTCTTGGGGCAGTGGGTCCTTGGATGGCTGCTCCCCCACTGCATCTCAATAGGCTTCCATTCCTTTACTCCAGCATACGTGGGCCTGTTTCCGTAGGCACGTAAAAGACCAGCTTGTGTCAAGGTTATAAAGAGGTAAATGCATTAAGTTCCTTTATTAAGTTACAGCATATGTTCAAGCAAGTTACAGGACTGGAACCCATTGACTCCCTCCACCCATGCTACATCTCTCCAAACATTTGTGGTGGAACGCCATGCACACAGCATGCTCACACCCATATACATACATTCTATCATTCAACTCATAAATTCCAAACAAGTATCCATCCAAACATACAGAAATGTACAATCACAACAGGTATTTACCAGGCATTGATCTGAAACGTGCCTTCACAGCTGCTTATGGCATCTCCACACGTTTTACTCTAAAGGCAAGCCCTGCAATCCCCTGCCTTTGGAAACATTAACTTAGTAATATTCTGTGTGGTGCGTATACATTCATAAATCACTACTTTCCTTGGAGCGGGTATACATAGAACCCATTAGTTCTCTATCATGCTAATGGCATATTTGGCAATTTAAGGCTGTGCAACCAGTCACCCAAAACATAAAAAGGACATTTCTTGCAGTGCCCCCACACACACTGAAAAAGAGTGAAAAAAAAACACACGGGCAGAGACAGAAATTCAGAGAGGGGAGGAGCGCCTGAGAGGGACACACAGAGACACAAACAGCAAGAGATAGAGAGCAAAACACATAGGCACTGATATAGAGAAAGAGAGTGAGAAAGAGGGAGAGGTAGTGAGGTGGGAGGCAGAGAGGCAGATTGAGATGGATAAGACAGAGAAATAGAAAGAAAGAGAGAAAGAAGAAGGAAGGGACACCTAGAGGGCAAGGAGTGAGGAGGACATTTGCGCACAGAGGCCCGGAGTATGACATCAAAACATGACGCCCGAGGCAAGAGGCATCATGATATGAATCTGGAGAGAGGAGACTCAGGTGTGCGAAATAACTATATGAAGCTGAAAGAGAGAGGCTCATTTGCAAAATACTACAATTTGAAGTAGATGGGAAGAGGCTCAGTAATCTAATGTCATATTCCAGAGCGGTGTTGGTGGGAGTGCATTCTGCTGGCTACGGGTTTTGATAAACTCACTGAGGGTCCTTAATTACAGACAAAGAGGCCCCAACCAGCTTGCCTGAACACATTCAAATGTACACAAATGAGGAGGTACACCCCACAAGTTCAGACACAGCCACGTTAATGAGCCTAAACCAGAAAGGCACATTGAAAGTGAGTGTAATACATTTTTAAATTTGTAAATCACTCGCTGAGTTTGAAGAGTGATTTCAATGATGTTCCATGTGCTTATTTAAATGTTTATGTCTTTCTATTGTCCCCCCTTCTCTCTGTCTGTCTGTCTGTCTGTCGGACTCTCGCTCTGTCTCTCTCAGTCATTCTACATCAGAACGTCACTTGCACACATCTAGTGCATCCCTGTTTTTTCTCTTGCTAGGCCAGTCAATCTTTGTTCACCCTCAAAGGATCTCTTTTACCATATTTTCCCCTCTCTCTTTCGTCTGATGTTGGTGTTTTGATTCAAGAGGCCACAATGGTGCAGTTACTTCCATGAGATATTTCAGTTTTATGTGATCGAAATCCAAAATATAACCTATGAAAGATGCATACAATGGATGCCCATTGCTTTGTAAGGCTTTCCATAGCATCAAAGACAAGGTCAACACACATGCAATATTCAATAAACAGGGTCTACGGTCCATTTGACAACAAAACAAACCCATGGGTGTTATATCCGAGAATAAGCAGGAATTGTCTTGGCTTGTGTCATGCTAACTGCATGTATATGTACCATGTTTGCTGCATTATGATTATGATTACTTCATGGAATGTGTGCCAGTTAGGATGGTATTGCATTTTTAGCAGCGCACAAAGTCCCTGGGTATCTAGGCACTAGTTGCAGGAGGGGTAGCATTCATCAGGGATTCCCAGAGGGGAAACAGTTCAATAAAAAGCTGAGTCTTCAGGTGTTTCTTGAATGAGTAGTAGGATGGCTCTGAGTGTAATGAGGAAGGAAGTACGTTCCAGAGTGTGAAGGCCACGACAGGGAAACTGGTGCCCCCGGCTTTGGTGTGACTGAATCTGGGGGGCGGTGAGGCAGTGGCTGTTGACGGTCCTGGTCGGTCTGGAGGAGCAGGCTTTCATAAGCCTATGGGCTAGGTATGATGGTGCAGTGTCTGTGAGGCAACGATGAGGAATGGTGAGGACTTTGAAGGTGATCCTCTCTTTGACCTGGAGGCTGTGGACTCTTTTTCTTGCTTCTGAGACATGGTTGTGTTTGCCTAGGTCGAGGGCTTCATGGATCACATTGGGCCTCATTAGGAGTTTGGAGGTAGCTATGCCGTTCTTACCGGCATGGCTACCCCCAAACCGGGTACCGGGTCCGGAACCCAGAAATAGGGAATTACCGGGCCATTCTGACCTTGGTGGGCCCGGCAATTCCCTTTCGCAGGACCCAGACCCGGTACATCCTCATTCCCATTTGAGCCCCTTTAGGGCTCAAATGGGAATGGGGAGGATGCTAACAATGGGCCCGTTAATGACGGGCCCGTTGTTAGCATCCTGGTCTGCAAGCGGGTCCCACTCTGCATGTCTGGTCTGACCAGGCATGCAGAGCGGGACACGCTGCAGGTCCCGTAATGTGGCGGCCTGATATGAACGGTGCCGGTAAGCGACCGCACTCGTCGTAATGAGGCCCATTGTTTTCTACGGTTTTGAGTGTCTTGAGTTTCTTTTTGGAGGTTCCACAGAAGAGCACATTACAATAATCGATTTTAGACCCAATAATGGCTCGAGCGATGGTGAGGTGGTTTCCTGCGGTGAGGAAAGGCTTGCTGCCATTGATGAGTTTCATGGTATTGGCAGCAAAATGGGCAATGGGGTTGACCTGGCGTGACATGCTGGGGGAGGAGTCTAGGTGGATGCCCAAAGTTTCTACAGTGGGGCAAATGCAGATGATGTGGCCATCAATGGAGAACCATTGGTAGACAGAGTCTAGTTTTGCGAGGTGAGAGGAGTTTCCTACTAGAAGGATCTCAGTCTTGTCATTGTTTAGGCAAAGGAGGTGGGAGGCCATCCATACTTGAACGTTAGCATAGACTGTATTCAGATTTGTATTATACAGCAACTGGAACATATTAATTGGGTAGAAGACTACAGACTGGTGACTTTCAATGTCACCGCACTTTACACAAGTATCCTACACTTAAAAGGAATGTAATCAGTGAATTACTTTCTTAAAGCCAGATCAATCTCATATCTGGATCAGAACAACATGATCCTTGAAATGTTAAACTTTGTACTCAACAATAATGTCTTTCTCTTCAATACCATCATATAGAAACAATGCCAAGGTACTGCAATGTGGGCAAAATTCGCCCCCAGTATGCAAACCTATATATGAGGAACTTTGAACTCAAGCGTGTTTGGACCCATCGTGCATTTACAGAAGATAACAATATTGTTTTCTGGGGACGTTACATAGATGATATCTTGGTAATATGGAAAGGAGACCAAAAATCATTGAAAGAATATCATAAGTTCCTAAACACAAATGACTATAATCTCAAATTAACTGTGGAAGAAAGCAGAGACAAAATACACTTTTTGGACTTGGAGCTGTATATACAAAATCAGAAAATACAATCTACACTTTATACCAAACCCACATCCGGCAACAGCATATTACATGCGAAGAGTAATCATCCTCAACACATCATCCACAATATACCATACAGAGAATTTCTGATAATCAAAAGAAATTGTACTCAGGAAGCAGAAATGATGAAACATGTAGAAACAGCCGTTGGTAAATTCCTAGCAAGAGGCTATGATAAATCACAACTCACCAAAGCATACATGAAAACTAAAACACTCTCAAGAAATGAGCTTCTGCAAAACAAATCCAGAGAAACAAAGAAACAATCAAAAAATGCAATTCGATTCATAACGTCGCACAGCACAGACCATATGATAATGAAAAAGATATTGAAAAAACATTGCAATATCTTGAAACTTGACAATGATCTAACAAACCATATAGAAGATCAACCAAGCATCACATACAAAAGAGCTAAGAATCTGAAACAAATATTATGCCCCTCGCACTGTTGGAATTGAAATAATATTATGCCTCCTATCGCAGTAATTGAATGTGTATTGGCCTATGCCAAGTTGTCTAAAATATCATGTAAATAGACTCTGCGGCAAGGTCTTGACCTTAACGAAAAGTAATGTAAGTCGCCATCTTGGATTTAGCCGCCATTTTAGGTTCTCTTGTAATGTGGAAGTCACCCTGAACATCAAAATGGAGGCTGAATGACATTCTGAGTGAGATTCTGGCCGTTGTGACCTCCGCACACACGAATAATTAATATGCCTGCAGGCCACTTGTCGGGGTCGCGAACTGAGACCTTGTCCTATTACTGACCTATGTGTAAATGAACAACTGTATCAGCGGAACTGATCAAAATGCATACATTATAGGATTGACCTTGCAAGGAACCCTAGGCCTGATCCCAAGAATGGTTAACCCGCGAGGGGGTTGGCCAAGGGCTGGATAAAGGATGTAAAAGCCCAAGTATTCCAAATGTACGGTCTCTCTACTAACGCATCGAACCCTCGTTGAAGTTCGTTACGTTACTCTGAGAGCCGAATAGCTGTCCGTTTGTCAATTGACTTTGGTAACTGTTGTAGCTTTTAAATAAAGCACTTGTATGTCCTTTGTAACCTGTGTTTCTTTTGGGCTTCCCAGCCTCATATCAATTTTTATGTTTTCACAGTTGCCGCCCGAATAGGGACCCTCAAGATTGATGCCGGATCATTGAAGGTTGACGCAGACTATGGAACCGGGATCGGACGGTGTGATTTTGCGGGCCCGACCGAACGAGACGCGATACCTCGGCAGCGCTGCACGATCCGATCCTTGGACGATAGTCGTGTGGTCTGACACGGCATCTTGACGAGGGTCCATTTTTGAGGCGGGCAGATTTGTCGAAACCACCAAACACAAGGTAAAATTCGTTAGGTAAGTTCTTTGATAAACCATACGGTCCTCCTTAGGTTTGGTCAGGTGCAGTCGTGACCCGGCTCTTAATTTAACCCTGACAATTTGAATTTGGCGTATTGTATCTGCAGACACAATTATTGACCAGGTAACACCAATTTTTTGTGAAATGCCTGGGAAATTGTCTAGCTGCTTTATGGCTCTGTTCCGCAGCGATCGACAATCTTTGGAATTTAGCCGCCCGGCACCACAGGAGGGGTCGCCGGCATGTACTATGTACTGTAAGTATGGCATTGGTAGTATAGTATTTAATGATATTTGGCACAGACAGACCAGACATGCCTCCGAATTTCAGTGGCCAATCAATGGCAGTTTTGAGATCTCCCGTATTGAATACCTCGAATCGGTCTTGCTAAAAAAGAAGGCTAGACCTGCAGCCTTTGATGTTTTACAGAATTGGAAAAAAGAAGCGTTACAGCAGCTTAAAAGTAGGGATAAACATGCACGCCGTCATAAAACAAATGCCGAAAAAGCGTTGTTATATGATAAAGAAAAACATTCAGAATCAGTTAAAAATATGGATAGGGCTTTTTCACTTGGAATCCAGAAAATTTAACCCTCTAAAGATTTTCATGTTTCTGAAGAATTTATTGAAAAATTGTTAAACGAACGCAGGCCTGGTGCCTCTGCGCCACCTCCGTATGATCCTTTCTTGGGCGCTCTGCCCATTCCTGCTGTTGTTCCTGCTGTTATTCCTGTTCCCCCTGTACAACCTATTGTTCCTATTCCTCTAGTTGTTGTTCCTCCACCTATCTCACCGCCCCTTCCTCCTGCACCGATAGTTGCACCTTTATTAAATTTGCCTGCACCTCCGCTCCCGAGTGGTCCCGTATTGACTGAAGTTGATCAAGGTGCAGGATCAAAGATCGTCACTCGTAATACTGTTTCTGCAGATAAGAAACAGGAATTGTTTGCATGGGCTAAGCACTGTATGGAGAAAGGTGATCAAGTTAATGTTTTTTCCACATTATCTAATTTGAACAGTTTTCCCGAGAAACATGTTTTTATCGAAGGTTTGGGGACTCATTTATGTGTGATGTGGGGTAGATTACAAAATTCGGATCTTCCACAAGGGGTGAGAGATCTAAATGCTTTGGCACTTTCGAGGGACACAGAGAAGAAAGTATATGGTCATGTTGACAGATTGTTTGAGTATAGGAAGGACTTTGAAAAGTCACGAGATGAGGATGACGAAGACGATAGTATGTATGTACAGAAACGGTTCCTTCCGTGTCATAGATCGGCACCTGAGGAAGTACGAATTTGTACCAAAGATGCGATTCGATGGATCTCGGATTCATCGATTCCGCCAGATGAAGTATATGACACGTATAGTCAGTATACAGTAGAAATGCAAAGAAAGGTAATTCAGGTAATGGTACAGTACCTGCAAGAAGAATGTGTAAGAAAGAAGGTTAGTTGCCCCATAGAATTGTTGGGGATTTGTAAAAGGGCTTTTTCGCCCGACACTTCTTCGGCTGCCTTAGCGCTCGACCTGGCTCTGTTGCTTAGTAAGCGGCCGGAGGTACCTATATCTCAGTTGCCTATGAGAGAGGTTCCTCCGACCTTTGTCCCAAAGGTTGAAATTCCCGCCAATGCTGGGACTGGTGCACCCACTGTGGATATCCCTGCACATTATGTATCGCAATTCGTTCACGTCCCGTTTTCACGACAGGAAGTGAACACTATTAGACTATCAGTTCCCGATATCAGGAAAAACCCGACAGGGTTTTACAAAGAGATAGAGTCCGTCTTGCAGTCCTCTGTGTTCACCTTAAGTGATATTGACTTGCTATTCTCTGTACTCCTACCCGTAGATGTATGGAAGCAGGTTCGGACAATAGACGATGTGCCAGGGTTGGGAGATACGTGGGCTAATATGATTAGGATTGATGGGGAAAGACCAGCAGGTGAGAAACCACCGCAGGTAATACTTACTTTGCCTGCTAGAATTGTCGCAAAATTAAAAACTATAATTCCAGAGAAAATAATTATTTGGGACAAGCTTACGGCCTGTGTTCAAGGGAAAACTGAAGGCACCACTGAATTCTTTAACAGATTCGAGCAGGTATTTTCTGACTTCAGTGGGCAGGATTTGGGTACAGAGTCTGGGAAAAGGTTGTTTGTGGACAAATTTGTACGTGGATTGTTGCCCGAAATCCAGTCACAGATTATGTCCTCTGAGAGCGCTTGGCAGGCAAAATCTCAATCTGAGGTTTTGCACATGGCTCAGTATTATGAGAACCGTGTTAATAATGAGAAGGAGAAAATAGAAAAGAGGAAAGGAGATTTGAAAACCAAAGTATTATTACAACAAATTGTTAGACACCCCAGAGGAGGCATGACACAGACTAGAGGTCAGTATCTCCCAAAATGAAATGCTCCTTTGGGTTCTGTGAATATTAATCAATGTGCTTATTTAATTTTTTTTTTTTATTTATTGCCGCCAGGAAGGTCATTGGCGAGCACAGTGCCCCGTCCTTCGACAAAGGTCAAACAGTGCGTTTGGGAGTATGGGTAGACGACCTAGGGGCCGCCCTGGAGCAGGGGGCCCTGATAGAGGTCAGTTTTTGCAAGATCCTCAGCAACCTTTTTCACGGGAAAATCAGACCTCGAGTGTGGACTCGAGGAACATATTTGATCACCCTTCTGCTGCCTACCTTTCTGAAGAGCTTCCTTCCGACGATACTCTATTTCATTAGGACTGCCCGAAGCAGGGTTTGGAACCTTCACCTATTCCCGTTAATCAGAAAGGCCCCTACGTTGAATTATTAGTAGGGAATAGGAAACACCAGTTTTTGATAGACACTGGAGCACAGAAGTGCTCCATTGATCATTCTCGGGTTCCAAACATTCCACTGTCAGGGCAAACAAATGTTTCCGTAGGGTTTTCTGGTATACCAATTGTCTGTCCGGTTTCTTCACCGGTGTCTGTTTCTTTGGGTCCCTTTACGGACCATTGCCCTTTTCTTCTGACTTCGAACTGTGGAGAGAATTTGCTGGGGTTGAATTTGTTAAAGAAATTGAATGCAGTAATTTATTGTTCCTCTGATGGAGTACGGCTGACGGTTTCACCACAGCAACTTCCTAATTCTCAGTTTCTGATTCGACCTTTAACTCCTGAGTTTAGCATTGTCCCGGAATGTTTATGGGCGGTTGACGACAATGATGTCGGGGTACTACAGATTGAGCCCGTTAAAATAGTTTTGAAACTTGGAGTTAAACTACCACGCATTCCGCAGTATAAAATATCAGTTGAGGGCGAGCGTGCTTTGAAATGCATTGGCCCTCATTACGACCCTGGCGGAGATCGTGGTGCAATATGCACCATGGAGCACGGCGGAAAGCTGCCGATACCGCCATGGGGGTTGGCGGATTTACCGCCCCATTCCGACATTGGCGGGGCGATAAATCCCCATTCCCCATTTTACCCTTCCCCATTCCCATTTTTGCCCCATAGGGCATAATGGGAGTGGGGAAGGCGTTAATTACGCCACCGTAAAATACGGTGGCGTAATTAACAACAAGGTCCCGTAGCGCCATGGATTTCTCCGCCCGGAAAAACCAGGCGGAAACCGCTCCATGGCGCTACGGGAACTCGTAGTAGGGCGGACGGGTCCGCCGCGAATACCGCTGGCGTAAACCCACTCCGCCAGGGTCGTAATGAGGCCCATTGTCTCTGATTTTGTGCATCGTGGGGTGATCGAGGAGATTACAGGTAGTTTGTGTAACAGTCCGATCTTGCCTGTATATAAGAAAGGCAACAATGCAATCCCATACCGGTTCATAATTGATCTTCGTGCTATTAACAGAGTTGTCGCCCCACAATTTCCAATTGTGCCTGATGTAACGACGATATTGACAATGATCCCTGTTACAGCTACGCACTTCAGCGTTGTGGATTTAAAAAATGCTTTCTTTAGCATTCCTATACATAAGGAAAGTAGATATTTGTTTGCGTTTACCTTGGGGGGACGCTCATTTATCATTTACATTTATTAGGGCACCTCAAGGGTATACTGAAAGTCCAAGCATTTATAGTAGAGATTGGAAAGAGCAGCTCAACACCCTTGAATTGCCACCTACTTGTACACTGCTTCAATATGTTGATGATTTGCTTTTGGCTGCGGACTCTGAAAGTGCTTGTAAAGAAGGCACTATACTGTTGCTTGTTCATCTAGCTAAAAATGGTCATAAAGCTTCGCTCAAAAAATGTCAATATTGTTGTCAGGAGGTCGCCTATTTAGGCTACCTCCTGTCAAAGGAGGGGAGAAGATTGACACCTGAAAGAATAAAACACATTTCTGGCATGTCTGTTCCAAATACACAGAAGGAAGTCAGAGCCTTAATAGGTATGGCTTCTTACTGTAGGTTGTGGATCCCGAACTTTTCGCTAGTGATAAAACCGATGTTGGCTTTGACAAAGAAGGGCATTTCTCTGCCACTGCCATGGAAATCGGAACATCAATGATCATTTGAGCTTCTCAAAACCGCGTTATGCTCTGCACCGGTTCTGGGTACTCCAAATTATGACAAGGCCTTTGTGTTGTTTGTGCATGAATGTGATGGATGTGCTTTGGCTGTGTTAACACAGGAACACGGAGGGAAGAATAGGCCGTGCGGCTACTACTCCTCCGCCCTTGATCCTGTCGCATGCGCTTTGCCAAGATGTTTGCGAGCTGTCGCTGCTGCTGCCGCGTCTGTAAAACAGAGTGAGGGAATGGTCCTAGGCCATGATTTGATTTTGATGGTACCTCACTCTGTAGATATCCTATTGAACAAAACCCAAACCCAACACCTCACCTCTGCACGGTTAACAAGGTATGAATTAATTCTGTTTGCCCCTCACATTCAAATTAAGAGGTGTTGTGTTCTTAATCCGGCTGAACTCTTACCTTTCCCGCAAAACACTGTTTGCGGTGACGAAGAATTACATGATTGTCTGTATACCACTGAACAAGAAACAAAGGGAAGGATAGATCTTGTAGATACTCCTTTGGACAATGCAGAAGGGGAGCTGTTTTGTGATGGCTCCTGCTTCAAACTTTTAGATGGTACATCTACAGCTGCTTACGCAGTTACTACATTGAGTAAAGTTGTTGAAACTAAGATAATTTCGCATAACTCCGTGCAGGCCGCAGAGATTATAGCATTGACCCGAGCTTGTGAACTCTCCGAAGGGCGTATAGTAAATATATATACTGATAGCCAGTACGCCTTTGGGGTGGCTCACAACTTTGGGAGGCTCTGGTCGGAAAGAGGGTTCCTGACCTCACATGGGACCAAGATTCAGCATGGCCCCTTGATAGTGCAATTGCTCTCGGCACTCTCGCTCCCTAGGCAGTTAGCGATCATGAAATGTGCAGCACATCATAAGGTCATAGATGATGTGGGAAAAGGGAACGCTTTTGCGGACCTGATAGCCAGGCAAACGGCCACAGACCTTAGCACAGACATGTATGCGCTAAGAGAAACAAAAGATGCCTATGTAATGGATGAAGGTATTGGGTCTGTGCGGGATTATTCAAACTGATGCTACAGTAGAAGAATCTAAAAGGTGGGCCGAAGGAATGGGGAAACTAGATGATGATGGGTGTTGGGTGGATACCTCTGAAGGAAAATGGTTGCTCCCTGATTCATATGTACTGGCAATGGTTACGATGGCACACGGTCCTACACATGTTAGAACAAGTTTGGGTGAATAACAAGATTCTGGAGACTGCAAAACGTCATGTTCGGAACTGCATGATCTGCTTACAGCACAATGTGGGAAAAAGGACAGTAACTCCAAGGGGAAGCTTTGGGCCCCCTTCTGTTCCCTTCGAGGTCATTCACTTTGATTTTATTGAGATGGAACGGTGTAACAATCTGAAATATGTTCTTGTAATTATTTGTGCCTTTAGTAAATGGGTCGAGGCTTTCCCCGTTAAAGATGCTACCGCCATGACCACTGCAAAGATTATGGTAAAAGAATTCTTTCCTCGATTTGGGCTCCCAAGGGTAATTTGGTCGGACAATGGTCCTCATTTTGTTGCAGCAGTAATTTTGCAGATATGCACAGCATTACATATTGAGAAACAATTTCACTCAGCTAGACATCCTCAAAGTGCTGGGTTGGTGGAAAGACATAATGGTATCTTAAAGAATAAGCTTGCAAAAACATGTGCCGATACCAAACTGAAATGGCCAGATGCCTTACCTATTGTATTATTGGCTATGCGTACCACACCTCAAACTAAGACTGGGCTTTCTCCATTTGAGGTAGTGATGGGGAGACCTGCTAACATTTGGGGTCTCCCAAAACCTAAAGCCCTGAGAGAGGTGGAAAATGTATTGCTTGTAGACTACTGTAACCAGTTAACTAAAAACCTGTATTTCATTTATCACCAGGTATATTCAACTTAACCTGTACGGTTCACGGGCCCAGGACACGATATACAGCCTGGAAGTTGGGTCCTAGTGAAGGCCTACAAAAGGTCTTCCTGTCTCGCTCCTCGTTGGAAGGGACCCTACCAGGTGCTGTTGGTCACCCGGACAGCAGTGCGGGTGGCTGGGAAGAAACACTGGATCCACGCGACGCATGTCAAGAAACTTCCTCACCCGACACCACACGTTACAGAAGAAGCAGATCCCCTCGCTGATGCTACAGTCCCTGATCTTGGAGTAGCAAACAGCGCTGTGAGTGCGTCGGAGAATTTCTCTGAGCCCGTGGAGCTTGGGGAACAGTCCATTTCGTCTCCGCACTCTTTTGAAAAATCACTTCCGGAAAACACTGTTTCAAGTTCTGCGACTTCCGTCACCTCCGATACGTCGCTTCCCTCAGGAAGTGACGACACCTTATTTTCGGATCAAACAATCTTGGGTACCACCAGGTACAACCTTCGACGAAGAAAATAGAACTACGGCACGGGTTTTTCCGTGCATTTGGGAAAGAGAAGTGATTGAAAGTTCTCTTTTGTATAAGAAAGTTTCTGTTGAACAACAGGAAGAAAAAGGGATTCTGCTGGCTAGGGTTGGGAAGGACTAAGAAATCGCGCGACCGTAACGTCGCCAGCAACGAACATTGGGGTCGTCGATTGAGGAACTACAATGCCTGCCACCTCCACTGCTGCTCCCCGTACTGGACTAGTGAATAAGGGGGTGACCAACTTGGACAATGAACAATGTGCCTGGGCCCCGAAAACGTATTGCTGTGTTTTGATAATGATAATTGTTATTTTTGCAATTACTGCTGTAGGACTTTGGTACTTTGAAGAAATCTATCCTCTAAAACCTCTACTACCGATCGAGATTGTACCAACTACTTTGACTCCCTCTGTACACCTTCACACTCTGTCCCCTAGAGACTCCCAACATAGACAAAAGTATCATAATAACACTCTAATGATAGTAATGAATGCAACGCATGCCATTTTTAATAAGAGTAATTGTTGGATTTGCACTCATTCACCGCAACATGGGAACAAGGGACTAGGATGGTATATTCACCCTTTACCTTTAACAACTGCTTGCTATGCCTCTCTTAGAGCACTATTCTTTGGTCGTTGGAATGATAGCATCTCAGGGAACTTTGAAGGAACTAATTTGATTGATTTCGAGAAACGTGAATTAACTCCCCTGAGATGCTCGCTTTTTGCAAATAGAAGTAAACCTAATGTCGCTTCTATTAGGCCGTCTGATAAACTGTCTCTTCCTTTTCAAACTTTAATTTCCTTTAAAATGGCTCCGATAGGCAATAAGGACGCCGTGCCTCCTTCTTACTCTATAAATCATAGCCCTGATTCGGTCCCCTTTTGTGTACAAAGAAATGGCACTCGGCCAATGGGAGATTTTGAAGGTTGTATGAACATTGTAAATTTGACTGGAGAAAGCAGGCCTCTGTATGTAGGGGGGCCTGTTTATTTTGTTTGTGGTAGTTTAGCATTTCCCTGGTTGCCCAATGATTGGCAGGGAACCTGTTATTTAGGAATCCTGTTACCCGGGGTATGTGTAGCTAGTACATTGGAGGTTTCTAAGGCTCGCCCACGGCGGGACAAGAACAGAGATACCCCTGGGCAAGTATTGGGAGATATAGCAAAATCAGTTGTGCCCTTTTGGGGACAAATAACAAACTCTGAGAACATTAGGGGATTAGCAAGGGTACTGGAGAGAACGATCAACCGGACCTTGGACATACTCTACAATATGACACTAGAACAAAAAGCAATAAGATTGGTAGCACTCCAAAATCGGATAGCATTAGATGTCCTTTTGGCAGAACGAGGTGGAGTATGCAAATTGGTGGGGTCCGCTTGCTGTGTTTTCGTACCAGATTCCTCGCCGACAATTTTTAAAGCAATACAGAACTTGCATATCCTTAGTTCTGAAGTACATATCCCTGTAGGAGATTGGAATCTTAGCACCTGGTTCTGGGATTCTTTATGATCTTGGGGTTGGAAGGTGCTTTCTGTTATTCTGGTTATTTTGGGGATCCTGCTATTTCTTTGTTGCTGTTTTCAATATCTTCCGAGTATATGTGGAATGCTAGGGGGATGTTGTGCCCAAGCAGTGAGCACAATAGGGCATAGAATATATGCCCCAGATACAGCATCCAAAGAGTTTGTGTTACAAGAGGTTCTGAAGAACGACCTAATGGCTATAGATATTACAGACAATGATTCGGGATGTATGGATGACAATATATGGAGTTATTTGCAAAAGTATTAGAAATGATATTAACACTTGGCATAGGCCAAAAGGAGGGTCTGTTGGAATTGAAATAATATTATGCCTCCTATCGCAGTAATTGAATGTGTATTGGCCTACACCAAGTTGTCTAAAATATCATGCAAATAGACTCCGCGGCAAGGTCTTGACCTTAACGAAAAGTAATGTAAGTCGACATCTTGGATTTAGCCGCCATTTTAGGTTCTCTTGTAATGTGGAAGTCACCCTGAACATCAAAATGGAGGCTGAATGACATTCTGAGTGAGATTCTGGCCGTTGTGACCTCCGCACACACGAATAATTAATATGCCTGCAGGCCACTTGTCAGGGTCGCGAACTGAGACCTTGTCCTATTACTGACCTATGTGTAAATGAACAACTGTATCAGCGGAACTGATCAAAATGCATACATTATAGGATTGACCTGGCAAGGAACCCTAGGCCTGATCCCAAGAATGGTTAACC
The DNA here is from genome assembly GCF_040938575.1 of Ambystoma mexicanum. NCBI lineage: Eukaryota > Metazoa > Chordata > Amphibia > Caudata > Ambystomatidae > Ambystoma > Ambystoma mexicanum. Next base: position 462,431,430 of record NC_090922.1, read on the forward strand.
CGCGAGGGGGTTGGCCAAGGGCTGGATAAAGGACATAAAAGCCCAAGTATTCCAAATGTACGGTCTCTCTACTAATGCATCAAACCCTCGTTGAAGTTTGTTACGTTACTCTGAGAGCCGAATAGCTATCCGTTTGTCAATTGACTTTGGTAACTGTTGTAGCTTTTAAATACAGCACTTGTATGTCCTTTGTAACCTGTGTTGGTGTGTTTCTTTTGGGCTTCCCAGCCTCATATCAATTTTTATGTTTTCACAGCACTTTGTACGGGACACAGCAAAAACAGGCAAAAACAAATTGTGGTCAACTGAAAAAATAAAAGGCAACTACAAATGTGGCATGTGCAACTATTGCAAATATTCTGAGAATGGCAAAAAGAATATAACATTACCCAATGGAAAAGAATATGAGATTCAGGATTTCATCAATTGCAACTCTAATCATGTGATCTATGCAATTAAATGTATCTGCAGAAAACTTTATGTGGGCAGCACAATTAGCGCTCTAAAAACAAGAATCTTAGAACATCTCAGAACAATCAAAAACCATGATACTAGATACCCTCTAGGTAAACATTTTGAAACAGAACATGATGAAGCCAACCCAGAAGGGATAAGATACTTTGGACTAGAAATCGTTCGAACCCCATTAAGGGGAGGAAGCAGAGAAAAAATATTGCGCCAGAGGGAAGCAATCTGGATCTGCAATTTAGACTGCTGTAACATCGGTTTGCACTCGGATACAGAAATGGGACACTATTTATGAAAAATGTCATGACTTACAGCCTGCATAACATATATGCATAACATATATTTTTCTGGATACTAGATTAGGTGATACTGTCATGCTCTTGATATATGTTATATGAATATACTTTTGGCATCAACGGAGATAGAGGATATCTAATAATGGAAATGCTAGGAATAATTAAAACCTCAAAATTAATTGACACTAATGGTCAAAGAAAGAACTGCTACAATCTTGTGCAGTAGCAAAATTGACAAGAAATTATATATATAAAAAATAAAAAATTACAAATTAATATTTGCCAATACTACGTCAAGACCAACTATTAGAATGCCAGCAAAAACAAGCTAAACAATACATACACGCTCTTTTTATGCACCATTGCTTAGCCACAATTAAGCCACCCACATAAACCAATTTGTTGCCACTTTACCCATGTGGGATTACTCTTTCAAATAAGCATTTTTCTTTAAAAGAAGTTCAGATAATTGGGCTCGTATTCACCTATATGTAAAATTGACGTTCACATGCGCCTTACACATTGTGACATCATCACGCATATGCCGCAGGCATAATACATCACGTAATGACATAATCGCGCCACAGCATGCTGACGCATATAAATAAACGCCTATGTTGGTTAATCCGCATCGGCAACAACGATCGGATTTCCAAGGCTGGCACTAAGAGATTCCATCAAAGAAGCAAAACAAGGTAAGCAAACAGAACCCCATCCTTTCCTGTAAACAGACAGAAATGGGAAAAAAATAATAACAGGTCATAATTTTTCACTTCTTTGCCTTTTCTGATTAGAAGATAAACAAACACCTGAATACCTAACGGCTTGAACAAGAAGCAAAAGAGTAACAAATTCAGCGTTTGAACTAAATATTAAGAATCAGAATGTGTGGATATATTATAATCATTTGATGGAATCAAACACATAAATGAAGTAAGTATATATGACTAATTCATCAAATGTATGCAATATTAACTAGATGAATACGGCCCACAGATTCACAACAAAGTATATGTTCATTCTTTTTCCCTTAACGTTCAGGAACAGATTGCTAAGGAAACTATCACAAAAAATAAAAAATAGATTAACAAACCCTCCTGATGAACCGTCTGAGAGGACGGAGAAACACGTGTAGAGGGAGCTAAGAGTGCGAATCAAGATCACATCATACTATATATACTGAGGTAGCCAAGAGGGCGAACCACGATCATACACTATTTATACTGGCATCAGTTGGAAAAGGTAAAATATCTTGTATGAATATAATACAGAGCACAAGGAATCAAAGCAACAAAAAAGGAAACATTTGTAAAGAAGGTTTTTGAAAACACTCTATGAACCTAATACAGAGGTAAGTGAAACAAACTAAAAAACTGCAAAGCAAGATCATTATGATGAAAGATTATTGAATCACTGTATGAACTCAATACAGAGCAAAGTGAAACCAAAAACTGTAATATAAGACATTATGCTGTATGATTGTTGTATTACCAACTGATGAAATACAAATAATCTTTTTTGGAACGCACCAAAGTGTCTCTGTTGTTTGTTTCAATGTATTCAGATTTGTTCTGCCCTGGCTGTAGTTCCCGGAGAGAGGGATGAGAATCTGGATATCATCCGCATAGTTGGTGTATGAGATGCCTAGTGAGTCCAGATGGTTGAAGAGGGGCTTTGTGTAGACATTTTAGAGGGTAGAGGAGACGGAGGGCATCTTATTTCACTCAGTTGTTCTCCTAGAGACAACGCAGCATTAAGGAACAAACTCTGATTGGTTCTCTTATGTTCCGCTTATTGTTTACAGTAGATTGACTCATAAATACTGTGTTTTCCCCACTTAAAATCATATTATTATTATTTTTTTAAAACATTCAGTTTAAAATAAACTTTTGTTACAATCATTCCATATTCCCCTGCCCTTCCACTCCTTCCTTAACTTCAGACAACCAAAATGGAAACTACTTAATCTGATCCTTTCCCATAACTTATTAGAAAAGTAAATACCAACAAAGTTAGAGAAGTAAACAAATCGCTTCCAAGCAAACAAAGACGGAAAATAGCATGAACGACTTCCAACTCTATTTAAATTACCTAACATAAAACCTGTTATGGTTGGGCGAGGTGTAGAAGGAATTATGGTTGTTAAATTAGTTATATAGACTTCACAAATATATAACATCTCTGCCTATTTCCTCTTAAGATTCTAAGCACATATTTATCCAGCCTAAACATCAATTAGATGAACCATAACCAAGGCAACGTGTGCTACTCATATCTTCTATTGTTTCCTTTCAAAATGTACATCTTGTGTATATCTTGGGCATAACCCCTTAACTAACCTCAAAGGAACACATTTATTAGTGAAACTCAATGTCAGACCGCAGTGTTTCAGGCAATACATCAGCAAATCCCCGGAAAACGTTGCACAATCAAAAAGGTCACTAAAATATGTCTGAAATAAAGTAACAGAAAATAGTTTTTATGTGAGATTTGACCCCCTTTAACCAAGAAGAAAACGCGTGACAAAGGAAATTGTATGGTCTGTTTCTTTTTGTTTTAAACAACTTCATTATAAAATTTTGTGAGACGGGGTGACTGCTCGTATAGGTTTACACAGGCAGAAGCGGATAGACAAACAATAACGGGCAAAGCCAAAACACAGTGATGGCGGGCTTGTAGGCACATGAACAATTAAAACTGTCCAAAACATACGAACGGAAAGCACCTGGGTCCAGTCTTTTCTCTCCCCTCAAAGCAGTGCTAAATATGTTCTGCAGAAGGCCCAGCTGTGGGTATGTTGTGGGTGAAGCTTTGGGAGATGCTGGCATTGGTCGAAGGGGTTACGCCTCCTACACGGATACCTGGCTTCCCTTCATTGACTATAGCCAAGGGGCTTAACGTGGAGCCTACATGGGTGTAATTTTAGGGGGCGACGGGGGTGTTTGTCCCCCCAAATTTCATGGCACACCATTTTTGCCCCATTCATTTGGCTGGGGCACCTTTTCTTCAGATGTCATGTCCCACCCAACATTTTCAGGAAAGTTACTCCACTGGGAGCCTATACGCCCAAGCTGTACAGCCGGTTTCTTAAACAAAACAACAACAAAAAACAATCTTGCGGAGAAGATGTGTTGGTTAACTCGTGTTTCTTACTGCTATCTTTCAAGTGAACATATGTCCCTTTCAGAGTGGAAAATTACATTCATTTATACACAAGTGAAGCCTGGCCACATATTAAAGGATGTGAAATGTAACCATGTGTTAGGTAAACATATGAAATGTGGGACAGTTTGCTGAATGTTGTACTAATGCAAACTAATTACCCTCATGGTGGACACTTATTTAAAATACATATTTACCTAAGCCTTAGTGAAGTAAATGTGAAAGTGATTGTTAATGGCATGTCAATATGAGAGTTCCTGTATTTGATTGTGCTTATAAACGGGTGGCTGGAATGATGAGTTTTTCTATGGTTTGAGTGACTAGGCGGATGAATGGGCCAGTTTGTATGGTTGAGTGCATGGAGTGTCAAACCGGATATTAAATTATGCCTCTTATTACAAACGATTTGAATGTACATTGGCCTACGCCAAGTTGCTTGAAAAATGCACGCGAATAACTCTCTGCGGCAAGGTCTTGACCTTAGAAATTGATGTAAGCCGCCATCTTGAATCAAGCCTCTATTTTAGGTTAGAAACCGCCATTTTGGGGTTTTATACAAAGCCACCCTGTAATCTAAAATGGCCGTCTCGTGTGTCCTTGTTCTTGCCTTAACCTCTCCAACCTTTTTAGGGAAGTTAATGTCCAACCTGCCTTCAGGCTATATGTTAGGGTCATGTAGACTTTGTCCTTTGTTGACCTCGGAGCAGGGGATTACTTGAACTGCCAATATTAAACTACAAGTATACAAGAACAGTAATGCTATCCAAATATAACATGCAAAACATTGTTTGGTCTGTATTAAAGCAATATATAAAGAGTGTAAATGTTAAATTGAAGAATAATGGAGTGTGTTAGTAAATGTATTGAAAAGTAAACCGCATGTGCGAGATATGTAAATTAGGAAAGTGAACCTGGCGCGACCCTAGCCCAGTGCATGATTAACCTGTAAGGGCGCTGGACATCATTTTACAAATTGTATAAAAGCACCGATGTCCAGCTAGGACATTCCCTCACTGCTCATATTATACCCTGCTGGTGGTCTCTGTGATGTATTGACAGCCAAATAGCAATTTGTGTACTTTGTTGAATACTGTTCAGTTTTGTAATAAAGATTCTGGGAATCTTTATAAGCCTGTGTCTGTGTATTTTCCTTTGCTCGGTGTAACAGCCGTAATATTGTATTTTTTCCTGATTCCACAGGAGGAGTGAATGGATGGGTGAGTTGGTGGATGTGTTTAGACTAGGCTACCAAGTTCATTCATGTCAGATATTGCAAGTAAAATGTTATGCCTTCTGTTGATTGGTGAATTCGCATTGACCTGTCTCTATTTCATAAATGGAAAATTAACAGGAACATGAGTAAATTAGGCAGGCATGGATGGGGATAAAAAGGGATCCCTTCATCCATCTGTCGTTTTTTTCTTTCAACGTTGTTTACGGGTTTGTGCCTCAGCATAGCAACAGTTTTCTTATGCTGCCTTGCTGGTCATCCTGGTGGACAGCACTTACCTATCGGACCAGTTCATATATCACCACAAAATGTCAAAACTCATGTATTCATGGCATGTATAAAGGCACATGCGCACGCATAGCAAGAAAAACAATGTAAGAAGAATGAGAACAGTTAAAGTAAAATACTGCTAAATACCCACGTTATACACCTCCCCTAATTGAAACAAAGGCTGCCTGCTTCATATATATATATATATATATGTTATGTACGTGCTATGGTTATTAGAAAAAACTTTTGCACAAACACTATTACATTACATGAATTCCTTTATTTCCATGTACAATTCCAATCATTTGTTTGTAATTCACTTCATGCTTGATGTCAGGCGAACATTCATAGATGTTCTTTCAGGAGAGGGAAAGCTAACAGACTACAAGCCCTAAATTGTGTCTGCTGAAGTAGTGAAAAAGGGGAAACAAGTGAAAAAAAAAGCTTCAGGAAGTCCTATGTTTTTGTTCACTACTTTACATCCCCTCTTTTCAGAGCTTCCATCATGATACACTTGTTAAGCATCACATAGCAGCTATAAATAAACACACATGTATGGCATTGTTAACACAAAAGTACCAAGCAGCACAGAAAACGGTTTCAAAATCATCATGCAGAACTAAGACAGCTCCACTCGATCTTACAAAATGGCTGCTAAAAATGAGAGTTTGGTGGATGATAGTTGTTCTGTAAGCATGCTGTAGATACACCTACAAATGTCAATTTCTATCATCTACATTCCAATTGCTGTACTAAAAAGAGCAAATAGATGGCTGATTAAAATGTGCCTGTCCTGTGATTTTTGTAAGACCATAGTTGATGTTAGCACCAAACATCAAGGGCAATGTCAAATTAGAATAGAAAGAACAAGTAGTGATCGAGGTGTGGAGGAGCGGCTGGGAGCGGTGTTCCTCTACTTTTATGTTTCCAGTGTCACCATTCCTATACTTCTATTTTAAAAAGAAACCACTCCAGAACGGTTCTTTTTTATAAATAAGAGTATACAACGAGAAGTCATAAATCAGCATGTCAGCTGCAGGCGGCAGCAATAAGAGGGTCACACAGTAGTGCTTAGCCCTGGCCCATGCCTGTGCATTGAGCAGTGGCTGACGTTTGCACTGTGTACAACTGCACGCGCCCTCACAGTGCGCACGCATGGGCCAAGCCTAAACGCCATGTTAGGATTGGAATTGAATAATTGCAAGCAGCAGGATGCAGCCACCAGCTGGTCTTTTACGCATCGAGCCCCAGGTACATCAATGGCTGGCTAACCGGACCCTATTTTATTGGTGGGACTGAACTTAACCCCCATTTTGATGGGTTTACTTTTGTGACTTGTCCTGCGCTGCGCAGACGCCTTCTGCGGGACGACAACGTTCTGAGCTTGCTTCAGGCCCCGGCCTGAGCAAAGCCTTTTCAGCTTCTCAGACTTTTGTGTGAAAGTGGTAGCTCAGCGGGTCAGCGAAGCGGCTCTCCCTGGGGTCTGCAAAGCATCTTCCTAACACGTTGCTCGGTACATGTCGTGATTGACAGATTCCTTCCTGGGGGGGCTATTACCCCAGCTGAGGAACACTTGACACAACAAGTGCCGTGGAGCTATATTTTCGGGTGGGTGGCATTTTTTGTTTAAGCACTCCTGCCATCATTTTTAAATGCCAGTCGGGAGAAATGCCAATTTGCTCATAAAAAACAGCCCTTGCTGCCTTGGTGTTGGTGGGAGCGTCTTTGTACCCTCTCGGAAGCAGAACTGTAGAACAAGAGAAAGTGATTTATCTGGCCGCTGTGAGGGAATGAGGTGGACGCACAAGCGGTATTTGCTTGTTTGATGTGGGATTGTTTTTTCATGGAAGTAAGTATGCACTTGTTTTATGTACGGCCAGCGTCCCAGCATTATTTATTCCCCCTCGTCCATCTTGGAATTCAATTTGACATGTAACGGCCACGATTGGCAGTTATGAGTATGAATGTTCACTATAATATATGTGAGGAATTCGACCTTCCAGAAAGGTGAGAAGTGTGTGGCATAGCTACGGTGGGGGAACCTAAGGAATGAAAGGGGGCTGAAAACGTTTTCAGAATTGCAAGAGGCCTACATGAAGGTCAGTTTCTGTTGCATACCACAGTGATAAAGGTCTGCAAAGTAGATGGCCGAATAGCAATGATGAGACCATTGGGAGTGATGAAATTGAGACGTTGCTTTCTGTAGCGGAGGGAGCACATGCAATCTCTAGGATCTATGAAGTACTGATTGAACGAAACTCTAGAACAGAATTGAAGTGTAGGGAGAAATGGGAAACGGAATTGGGTAAGACGTTTGGGCACAGAGAATGGAGAGATAACATTGTAACGTAAGAAAGTATCCAGAAATGCTAGACTATAGTTAATACAATTGTATATTGCACAAAGAGCATACCTCACTCAAGGTCCCAGATGCAAGGTAGAAGATGCTGAACTTATATACATGTTTCGGGGATATCCGATAGTGCAGAGGTTCTGGAGGGGGTGGCACACAAAGTAGCCCACGGCGGCATAGAGTTGGATATCCAGACCCCAGAAGCTTGCATGCTGGGCCGATATAAGAGAAGTATGAAAGATAAACTGCAGTTTAAAATAAAAGACGTGATGTACATAATGGCTAAACGAAGCATAGCTATGAGGTGGAAAGATGCTAAGGAACCAAGTATAGATGGTTGGTGGAGGAAGCTGGAAAAGTGGGTCACAGAGGAAACTGGAGTATGGGAAAAAGCACTGGGAGAACAAAAAGCTGATTTGGGTATAGACATTCAAAGATGGATGGCGCTAACTGTGACTTTGTTTACATGCAGTAGCGAAGAAGAAGCCACACAGGCTGCATTAGGGGAGGTAGAGGCAATATGATTAGAATGTATATCTTGATAAGTAATGTGTCGGCGGAGTTGGGGGGATTAAGGTCGTTTTAAATGTGGTTGAGGAATATATATTAAAATGATAAACTGTATGATATTGTGGGGATTGTTGTTGTTTGCTGTTATTATAAGAAAATATGCAATGAAAACCATTAGCAAAAAAAATGTCACAGTTCCACTATGCTGACAATAAGTGTTCCAAGAGAAAAAACAAGGTGAACATGATACAACAGGAACATTTCTCAACTTCCTCGAACATCTTTATAGTTCACAGCGGATGTGGGCAAAAGAAGCCTTTCGAAATTAGTTATTTCTTCAAGGTCCATGTGTTCAGTGCCAGCAGTTGCCTTGCAAATGAATAGAACACCACAGTGCAAATACGGTAGGGAATTGTAACTTGCCTTAGAAACAAACCGCAGAATCTAATATCTCATTTGAAAAGACAGCCATTGCACTCAAGAAACATGTTATCTCTTTCTAGGTAAATCAAACAACACTTGCATACATTACCAACATCGGAACACACTTCACTTTTAGCCAAAATAGAAAAACAAACAAAGGAAATGTGTTTGCACTAATTCAGGACAAACTGTATCACACAGTTTGCTCGGGAGCGGTTTGTCATAAGCTCGATCTGGGTGATGACTTTTCGCTTCATACGTCTTCTGAAGTGAAGCTTTTGATTCCATTCTTGCAGGTTTGCAAACACGCACAGGCTTTGTTCCCTGCTTGGTTAAACTCCCCGCTTATCACATTATAAGTGAATGAATTACTGCTTTTGGCATCCTTCGCAGTGCATCCTCCGAAGAAAGATGTTGGCCGTGTTCTAATGAGCATATCTTCTACTTCTCATGAACATCACACAGGCTGCCTGGGGAAAGTAGTCCCTCTTCTAGCTTCATCATCAATGATAGTGTACAAACAACAAGCAGGAGCAGTGGCCAGTGAGGGACTTATGTCAAGAAATAGAGCAAATCCGTTTCACTTTTCCAGTGAATGGACCGTGTATTAAAGAAAGTAAGCAACGTCGTGTATTTTCAAGATGATGTGCTGGCATATGTAGAACATCAATTAGTGCACAGCACAGTTATTAAGTGCACAATGAAGTATAGATTACAAAAGGCTGGGTTTAGTCAACAATGACAGGAATGTTGTTTCGGGGTATGGCAGAAGAATGCCTGGGATACTCAGTAGTGAATGCAGGCATCAGCCACAAATAAATGTTCGTCATGGTGTGGTTCGTTCAGGAGACTAACAACATGCTCACATCATGCATGGGGCCACCTAAATACTACTCAAGGTTTGTAGAAGAACTCTCAAGCAAACATGAACCACTACTAAAGAAAGGTGCCTCCCTCATGTGATCGAAACCTGCCAGAGTATTATGTGCAAATCAAGCATGAAATTGCAAAGGCACGTTACATTAAACATGTTGCTAATCCCATATAAAGATACACTATAAATGCAAGTTTGTATGACACTGACACACAAGAAAGGTGCTCAAGAAGAAGTAGGGTCCTAGGATTCAAAGCCACTGATAATTTCTGTATGTAGCTATTCCTGCTAGATGTGCTTCAGAAAATGGAACACGTTTGACACTACTTGCATGGCATATGGGTCCCCGTGAGGTATTGCCATCTGGCAAAGTTGTCGAAACCCTGGATTTGTATTTTGATGATGTATTAGTTGATACAATTATCCAGGTAATTCCATCTCAGAAAGGGTGGTCTGCTAATCATGCACCCCTTTCATGAGCTCTATGTCAAAAGCATAGCATACACCTGTGCCCTGATGCACCAGTGTCCTGGTCTGCAGCGCCTGCTCTCCAGTGCCATAGAGCAGATTCAGAGATCACAGGTGCCCTGGTTGACAGCTGATGTGACAACCTAGTCACTGCAGTGGAGAGGTTGCATTTAAGTTTGCATCTATGTTTCCAAATTACATATGATTATGATTTAAAAAAAACACCTGATAGTGGTTTATCTGAAAAAAATATAAGCCATCCCTTGTGTGCTAGAGTGGTCGAGTGTTTAGATAATTATTAAGAGCCATATGTGATCTGTATCTACCATGTGTCAACACTGTGAGCTCAGGACAGCAGTGGTAGGGTTATATATTTTCAAGTCAGGCAGTCTGTCCCTGGTGGTGGCATTGGTATTTTTAAATCTACATTTAGATTTTCTGTGGTACCTGTACCCCACAGTTTGGGTATGGAAGCGTTCCTTTTACGTCTGGCAGTAGATGCACCCTATTCCATACATTTGTTAATTGTATGTCGCCCACCTGGCCCCTATACTGCATTTTTAGCTCCTTTCCCTGACCTGGTGGCCTTCCTTTGGGTAAGGTTTGCCAATATCGTGTTATAGCCCCTCTTATCCCTACCCTAACCTCATTCTTGGAGGCTTTTACTAATCTTGGCCTTTACCAATGTGTATCTCAAGTTAGCCATGACACGGGTGGGATTCTTGACCTCATCTTTTCCGCCGAGTCGGCCATTGCTGTGGCTCCGCCAAAAAAGGTATTATGGTCTGATCACTTTCTGATACCTTTTAAAATATTCTGTCCTTGTTCTCCTGCTGCCACTCGCTTGGCTAGTGTTATGAAATGCCGTTGGCATACTGATGATCTTTCTCGAATGGTATCCTTTATTCATTTCGAACGCCGCAACTCACCACTAGTGGATCTGTCTTTTCTATCTAAGACATTGGAGGTGGCCGCCAATCTGGTGGCTTCTCTAAAAGAAACTCAGCAGAAGTTACATTCTTCTGCACCCTGGTACACAGATGAGCTTAAAGCAGCCCATTTGAAAGTGAGGCAGGCAGAGCATAGGTGGCGTGTGTCTTATCATCACACTGCTAAACTACTCTATCACCAGCTCAGTAATTCCTACCATCCTTTCTCTGGGGTTAAGTGTTTCTTCCTCCACCTGTTTTACCTCCATGACTCAACCTACTCAGCAATTATGGGATTTACTTTCTGCATTTTTTGTCTCTAAGATTAAAGATATTTGTGACCTCATCGGCACCTCTGATCCTACCTTGACTAATGATGTTATATTCACTGACCCTACGTCATCCCCCCAGTCTGGAGCCATTTTCCTGGTTTCTCATTCGAGGAGGTTTTTAGAGCAGCTAACTCACTTAAGTCAGCAGCTCCCTCTGACCCAGTGCCTTTGAAGGTGCTTAGGGATATTATGCCTTCTATCTTCCCCTGGGTGACCACGCAGTTAATCTTTCTTGTCAAGTTGGTTTCATCCCTCACAATCTTAAACAGGCAATGGTTATTCCCCTACTAAAAAAGCTGTCATTGGACGCTGCTATATTGGCTAACTATCGTCCCATCTGACTCCTTCCCTTCTTAATGAATCTACTGGAATCTCTGATCTCGCCATTACTGTCCCCTTTCCTGGAATCATTTCCTCTTTTTGAATCCTTTCAGTCATATATCTGTCCAGGACATGGAACTGAGAGTGCTCTGTTGCCTGTGGTCGACGATCTTAGCATGCGGGCTGATCAGGGTGGAGTGCGGGCCCTGATATTACTTGATCTATCAGCAACCTTTGACACTGTTGACCACCCCACCCTGGTGTCCTGCATCGAGGCAGCAGGCCCCAGTCCTGGCATGGTTTTCATCCTTCCTGTCTGAGAGGGGACACTTTCTTACTCTACCTCCATTCTGCTGCTCTTTATCTTCTCTTTTCTGGGGAGTCCCCTAGGGCTAGGTTCTGTCCCCTACACTATTTAACAACTATGTTCAGCCTTTGATTTTTCTCATTCACTCCCACGGTTTTTGGTGCTATGCATATGCCGATGACACCCAGATTCTAGTCCGTTTAGATCTTGACCAGGCTGTGGTGTTTTGTTGGCTGAGTGAGTGCCTACTTGCTGTGAGGGGCTAGATGAACAACAATTGGCAGAAATTAAATGGGGACAAGACTGAGGTACTTGTGGTGGGCTCCTCTTCTGACTCTGTTTCTTGGTCTTCTTTTTTCTGGGCCACTGCTTTCAGTATTTGTCCCTATCAATTGGCTGTGGTCAAGAACTTGTGGTGTACCTTTCAGCCTCACTCTCCATGTATGCCCGGTGAATGCAGCATGTAAATCAGGGTACTTTCTACTCTGACTACTTCATGGTGTACTTCTGCATCTACCCATTCATCTTCACCCTTGGGTCATAGCCTCCATTGTAGTGAGTCGTGTTGACTACTGAAATGCACTGTATTTGGCCCAACCTCTTGGCCTCATTCACCGGCTGCAGCACCTTCAATATCTAGCTGCTAGTGTAGCCACCGCTACTCCTTATGGGTCACATAACAGCCCGGTACTTCGCTCCCTACACTGGTTACCGGTGGCAAAAAGGATTGAGTTTAACCCCCTCAAGGACGAGTATGCTCGTCCTGTTTGCTTAGACTTGCATAATCCCCTGGCACTTATTAAGTCCCTGTGGATGGTGCACAAGGCTTACTATCATCTAGGCGCAGAATATCTTCAGGACAAATTCCAGCCTTACGTGCCCGCTCGAGCCTTCTGGTCAGCAACTGCACTTTTAGAGGCCATTCCCAAGCTTCACTGGATCGGAACGGATGTCCATCCATTTTCAGTAACAGCGGCCAGAATTTGGAAAAATCTGCCTGTTGCTCTTAGGCAGGTGGAGTACCATCTTCAATGCTGTCATCTTCTGAAAACTTTACTGTTTTCGGTCCTTATGCTCTCTGCCATCTGTGTCCTTCATGCCATGTTGCCCTTGGGCGAGTGTGCACATTACAAATGATGGTAACATAACCTAACATAACATAACATGGCATAATAGGTCAAGGGACCAAAATATTGTGCCTCTCGTTTGATACTACTTGATGTCTGGTAACACCTCCCTCCAGCCAGGAATGCCTCAGCAGGAGCCGTCCTGTAATCAAGAAACAGAGGGCAGAACCTACACAAAAGGACTAGCCTTGCACCATTGTGTTTCCTACCACAGGGCCTTTAATGCTCTTTGCAAGGCAATGGGGTTGAATTATAGTAGAAAGAGGGAGTTCTGAACAGTTGGGGACAGATTCCAACATCTTGCTATTCTCCACACCTCCCCAGACCTGTCTTCTAAACATATTTTAGCAAAAGGCACTATGGACATGATGTTACAAGGCCCAGCTCCAAGAAGCTGGGTTCAACACTGTTGAGCTACCAAGAACAATGAAAATATATTATTGACTGCTAACTGGCCCCTGGTCCACATTTGGGCCCTAGAGACGGGTTATTTCACATGTGATCTCTGTTTCTCGCACAGGTCATATCCTTTTACAAACAGTGTGGTTATTGATTGCCTTTCACTCCTGCTTCATTACTCAGAGCGCATTGTTCTATCTCTAGCATATTGTCTGTTCTTTCCAGTGTTGATTGGTTGTGCGTAGTGTTGTCCTTTTTTAGTTATTTTTGCATATGGTGTGTTTAATTAACATGTATACACATTTATAGAACATTGATTGGACATTACTTTAGTTTGGACTGTTGTACATTGCTGCTTAGGTTGCTGCTGTTTCATATTTGGGCTCCTCTTGAGGGTATAACCTAAACCGTGGCCCACTTTACCACAAATGGCGAAGGAGGTATGTTGCTTAACTGTTCCTGTTCCACCTTTATTGTTGGGATTACTCTTTTTTTGTACAGTGGATGGTTAAGCCACTACTCATCTATGTACTCCTGCAGGGCAGAATATGTTTAATCTCGGTCCACTTGTTAACTGCTCAGAAGCTGCTGCTACAACCAGGGGAGAAGAAACCTTTGACACCAATACTAACAGAATTGGCAGCCAAAATGCAGGAAAACAAGTTTGTAGCTGCTGATATTACAGGATGGAAGAATAAGCAGAGTGTCTGCATGTCAGACTTAGCTGGAGAAAGTTCCCAAAAGATAGACTTTCTTGATGACTCTGGTATAGTGGCATCTGTGCTTGTCCTCAGAGAAGAATAAGAGAACTGTGTCAATGCTTGATGGATTACTGGATGCAGCAAGACAAAGATGCTACAGATATGGAGAAGATGAGACACTTTACAGCCAGAGCCTGCTCAGATGATTGAAAACTGCCACAGTGCCTGCAACCATTTTGCAAGACAGTGGAACAAATCTCTATTCAAAGAAAAGTCATTATGAGGAATGTGAAGCGTATACCACTGGAGTGATCTAAAAGACAATATCATAAAAAGTACATTTCGGAGCAACAATGCCAAAAATAGAAATAATATGCAAATTATAGTGATGTTCTGCCATGACATAGATCTCAAAGATGGCACCTGTCGGGGCTGCGCACTGACTTGCAACAAACTGTGCACTAGGGAGCCTCCTCTCCAAAAAGAATCATTCTGGAACAAGCTTGGAGGATGCTAGGTCTGGACTTCATATTGTTTGTGATAGTAGTGGCAGTGTGCAACACTTCCAATTGGATTGAGCTGAAATGTGTACATGAGATCACTTTGAAGTCCATGATTGATTTTCATAGAAGAACTGCTGAGGAGAGGGGGATATCCACGTGAGGTAGCTCTGGAAAATGGTGTCTGGTTCACACCTCGTGACATGCAGAAATACCTGGAGAAAAGCAACATCAATCAGTGTATCACCCAGAAGCAAAAGGGTACCTTGTGACTTTCAGCAGCGTCTGGAAAGGAGAGCATGAGCCAGGCTGTGGAAGCAATAGCAGCAAACAGATGCACTCACTATTGATTTTTGCGATAATGCGCAAAGAAAAATGCCATGACAGATATGCCACATGAGCGAAACCAGGCTATTCGGCATAGACCAAGCAACAAACAGAACACAAGAAAGGAAAGATACAGCATGTGAAGTCAGCAGTAGCAACAGCCATGCAAGAAGGACACACAATGAAGGTGAGGCAGAACAACACAGGCAAGGAGTCTTTTTCCAAATGGAGTGAATGCAAGAAGGTAGATAAGCATGGGCGGCAGACTATGTCATCACTGATGATGGGAAGTAATGGAATGTAGAAAGATTGGCATTATACAGAATATAAGAGAGCAATGTGGTCCAAGAAGAAGAGCCTGCTGCAGAGCAGGAAGATTGAAGAACAAGGGAAGCAGGTGCACAGTTCCTGTGTGAGAATGATGGACAGCTGGAAGATTGAAGAACAACAGAAGCAGGTGCAGAGTTCCTGTGTGAGAATGAAGGACAGCTGGAAGATTGAAGAACAACAGAAGCAGGTGCAGAGTTCCTGTGTGAGAATGAAGGACAGCTGGAAGATTGAAGAACAACAGAAGCAGGTGCAGAGTTCCTGTGTGAGAATGATGGACAGCTGGTTGAGAATCAACAGATGAGAAAGAAGCACAAGAAGGACTGAACACTCTCAAGATGAAGAAAGAAAAAACAAGAGCAACCAGGAGAAGATGTAATAAGACATGAAGGTGAAAAGAGGCTGGAGACGAGTAGAAGAATTCCAGAAAAGCAAAGTGACTATGGATTCCATCATTATACTCCTCAACAGTTTCCATGGGTGAAGAGCTGTGTGGTGCATACTGCTCTCTCTAGCTTACATCATCATGAAGAGTGTCTGTGCAACATGCAGGAGGGGCGTGCAATCGAGGGTCTTGAGAGTGAGGTGAGAAATAGAGCATTCACTCTGATCGAGATACAGCTGATAACCCATGTATATTTATTTATTTATTCACATTTTTAAAGCGCACATCAGCCCAAAGGCATGTGTATGTAAAGAGTATTTTAGAACTGTGTGTGAAATAAGCACACACGTCTGTGATGTATTCATTAGGCTTCATTCATACATGAATACCACACTGCCGCTCCCCCTCCAGTAAGTCCCGCATTTGTAAATGTTGTGTTGCGTTTATGAATATGCTTTCATAGGCAGAATAGCTCAGTGCTTATTCATCACATCACGTGTATGTGTATTTCATGAATTCTCTTTGTAAAATGGCCTCTTCCAGTCACAAAATGGCTACTGCTCTGCAGGATTAAAGGGATGAGTAGTGGTTTCTGAACTCCTACTCAGCCCCGCATTACCACTAAACCATAGTGATCTTAATCATAAAGGTGAAACAGGCACAATGGCAAGAAGTGTTACAACTGTTTATGGTAGCATGCACAAAATATGCAGACTTTTGAATGAAAGGGCCACTCTGGTTATGAAGACAGGAGCTGCTGAGAACTGTTATTGCAGCAATGTTCAGGTTTTCAATTATGTATTTAAAATAGTTAAGGATCCACTAGTGGCCATAACACAAGGTTTGGGGAACAGAACCACTGTAGATAAATGCATATCTTCTTTCCAGTATTCGATTCAGGGTCATGTTTGTCAAGCTGGTGCAACGGGATTCAGCAATACAGTCAAATCCAATGTCACTCAGCTTGAAGAAACTTGGAGTAGGCAATGCATGTTTGCACCTGCATAGCTCGTAAGTTCTCAAAGCGCTTCAAGATTGTAGGGAGTGCTGAAGGTAGCTTCTTTTGTTCTTGCTAAGCTATGGGACACTGCAGAGGATTTCACGATATATAGTGAATCCTTATTCTTCCTTTGCTAGCAAGGAATATTGTCAGAGAGCACTAGCAGAGCTGGCACTTCCAGTAGGCAGAGGCCTTGGTACCAGTGTCTCAGCAGCAGACAGCCCCCATCCAGCAGCAGATCCTTGGTGTGCTGTGAGGCCATGTCCAGGGTCTTAGCAGAAAATATAAGTCCTTCTTCTGGCTTCCCCTGCCAGGAAGGTTTGCCAACCTTGCAAAGCTTTATTTTCACCCTAAAAGCCGAGGAATGTGGTCAGACACTGCCGTGTTTGAAAGAAGTGGCAGAGGGGATATGCCTTGGGTGTGGACTAGGAATTTCAAAAATGGTGTAAACCCTCTCAATTATAAATTCTTCACTGGGCATCTGTTAATTCCTCCGTCCATGTCTGAGGTTCATCAAAGAGAGAGACTCCAGTCATTCCCTCCCATGTGTGACTTCCCCATTGTGCTAACAGAATGTCCTTTGAACCACTGGTCCTCTCTGTAACTCTTGGGGATATATCTTCTCTTGGAAAGGTGGCCAGTCGTCCAATGGGAAAACACAGGGAGCATCCTGGGCTAAACACAGTTTATTGTGGGTGAAACAAGCCCCAGACAATTATACCCACACTCTAACAGTTGTATCAGCCACGAGAAAGCAGTTTGACAATACAAAGACAAGCAAATGGGCTTTGACAATCTCCCCATAGGCCATTATATTAAATCATATATAGCTTTATTAATATCTATATTAAACAAAACTGTCATCAGTCCTTTGGGATGTACAGTTATATTAAAACCTGTTTGTTCCATTCAAAGGGATTCCTGTTTTTATTCTTAAAAGGCCAATGCAACAAGTAGCATGTGTAGCAGGATTGCCAACTAAAAACATGCTTCAAATGTATAGTGAACAAATCAACTGGGACACTTTATACATGTGTTGCTCCATTGTTGCAAACATGCTGTTAGCCCACCAATTACTGATTCCCAGCAAAAGGTATTAATGGGGTATCTTACATATGGATTCTGATAAATGTGATAATACACCTAATCCCTCCATCCACATCTAGGTTCAAACCAGCATCCGTTTTTTTACAAGGCACCCTCATTACGAGTTTGCTGATATTTCGGCTGTGGTTGTGCTGAAATACCACCAGAATCAGTTACTGTTACCCCAATTTAGGATTACAAGTGATAGTATGGCACTGTTAGTCCCCATTTTTAGGGATTTTGGCAGAATTACCGGTAATTCCACCTCAGTAATTCCACCGATTTTTGGAGTAAAAATTGAGGATTTACCTTTAACTTCTTGCTGGAGGTAAATCCTCCACTTTTCCTCCAAACTCGGAATTCGGCAGTGCGGTACAAATGACAGTGGTTTTAACCATACCACCGAACCCGTAATGATATACAGCGCTGTAATTCTATCAACAAAAGGTCACTGCGATTCTCACATGTGGTTTGGAAGGTATATTAAACATGTCGTGGAATGTCTGGGCCCTATTAGAGGGATTGTTCTGGAGGAAAATCTTGAAGCTTCCCAATTCACTAGCAATTGCTACCATTAGACACTAACTGAGACTGCAGTCACTAGCATCAATTGCCCTTTGGAAGTCGATGGCGTTCTACAGGAAATGTAGAATAGTGGAAAAAGGAACACCTTTTCGAAATATTCAACTCAATCGACATATCAAAAGATGAATCTTTAACAAAATGGTGGGCAAAGATGGAGGACATACTTATTGATAGTGACCTGGACAAAGAAGAGTTGATTCTAAATCCAAAGAAGATCAAAAATATACTTCAAGACCAAGATTGGGTGGAAACTATTTGGCAAAGAAACTTGGACACTTCAAGACCTTGCCCAGAAAGGGAAAGAAAAGGTTTAAATCACCCACCATGATATCTGCTAAAATTTCCCTAGCCTCACTACAGGAAAGTATTGCTTAGAGTGCGTGCGACTAAACAAGCTAAGGACCAGAGAGGTTGAGCTAAGCAGAAAATGAATAGCTGAGGATTCTTTGTATTGCAGATTTTGCAAATCCTCAGGGGTGGTTGAAACCCTCTTCCATTTAGTAACTTCATGTCCAGCTCTCTTCACCTTGCAAGATCATTTCTTACAATCCCACAAGAGTTATCCAACCCTAACATTAGACTCGTTGTGGTGTGAATGGATGCTCATGGGGGAGCCATTCAAGTTAAACCTGGCGGTATTGCAATTTATAGAAGCAGTACTGCAACTGTTGAAGAAGATGACTGATGTAAGGGCTGGGTGGAAACAAATACGACACAAGTAAACAAACAGCAAACCCGAGAACACAAACCAACTCCCTTGACACTTTGTCAGGGCTCAAAACGTTTGTGAAAGGGGCACTTTAGCTTGCTATTGGCATACTGTTTTTGAGAATGATTTTAATAAATTGCAAAGTTTAGTGAACTAATTAACAATAACACAGACATCACAAGTTTTGCAACATTGTTTAAAAAAAATGTCCTTTGCGGATGCTTTCCTAGCATTTGTGTTGTGAAGACATTTGATGTGTTTTTATGCAAATGGTTAAATGTCTTATAAAGTAAGTCTAACCAATACACATTTGTTTTTTAAAAGAGTGCTGTTTGAAATTGCGATTGTTTAGCAGATCCGACTTTCATGACAGAACCCATTTACTAACATTTAGAAATGTCTGGGAGATTCCGCTTAGCAGATGGGTATCTGTCATACTGCTAAAGTGGTTAGTATTCGTCGACATTCAAAACAGCCTCTCATTAAAGATCATTGTGTTTCATTGTGCATGGATTCAGACATAAAATCAACCCTTGTTGCACGGGGATGAGTCTAAAACATTTAGAAATCTTCTGTCAAGTGTGTGCCTTTAGTTTGGGAGTGCAGCATGTGTAAGGAGCGTCATTACACTCATTTGACCACACCTTTCTCCCCAGTTGTGCCCTTGACAACAGGCCACTTGTATTTTCGTAGCCACAGGAGAAAAGGGAATCGCGATGGGAGTGTCTCTCTGCACCTTTGCCGCCAAATTGTTCCCTGGCCTCATTGCTATTGTTGAATGGACCAGGAAGACTAGCGCATGGTTGGCTATGATGCCGAAACACACTGTTCCTGTGCATCCACTGCCAGACCGTTTCAGACACATTGACATCAAAAAAGTGGGTTGGCGAGGAGAAATTGTAAATAGCCAAATGTGATAGGCAAGTGGAGAGCAGTGTCTCTGTGCCCTCCGGTGCACTGATGTAAGTATTAGTTGGCACCAGGCCTGGCCTGGCCTGCACGGTGTGCCTATCCTGCCTATTCCCCGCCCATTTGCCTCGATGAGGGGCTGACACAAGCACAGGGTAGAACAACTAATTCACTAAAGTCAGGACCGGGCAACAGAAAGCAAGGCATTATTACACAAATACACACACCATAACTTGAAGATTGGTTCTACTAGCTCTAACTCAAAACTAAAAATGTCCCCAGGAAACTGCTGGAATGAGACAGCAGATTAGATAGAGGAAGACTCTAGTGCAAACGGGCTCACGAAAGTGTGGCTTCTTGAGCAATGTGAGAACACAATGACACGTCAAAATGAAGAAGAATGTCCCAACATCCTGTATTTTTAGTGTAGCAACTTAGCAACTTGTTTTGCATAGTGGTAAACTGAAGCACATGTGTAGGTGTAGGCCTTTATAGTTATATAGGAACCTTTATTCCATAACGCCCTTGGTGTCTTACCACTGTATTGCAGCTTAGACTAAATCACGCATTATTTGCAAAATACCGAATGTTTTTAGCACTCACTATTTTACTGGCATGTTGGTTTGTACCCCTGGAGGTATTCCAAGGGAGTATTGGTGGCATTGCACTAAAACATCATAATACATGGAGGAGCATGACCTTGACAGTCCTGCAGTTTTTACCCCACAACCAGAGGTAAACATATGAGTATTGCTCAATGTATTTTGGGATTATTACTCTATGACAGGGGCTCAGCATTTGAATATAATTATACAGAACATGATCATCTCCCATAACAATATTGAAAAGTGTATTCACAGAAGAGCAGTCAAAGTATCCTTTTCGCCAGGGCAAACCTCTGTAGGTAAACATCTGAATCTCCACTGTGATGGAGCAGCCGAAGTTTCCTAACCTTCCTCCAGCTTCAGTTCGGGTAAGTTCAGCCTCTCGGGTTATACACGATGCAGTTGAGTGGCACTTGCTCTTGTGGACAGAGGCAGAGGAAGGGGCGTGCCTGTCGCTTAGCAACGATAGACAGTGGAGGGAGTATACACCGAGTTACATATGCTAGTTGGTGGAGATGTAGAATGAGAATAGGTTGTTTATTGTATTCAATCCATAGACATGATGAGTGTGTAGGGATTAGGCGGGACATTACACAGAGTGGCGGAAATTGAGTGTGGTACAAAAGTGGCATTTTTTTGTGACTAAAGAGGAAATAATTCCAGCAACCGCCTTGCAAGTCATACACGCATGGGGCTTTATCGTGACTGACTCGTAGGGTGGAGAGAACCCCAGAGCTCGTTGAAGGCATGCGATTACAAGCAATCGTTGTACGTTAGGGTGCATCCCATGCGCCTTCATGATGCACGTATGGACATAGTCTCATGTGCCATTTGATTTCAGTGGCCTCAGTGGCTAGTACTGTGGGGGGGGTCAGAGCTGGTCAGAAGCATTCTGTGGCTGTAACAGATTGTTCAAAACAGGTGGTATATTCTTGTGTTCATTTTAAGAAGCTAAACTTTGCATTTGACAGAACACAGCATGCAATGTTAAACATCTTGACGTGCTGTGTGGCATGTTTTATGTAGAACAGACCACCAGGAAATTGAAGGATTTTGACATTGAGCTCAAGTCAGACATCAAGAATAAAAACATGAAGTCAAGTGAGGATAGACAGCAATGCAGCATCAACAGTCTTTGATCTAGGTGAGGGACTAAGGCTTGGATTACATCCCTCAACACATTCCTAAATATCTTCCTTCCCGAGCCCTACGCTCATCCGTCTCCAACTCCCTCAGGGTCAGCCGCTTCTCGAAGCAACGAGCTGGGGGTAGATCTCTCTCCGTGGCAGGGGCCTCCCTCTGGAACAGCCTTCCTGCCTCCCTGAAACTTGAGGAGAACCATCTCCGGTTCCGGAAGCACCTCAAAACCTTCCTCTTCACTTCTACTTTCTCTCTCCCTCTCCCCTGCTAAATTCTTCACCTAAACTGCACTGATTCTGCAACTGGGCCACTCTCACCGACCTCGGTCCTGGGCCCAGTCACTCTTCACTTGCACTGCCTCCCTGGCAACCCCTGCACTGCGGGACTGTCTCTGTATCCCTACAGTCCCCCGCCCCAGCACTTGTCTGCACTTACCTTGCACTTGCCACCAGCTGGCCCTATTTATTTATTATTTTATTTCTATTCTACTTATTTGTACTGCACTCCCCCCCCTTCCCCTTGCACTTTTTCCCTTCCCCCCTACCCCTGCACTTGCGCGGTCTGAATGACACCTAGCCTAGTAGGATCGTTGTCTGTCTTCCCCTTGTTCCCCCTTCCCTGCCTCGTCGCGCCTTGAAACACTTGTGTATAGGCGCGTTACAAATGCCATATCATATCATATCATATCATAAAACACAGGGATTGATAAATTCCACCGAGAAGGAGGGGCAGCTTTCAGAAGCTGCTGACATTCCATTAGGGACTGAGCAAGTGAAATGGCAGCACTATGCATTTACATAGGTGCATTCAGATGAATAGCCGCATTTAAAGGCTTACAGTGCTCAAAATCATGACATTTCCCCCAAACAATTTTTTCAACAATATCATATTTTTATTTTGTCATATTATTTTGTCCAGTTCCACCATTATATCGTTGTGTTCATCTCGGTAGCTGTGTCCATCCGTATTTACGGCAAATAATTTGCCAATAACGTCAGTTAACTAAGAGTCGATAACTTTGTATACATATTTTGTAATCTTTTTTTTTTCTTCATTTGGACATATACAAATTATTATTAGGTAATCGTTTGAGGTTCTCACTATTGTTAAATGAGGAATTAGAAAATAGAAATGTAGATGCAGGTCAGGCGTCTGGGTGTGAGAGGGAGACTCTGATGAGGATGCTATGTTCTATAGCTCATAGGATGTAAGATTCACCCTTAACATGTCTGCTTCTGTGATTTGACTTTGCACATCTAGGGCCTGATTTACAAAAGCGCTTCCAATGGCAAGTTCCCTGTTAAAAAAAAAAAAAGGTTGTACATCAGGTCCCTAATGTATTACGTTTTTGTGTTATTATTTCTTGGAGGAATCCTTATTATGTTTTGAGAATCTACTGAGAGAATTTGAAATTGATAAGATTGTGAGCAAGACATGCCTTTCCTGTTTTCTTCAAAGGTAAATCCTCACCCTACCAGGGGAACTCACAGACATTGAGTAGTAGCGAATCCTTTACCAAATGTTGTTGTTTTAAAAACCTTGCAAGGCGCCTTCTGATTGAGGGAATTGGTTTGCAAGGGTGTGTGTGTTTAATTGTAATGTCCAAGATATGGGTTTTTGAAATGTTCTGTTTGCTCTGAAGTAGTAGCTGCTGAGGCGAACATGCGGAAACTAACATACAACGTGTAATAAGTGTGCGCTGCTTTGACTTCATCCACAGGGCAATAAATGAAGGGGTATGTCCTGAATTTGTTTCTCCTAAATCTAGAATAGATATATCGAGTTTTCTTTGTGGTTCTATATAAGCCAATGGGGCGATATTTAATTGACAATTTTGAAGGACTATTGAATAAATACAAAACGCGGATGTGATATGAGTGCAGACCCAGGCAAATTATACATCAACCTCATCTGATTACACTTCAGAAACATGCAGCTGATAAGATGGCACGTGCTTAGATTTGACACATCCCATGTGAGAAAGGAAGATGGTCCATTACAGCTCTGATGCAGTACCTGCTCTGCCCGGGCAGCAGCACTTCAGAGAGCAGCCATAGAAACCAGATCATGCCCCCTGCCATTGTACTGTAGGAAAGGGTTTTTTGTCCTCCCAATTCTATTATTTCTCACTGCATAGAATCCTACTGAATGTGTCATGTTTATCAGCCGGCATTCCTTAAAATGGACATGCTTTATGTTGAGTCACAGTGTGGCAAGACACCTAGGCATAGCTTACACAGCAGTTACGATAAAGACAGCATGTTGTTCCTTGAGTTCCATTAACAAAAGTGGCCCGGGCCTGTTTGGTGTTGCTTTTGGTTTTGAAGTGGTATCTCTGGCCACTCTCTACTGATAACAGTAACAAACAGATGCCATTTATGTCTGTACTTCTTTCCTTGAGCTCTGACATTTCAGGACAACTGTAACGATGCATGGAGGAGATGCACCTTGCAATGGGACAGATTGTGTTACCTCTCTGCTGCTACGAAAGAGGTGCACAAAATAGTCAGGCTTTCCCGCTAAAGGAGAGTCATAGCGCTCAGAATTGTTCACGTGATCCCTGTTACAAGATCAGCTCCGCTTTGAGAAATGTGTGTGCTCTCCCTGCTACACAAGAGTTGTAGCATTAAGAATATGCCTAGCTCTTGGGGCTAAAGAAGACCCACAAGATTGACTGTCTTGTGGGTTGTCACTGCTACACAAGAGATGCAGCCCTGAGAATGTTTTGAAGTTCTACCTGCTAAGTGAGAATGACAATCCTGAGAATGTATAGGTATCTCCATGCTATGCAACTAAAGATGAAAACACAACATTTACTTGGGCACATTCTCTGGGTCTCCTTTAGGTACAATAGCTGCAATGAAAATGTGTATGTGTGGCTGCCAGCTATGTAAGAGCGGCAATGGAAATATCTATCTGGCACTCGATAAAAGTGTTATAAAGTGTCTTCAAAATGTAGAAATCCTGAGAAGAATGTTTATGGTGAGAATAAGCTTGGGGTTCTGTTGAGGCGGTTGGAGTGTGAATCTGGGAAGGGAGGACCTGCTGGGTCGTTAGGAAGCTACTTAATAAAGCCTTGTTCAATCTTACTTGGAGTGGCTTTGTCTACATAACAATACCGATGAGCTATCACGACCCCAGCCGCTGATCGTGTCCTCTAGTGTGCCCAAGCTTCGATTATGACCGCGGCCTCCTCTTGCTACACCTGTGGATTAGTGTGCCATCTGAGAGTTTGCCCTGGAGACTGTCTCCTGCTGCCGAGTGAGGGCCCGGCATTTCTAGCTGGGTTTCGGGAAGGAACCGCCAGATCTGCTGAGGAAAGACCTTGTTGGAAAAAGGGACTTGTCATCTCCATTTGTAGAGGGTGTTCCCTCTCCATGCCAGCTTCGTGTGCAAGGACCATCCATTTCGGGTGTGTTGAGTGTTCCGGTATCCCGGAGCTTCACTGCAAAGTTCTGGTGGGGTAAGGCAGGTAAGTCACGAGCCGAGAGGAGCACACACTAGGTCTCGTGTCTTTCGTGTGGTGGCCGGCAAGAGCTTTGACAAAAGCACCCTGCAGCATCTGATGGCTGGTGCCATTTTTGGGTTACTGTGACAACTGATAACAACAGTGCCTGGACCATGGGTGAAGGCACTTCCTCGCCCAAGTAGATTTGCCTGCAAAGATCTTAAATGCATCCCCAACAACTGAACAGATATTCTCATTGGTGTACATGCAGTAGAGTCAATTCTACACATTTCGTGGAATGTGCCAAGTTTTCCAAACACATGTACTGCATTTCTGAAACGGTGGCGTTGTGTCCATGTGTAAAGCTCCAGCTATACTTCCATTCATCTGGTGTTGGATCGAGTGTGTCCGTTCTGTCTTGTTGCAAGCGAGTGGGCACTTGGTGGATCTGTATTTAAGAATTGGGCTTCATGTGCTGTACGAGAGTGCCGATATGTTTATATTTCTCTGGGTCACCCTACTACATACTAGCTACAAACCGGAAGATATTTATGGGTACCCCTGTCTTTTGTGAGTATTAACCAGAAATAATTCTCTGCATCTAACTGGCAAGCAAGAGCATTGCATGAAAATATTTCTCTGAGTTTTCCTAATGCATGAAAGGTGTACCCACAAATGTTTCTCTGGTCCAGATCTTCCTATCACACTATAATTACATCTTCGATGGTTTCTTTGGGCCACCCAATCTGATCACAGCTGCAACTTTGGAGTGAGCTGATTGTTTTGGCTGTGTCTTGCAGGCTTGTTTGATTTTCGAACTATGGAGGTGACTTTGGAGTCTTTCCTTCATCTCTAGTATTGGCTCTACTGTGGAGGCTGCACCCTACAAAAATCTCACTGCACGAGGAGTGTGCAGAGTGAGCTGAGTGTTTTAGTGTTTGGCCGTGCAGGCTTGCTGAGGGTCACTTGTTTGTTGCTGTCTACCTTCTTACCTTCTACGCTGAGGAGGTAAGTCTTTATTGTCTCCACGCCTTCCAAGCAATCTGCCATCTCTTTCCATGTGATCACAGACCTTTGTAATGTGTGATTACTTCTTGGTTCTCCTCCTTGTACTGCAGTCTATCAAAACGCAGAACATCCACCACCACTGCTGCAGGAACGAGTAAACGTGCAGCGGTGGGCAGGCGTCACCTATTATCTAACACTTTTCAGTCTTTTTACTCGCTTGAAGAGGCAACGACGGATGGGGAGGGGATGAGGCCAACAGGGAACTCTATAATTACCCCCACACCCTACTCCTTACAGATGGCTCCCTCGCCTTGATGGCTTCTGGACTGTCTTCTATCGAAATTCATAATAAAGTCCCAATGAGTTAGTCATGTCCCTCGCGAGGATGACCCCAACGTACTGTGGTGCTTGCTGATTCAACTGAGACTAGTAAGTACAATAAGAAAATCACTGACTATTACCAAGCACAGGGACCTCTAAGTAAAGGAGTGGTAAGTGAACTTTGCACTGATCTAGTGGAAGAACTTACAGCATCCGTTCCCTGTTTAGTGTAAGGCGCTGATCACTCCAAACACAGATCAATTTGCCTATCTTCCAGAGGTGAATATTAGCTCAACTATATTGAGCATGTCGCTTACGTTCTTTCCAGCCAACCCGGCTGCTCTGGAGGCACTGCTATCATCCACAATAACTTAACAGCCCATTCAGCAACGGATATGCTGCAGGACTGTAAGAACTCATGTGAAGGGATTGATATCAACATATGTGATTTGCAGCAATCAGTTTTGATACATTCTTTTCCGGAACTCCTTAGGCCGGACACGTCTTTTACAGCTGGTGACCTGCCAGAGGAACGGAGCCACAACACTTAGGGACATGAGGTCAGCAACTCTTCAGCTGTCATGTTCTCTATCTTGGAAACGTTATTCTTGCAATTGATCACTAAGTCTGATGCCACTGCTGCTAAGCTAAACGCTCTTTGCACCAACTTTGAAAGGATAGTGCACCCACCGTACCAGTTGCTGAAGTCCTCTGATTCTCTGGTCAGAGGCATGGCCACCATCAGTGGAACAGTCAACACAATCTCTGGTCTGATTCAAACACAAATGCAAAAGAACATCACGTATCATGCTGGTATGCCTAAAACAGAGGATATAGCTGTCATTGACCCTGTTGACTATTTGGTATCAACAGAAAAAAAGAAGGCTATGAGACAGGCTCTCATGTACGAGAACTTGTCAGACAAAAATGGAAATCAAGAAAGGTAATAAAGGAGAAACCTGTGGAAATCCATATGGTGATAATCTCATAAAACATTCCATGCCTGTACATCTATCCAACTGTACAACGACTACCCCTTTTGGGGTAGAGAGCTTAGGGGAAAATGTGCTTACTGGAGCACTCGTACAACTAAAGTAAAATACCCCCCTCCCCAAGGATGAGAACAAGTGTTCACCAACAAAACTGCAACTAAATACAAATAATGACATTCAAATGCAGCAAACAACCTGTGGGATGTCAAGTAACCAACTAATCTCTAGTGGACTGATGGTAACTACTGCAGATTTTGTTTACAGTCTTGAAGCACTGTTTGCACATAAAGCAGTAGCTGACTATGGGGAAGTGAATCGACCGTCTAGGAACAGCGTTATGACTCAGGTGAACTTGGGCTGCATTGGCACCAACGTTCCCACTGCTCTTAGAGCCGTAGTCTCCACAGATATTGTTAAGGTTCTGCAGGTTCAGAGCATATTCTGCGAGGGCAACAGACTTTACTTAAACCGCTCTCGCTTCCTTAATCTTTTCTAAGCAAATATTCCCCTATGTAACATCAGAAGTAGTGACATTAGGCTTGTGGATATATGTGAGAACATTATCCATGTCACTATTTTTACAGATGGCATTCTGTTGTATATATTGGAACACCTGGAGGCAATATATAAACTAGGTTGTGAATACTCTGTCATTGAGCTTAAAGGTTTTAATGGCCATAACTATTTGGGATATGTTAGTGGGGATAAGAGAGCTTCTAGGCCACTTAAGAGA
The DNA here is from genome assembly GCF_040938575.1 of Ambystoma mexicanum. Classification (NCBI taxonomy): domain Eukaryota; kingdom Metazoa; phylum Chordata; class Amphibia; order Caudata; family Ambystomatidae; genus Ambystoma; species Ambystoma mexicanum. Next base: position 462,459,676 of record NC_090922.1, read on the forward strand.
GGCTGACAATGGGGTACTAACATGGTGACCTCTGTGACAATCATGTACAGCAATGTGGAGACCTTTCTGTTACTACAAGAGGTACCACTTCGATTCAAACAAGGCCCATGTGTTAAGATCTTGTTAAAAATGTGCGCGAGATACAGGGGGATGTGTCCCATTGGGTATGGTTTGCGAACATTGTTGAGATGCGGGGGGCTGCTCATCCCTAACCAAGGATCAACTTCACCCTTCCTGCTATTAAGTTGGAATACACTTACATTTAGTTTTAGTATAATTATGTTCCAGGACACCTGTCAAACAAATCCCCTTGTAGTTGAAGGATGGAACTTCCTGACTCGACAGGCAGTGCAGGGCCCTAGACGACATCTCAAGGGGGGCCCAGCACTTGGGGCTAAGAACCCTATGGGTCTTGTGGAAGTCCCTTCCTCTTCGGTTAACATTCTAATGGGCAAAGTCTTTCTCCCCTATTAATCTGGTTCCCTTGACCTTCCTTAGGTACTTTTAATGAACGTATATATTCCCCCATATGAATGGAGTTTTTCTGTTATGCACAGGGAATTGGAAGCAATCTTGAATGATTTAAATTACGAGGGCTCGGTCTGGCTATGTGGGGATGTCAATGCTAAAATTCTGATGTACTGTATTTCTCCTGTGGGTGAAATGTTGGTTAATGAAAGGCCAACGCAGAGCTGGGGTTCACAATTATCATAAATGGTTGAAGACCCACAGGTATGCATCTGAAAGCTTGCATTGGCACACCTTGGTACAGGCGTCCCTCTCTAATAACACCATTGAATTTTGGAGGATTATAAACATCAGGGATTATGTTCCTAGATATATAGATTTGTATTCCGAAATGTGCTGGATTTTGCATACTGTGCAGGCGTTTGGGGGTCCCCCAGTGGGTGTCTCCAGTCTGAAGAAACAGTTGGATTTTTGGAATTATTCACCAACTCTGAGGATATCCACAGGATCATCAGGGCTATTAAATCCTCTAGGGCTCCTGGTCCCGATGGGATTTGAAGTACAATCATAAAATATGACCCCGTAGTCTGGCCCCATGCCCTACATGTTTATGTTTATTTAGTTTATATAGCGCTTTAATCCAAAGCGCTTTATAATATAACAACAAGGTACAATAATGGAAGAAGAAAGTTAACAATCATGATACAAACCATTGATTCAATATGTAGAGCAGTTTCCTTGGAAAGTAAAGGTGAGGGAACGGAGAGAAGGAAGAGAGCAGAGGTAGTAAAGGGAGAGGAGTAAGAAAGTCAAATATTTCATATAAGGTCAAGTGGATGTGAGAAGGGAGGGTAAGGGAAGCTATGAGGGACAGGGAGATGGTGAGGAGAGGGGGAGTGAAGAAGAAAGGCTTTCAAAGAGGTGCAGAAGGAGGTGTAGCTGGGGATAGAGCGGATAGAGAGAGGTAAGGAGTTCCAGTGTAGTGGGGCTAGGAGCTGAAAGGAACAGAAGCGAGGGGCTGCACATGGTGACAGGGGTACAGTGAGTAAGAAGAGGTGAACAGAGCAGAGAGAACGAGAGCGAGTGTAAAATGAGAGAAGAGAGATAGCGGGGAGCAAGGCCATAAAGTGATTTGAAGAACAGACAGAGGAAATGGAATTTAAGTTGGTAGGGGAAGGCAAGCCAGCCAACAAAATAAACAAAGTCTTCTCGCCATGCTGGATGTGCCTGCAAAGATTTACGTCGCACCTTCTGGGCAGAATCTTCAAATATCATCCCTTATAATATAACGTGGCTTTGGAACTCTAGCACCACATCCTTGCTATGACTACCATTATTCAACAAGCATGGATGATTAGCAATCTCCGGGTCTATGTGGCATACTTCGACTTCCGTGTTGCTTTCGACACTGCGCACCGTGATAGGCTGCGGGGCAATTTCCTTAAAAATATCCCCTCTGGTTTATTAAGGATGATTTTTCTTTTGCACAGACAGGCCAGGGTCAAGATTGGACAGCATGGCCGGACTACCTCATGGATCCCAAATCATAAAGGCCTTAGATAAGGCTGCATGTTAGCCCGTATGCTAATTCATTTATATCTCTCAGATTTGAGTGAATCCCTTAGTAACTCTCTTGTTATTCCACCTAAATTAAGATACATCCCTATACAGTGGCTAGGCAATTCGGAAGATCATGTCATCATGGATCTTACACCCACAGGTTTGCAATCTTTCCTGAATAAACTGAAAGCGTATTCTGACGTTAATTCACTCGCCATAAACAGCTCTAAAAGCACATTTATGGTTTTCAACTAAGTAAAAAGATAAACATGGCGAAATGGGAGATGGAAGGGGCCACACTTGAAGTGGTCACCTCATAAAAATATCTCATATAAATATTTGCCCATTCATCTTGATTGCAAAATAATTTGTATCCCTACATCTGGAAATAGTCAAACTGAAGACCAATGTGACTATGGGTCGTTTCCACTCCTTCGCCCAAAAGGGCGTCGGTTTTTCAACGGGCTCTATAGTTCAGCTTTGCCAAGCTAAACTAGCTTCAATTCTACTTCATGGTGCTGACATATGGGCAGTGGCAAATTTTGAAGCGACACTCGAACGCTCTTTGTTGAAGAGCCTTTTAAGTCTTCCATCTCGTACTGCTATTGAAATTGTTTTTCTGGAGAACAACGTCATGCCCATTTGTTGTAAAAATACATCTGAGCTGTCTGACTTTATTATGGAAGCTAGCTAATGCTCCGGAAAACTCCCTTCAGGGCTTAGTACATGGTGTCTACAAGACCAGAGGAAACTCGGTGCCGTGTAGTTGCATTGTTAAACTTTGCACCACGGCAAAGTAATGGCTTAAAATTGCTCCTGGGAACTTACTGGGAACTCAATTTGTTTGCTGTAAGAAGTCCCTGAAAGACATTCTACCTCAACATTGCAGGGAACAGTCGTTAGTCGATCTTGCCACAAAAATCATGCAGCAGAATGTGTCACCTACATACAGGATAGGCAGTTGACACCCATTTATAGTCAACAATATGTGGAAATCTATATGGTGTGGGACTATTTAAAATTTAAATTTAACACTGTCAGAACCATGGAAATCGAGGTTGCCTGGTAACATGTGCCAAGAGAAAGTAGCAAATGTCGTCTATGTGAAGAGGGGGTGCTGGAGTCTGTGACGCATCTCTTGTGTGATTGTGTATCTCTTCAGACATTACGGGCTGGTGCGTTACGAGCTGTGGGAATGACGATGTCCATGCCCACTGACCATATGAGGGAAGTGTTCATGGGTGGGCAACACCTAGCCCGTATTATTCATTTTATTATGCTGTGGAGGACAATTGTAAATATTTTTGAAGTTTTAGAATGAGTGCAAGGATTACTTTTTTATTTTAACTTTTGTTGGAATGTAGTATGGTAAAACTGTATGTGAAAAATGTAACTATAACACAATTAAAAACACTTGCATTGTTGGTATTGGTTCTTCAGACCCCACAAAACAGAGGGTGTACAGATAATGTGGATGAACATGGCATGCTTAATAGTCTTGTAATACGGAGTAACACCAGAACCATAAAGTGGAAATATTATCGAGATTCATACAAAGTCAAGTGGCCACAGATTATAACTCAGTGAAAGACATTTCTAAATGGGTTACATGGCAACAGTAGTCATCACCCAGAGCTTATTTATTTTTATTGTATTTATTGTTTGCTTGTTAGGCACTTATACAGGAAGTAAATACTGTTTGAAAGTGCCCACAGGACAACAGAGAGGGGACATGGAGATGTAAAAATGATTGAAATACATAACAATATTAATATAGAGGGAGGGGGAGACAAACCTATTATTACTTGTGAGTGTTCAGAACATGCAAGTGCAGAAGGGCGGGGGGAATGGGATAGTGGCTGTGGTGCTCCTAGGTGAGTAACACATGAAGTGCAATGTAAGGAAATTGCGAGCCTCCAGGGTGGAAGGTGAGCCTAGGCAAGTGCTGAGGACAGACAGAACTGTGGGTGGGGGATTTGGTGGGGGAGGTCAGGGCCCATGGATGCATAAGGGCCTTGAACACCAAACAAGCAACTGTGAGATTAGCAGAGGAGGGTACGAGGGAAGGAGGAAGTAAAATGGAAAGTCTTGAGGATCTTCCAGAATTTAAGAAGGTCCTGCTCAAGACTAAGTGGGAGGGGGAGGCTGGTTGAGAGAACGGAGCCAGCTAAGGAAAGAGATTTACCTCATGCCCCTTGTTTAGTGAAATTCTTTACACATAAAGAGTTTGTGCCAGAGGAGCACAGGGGTCTAGAGGGGGGATATTTAGTAAGAGAGAGTTGCAGATAGTGTGCTCCTCAGCCCCAGAAAGCCTTGTGGATGATAATAGGGATTTGAATTGAATCTCTGAAGCAACCAGGTGCCAGTGAGGACTTTTTAGGAGAGAAGAGATGTGGTCCCTGGGCCTGAGGCCTAGGATAAGTCTTGCTGGCCTATTCTGGATTAGCTGGAGAATACAAATAGTGGAAGAAGGAAGATTAAGGAGGAGGTAATTGCAATAGTCAAGTCTAGAGAGAACCAGGGCTCAGGTAATATTGAGCTTCTGGATAAAGGTGAGAAAAGTTAGAATTCCTTTGAGAAGGAAGAGCTGAAAGTGGGACTTCTTGGTCAAGGTCCTGAGTGTAAGGCAGGAAGGAGAAAGAGGACACAAAGATAACTCCAAGGTTGTCATGAAGCCTTTGTATGAGGATGGAGAAGTTGACCTTGTCAAATGCAGAGGAGATATGAAGAAGGATGAAGAGAGCTGGGGAATTGGAATCCAGGGATGCGAGCTGTTCTTCATGGGTGTTCATGAGAGCAGTTTCCTTGCCTCTGGATGTTCGGCTTCCAGATAGATGGTCAGTTCAGTGTGAGAGTTGACTTGGGACATGGCCAAATTCTCCAGCAATTTCCCCAGGAAGGGGGCAATGGAGATTAGGCGTTAGTTGGCTGGACAGGTAGGGTCTACTGATGGTTTTTTAAGGAGGGGGTGCACAAGGGAGTGCTTGATGGAGAAGGGGAAAGAACCAGTAGCAAAGGAGTGGTTACAGAGATCAGCAAGTGCAGGGGCAAGAGAGCCAATGTTGTCCTTGATTGTTCTCAAAGAGCAAGTGCAAAGTTAGGGCACATTTATATGCAAAGAAAACACTTTTAATGAAATATGAAAATAAAATCATGAAACTGAAAAATCATGAAAACAATTTAACATGATTCATGTTATTTGAAGGCAGTTGAGAATCCAGCAATTATTTATAAAAAAACAATTAAATGGTAACTATTTAAACCTGCTGTTCATAAATAATCCATAAAACAATGTTATGGAGATTTTAATTCAGTCACCCCCGATAAGGTATGTTTATTTACAGAGATATTGAGAAATATTATATACTGAAGCATGAAAGGGGATTTGTCATTGTCTGATTATTGTCTCAGGTAACACTCTTGTGTTAGTGTACTCTTTCTTTAATGGAGTGTGTCATTTTCAAGCATGTAGCACAAGGCACATGGGCATTTGATTATGTATATCACTAACTCCTCCCTGCCCACTGCGTCCACCTAGTAGACCCACTAACTTAGTTGTGATTTCACCTGTTATAATATGCACTGTCACCGTATTTAAAATTGGTTTGTGAAACCTAGGCCTTTCTCCGTCTATTCAGGATTCTCAAATGTAGGTGTGATTTCACCTGTTATAAAATGCACTGTCACTGAATTTAAAAATTGCTTTGTGAAACCTAGAGCCTTTCTCCCTCTATTCAGGATTCTCGATTTTTGTTGACTTCTCTCCTGTCTTAACTGTGCAAGATGTTAGCTCTGTAAACCTGAGTGTCGTCATCTTGTCCCATTGAGCAACTTCCTGCCTCTCACTCCCTGTCTGCCTACTCTTGTGTCCTCCTCCAGTACCTCCACCTACTTTATGGTGCTCTCTGTCTCTCCGATCTTCTCCAACTGCTTCTCTATCGACTATCCTGCTCTCCTCACTTAATCTGGTAGGAAGAAGTTTAAAAAGGACATCCTGGTCTCCAACTCAGGCCTCCCTATCGCAGACACCTAAACCAGTGCCTCCACTACGGAAACTTTCCCCGACATCCTCTTCGTTGCTCCTTCGTCAAACCTACAGACCTTTCATATGTTCTCTGCGCTCTCTCTCTTCTCCTCTTCTCCCAATAATGGTCACACTCGCTGGGGCGTCCTCCTGGCCTCCTTCCATTCCTCTAATGTCATCATTAATGTTCACTCAAATGGGATCGTCTTGGTCCAAAGCCCTCAGGCCAACCTTCACCTCTTTGATCAACACTTCCTGCGCCTCATCAACTTCCTCTCTTCTCCCGCTTTCCCCTCTCGCCCCCTTTCTACGGCTTCCTCGACTCCACCTTCTGCCTCCTCCTTGGCTACCTTACCTTCTCCTTCCCTCGCTGCCCCCTCTCGGGCTCCTTCTACACCTCCGAAGGGCGTACCTCTGATTTGTACCCCTCCCTGGAAGTCCTTTAAGGATGGCAACCTTCTCCATATTGCCACTCTAAGCTCTCACTCTGCTGTCAAACAACTCCTCTGATATCTGCCGCCTTCTGGAAGAACTTGACCTCGACATCCTTGGTCTCACAGAGACATGGTTAACAGCCTGCTCTTTCACTAGCTTTGCACGCTCCTACCTGATGGCTAAAAGATCCTCTCCGTACCCAGATCCAACCACTCTGGAGGGGGTGTTGCCCTGAACTTCCCTGAGTGGATTGCTGCCTCTGTCACTCCCATGCAGGCCTACTCCTCTTTTGAATGCCTCGTCTGCTGGATCTCTCTCTTGCCTATCCATTCCCTTACTGTGACTAGTATCTATCGGCCACCTGGTCTGAGTGGGCAGATCTCTCCTCCTCACTCCTGGCCTCGACCACTCAACTCCTCCTTCTCTGATATTTCAACATCCGCCTGGATGCCTCCTGTTTTACCTCTGTACTCTTTTGTGACCTCTGCGACTCTCTCTCACTCACTATTTTCCCCTCTGGCCTGACTCACTCTGCAGGGCACACTCTGGATGTTCTGATCTCCTCAGACCTTCCCCTCTCTGATCCTCTTTCTACTCCTCTCTCCTGTAGTGATCACTATCTCCTCTCCTCCCACCTCACCCTCCCTACCCCTCAGGCCAAGCCACTTCCATCACTGCCACCTACCTTCTCGGTCATCCGTCCAATGAAGCGCGTGTCAGCTGAGGCTTTCGCCGCCACCTTCTCACACCCCCTTCCCCTTTGGCTGACTCTCACACTGACACAGCCCTCTTCAAGCGTCACTCTGCTAATTCTGATACTCTTGATATCCTTGCCCCTGTCATGAGAATCTGCCTGAAGCCCAAAGCCAAGTGCAACTCCTGGTACGATTCAGACATCGTCACCCTAAAACGTAAGAGCAGGGCGGCCGAGAGGAAATGGCGTGCTTCATGTACATCTTCTGACAAACTGGCCTGGCGCCTGCTGCAAAGGCAATACTGGCTCTCTGTCCTAACCAAGAAGAGAGCTCATATCCAAGCACGCATCTCTGCAGCATCTAACAACTCTGCTGAACTCTTTAAAATCTGTAAGGATCTGGCCAATCCTGCTGCAGTCTCTACCTCTCCTTTACCTTCCCAGGCCCTCTGCGGGGCACTGGCCTCTCATTTCATCTCTAAAACTCAGGACATCCTGTCCTCACTCTCCTCCTATACCCTCCCTCCCCCTACTCCCTGCTCCTCCTCTGGCCCTTCTGCAGCCACCCCATCTCCCTCCTTCTCTTCCTTTCCCCTTTTCTCCTCAGACAAGGTTTCTAGACAAGTCTGATCTATGAAAGTCTTGTCGAAACAGGTTCACCCCTGTTCCTCCAAAACTATCAAGGACCACATTGACTCCCTGGCTCCTGCCCTGGCTGATTTCTGCAATCACTCCTTCGTCACCGGAGTCTTCCCATCCGCCCTGAAGCACTCCCTTGTGCACACCCTTCTTAAGAAACTCTCTGCCGACCCCACTTGCCCGGCTAACTATCGCCCAATCTCTATCACTCCCTTCCTGGGCAAGCTCCTGGAGAAACTGGCCAGCTCCCAGCTCAATCTCTACACTGAATCTGTTGGTTGTCTTCATGACCATCAGTCTGGCTTCAGAGCTGCCAGAAGCACGGACACTGCTCTCCTGAACATCCATGAAGACCTGCCCTCCAACCTCGATTCTAACACCCCTTGCGTCCTCATCCTGCTTGATCTCACTTCTGCCTTTGATAATGTCAACCATGCCATCCTGCTCAACCGTCTCCGTGATAACCTGGGTATCACTGGTCAGGCTCTGGCTTGGCTGACCTCTTTCCTCTCTGACCGACCCTCCCAGGTCCAATTTGGGTCCTTCCTCTCCGCTGTCTTTTACTCTTCCTGGTTTTTCAACCAATACCTGGCCCTCCTTGCCCACCGCATCGCCACTCTCTGCCCCAACTTTCAGTGCTATGCGGCTGACACCCAGCTCATTTTCAGGCTGACCTCGGCCTCCTCCTCCCTGTCCCTCATCTCTGAGTATCTGTCTGCTATCCAGGAGTGGTGTGCCGCCAATGACCTCTGCCTTAATGCCAGAAAGAATGAGATTCTCCTCATCGGCACACCCGCTCCCTCCTTCCCATTAGCTCTCTGGCTGGCCTCTCTTGGCCCTCCTCCTGCTCCCACCTCTGAGGATAAAAACCTTGGGGTCATCTTCGACTCCACATTCTCCTTCTCTCCTCACATCTCTGACGTCTCTAAGAAGTCACACTACCAACTGCACCTCATCAGAGGTATTCTTCCTTTCCTCTCCTTCCCCAGAAGCTCTCTGTCTCCAGAGATCTGGTTCTCTCTAGGCTGGACTATTGCAACAGCCTCTTTCTAATTCTGCCTGCTTCTACCCTCCGCCCTCTGCAACTTATCCTGAACAGGACTTCGAGACTTTTCCTTGGCCTCAAGCCTAGGGATCGTATCTCTCCAGGACTGAAATCTCTGCACTGGCTCCCAGTGGCTGCAAGGATTAAGTTCAAAACCCTCTGCATCATCCACAAGGCCTTCTGGGGCCCCAGGCCTCAATACCTTCAACTCTCTCTTCCTAAATATCTTCCTTCTCGAGCTCTCCGCTCATCCACCTCCAACTCCCTCAGGGTCAGTCGCTTCTCCAAGCAACGAGTTGGTGATAGATCTCTTTCTTCAGCTGGGGCCTCCCTCTGGAACAGCCTCCCTGCCTCTCTCAAACTTGAGGAGAACCATCTCCGGTTCCGGAAGCACCTCAAAACCTTTCTCTTTGCTTCCGCCTTTTCTCCTCCTCTCTTCTGACCTCCTGGCTGTTACTGGAATTACACTGGCGACCTGGACACCCTCTGATCTCGGGCCAGGTCGCCCACCCACCAGCATCACACACCTGCACTGTCCTCTTGGCAACCCCCGCAGTATGGGACTGTTTCTGTATCCCTACAGTCCCCCTACCAGCCCTTGACACCTGATGTATGCACTTACCATTGCACTTGCCACTTGTTGGCCATGCTTATTATTGTTATCATCTTCTCATGCATTGCACTGTACCTGCCCCCTCTCATGCACTTGCACAATCTGAATGACACCTGGCCTAGTAGGATCATTGTCCATCTTCCCTTTGTTCCTCTCCCTTTCCTAATCGCGCCTTGAAACACGTGTGTATAGGCGCATTATAAATTCCATATCATATCATCTCATATCATAACTTAGAAATATTGCAAAATAATATGACTATAGATTTTCCTGATTGGGAATGTAAAACTAAATCAACTTTATAATGTCAAAATACATGTCAGCCTGCATTATGTATATACAAGCCTGTACATGATATTCTTATTACAGGTGAGTTGTGACATTACTACTGACCTATAATGATATGTTTTTTATAACGCGCTTAATACCCAGAGGTTTCTAAGCGTGGACCAGGGCATCAAACCTGTGGTGCTTCATGACGTCTTGCTTCCAAGGCGAGCACGTTGCCCCTGAGCTATCCTCCTGAGCCAATAACAAAATCACCAACTCTATAATCAGTCATTACAGTTGTGTTGTCTTGCAAAGGGCAGAATTGCAGTTGTCACTGAAGTAGCTGATTACAACCATGAAACGCTTTTCAACTTCTTTCTTGTAAAATATCTTTCTGTGGCCCCTTTCTGCCATTAAATGACAAATAAGGCTTTTAGTTACATTTTTATTAAGCTGTTTAAATTATTCTTCTGCAACACAGTAGAAGCCGCATATTAGATTGTTTTAATGCAAACAGATTTTACATCTATTATATGTATTAGCAACTACATGATTCGTTACATTAGATTAAGCAAGTGGACTGGTATTACAACGGATGACAGTGTGTGGTCATGTAGTGTAAGGAATAAAATACCCATACCATTCATTCATACAAAGGATATTCCAAGTTAACATCAGATTCCCATGACCTTATTAAGAAACACAGTCATTGACCTCTTTCCTCTCTTTATTGAAACACTTCCTTGGTCAGGTGTCAAACATCCTTAGAACATATGTTATGAGGTACTTTATCCAATGTATTAAAACAACTACATAACATGGAAACATTTAGGCCTTTCAGGCATGGAAGTCTTTATTGTACCTGAAGTAGTTATACGAATTTCAACATATAGAGGATTGAAGCAGGGCTGTATCCTTGCATAAGCCCTATTCAATTTTGTTATCTTGACTTGAAGGAAAAGTTTGTTCGTGTGCTAGCGGATACTCCAAAGCTAGGATTACAACAAATACCGTGGTTGCTATACGCAGACGACCTGGTGCTTTTATCGAAAACCTCGAAAGGCTTACAGAGATTATTAAATCTCTTAGGCAGCTATTCTGTGGAAAACCAATTGTGAATCAATGTAGAAAAAACAAAGGTAATGTGCTGCAAGAAATCACGGTTACCACTAGATCCTTTACGTGGTCTGTACAGTGCATGAGTACATCTATCTAGGGGTCAATACACATGACCAAGCATGTGACCTTCCATATCTGGCACCTATTAACAGTAAGATGAGTACGCGATCTCTCAAGCAAGAGTGACACACACCAAATATGTCAATAAATCACGGGTTAGCACTAGATCCTTTACGTGGTCTGTACAGTGCATGAGTACATCTATCTAGGGGTTAATTCTTATGACCAAGCATGTGACCTTCCATATCTGGCAACTATTAACAGTAAGATGAGTATGGCGATCTCTCAAGCAAGAGTGACACACACCAAATATGTCAAATTCTCTTGTGCCCCGCTTTTGACTTTCTTTAATCAGAAGGCTGTACCACAGATGTTGTATGGCTCTGAAATAAAAAAATTGTTTCCAGAAACCTTCTGGATCGAAATTGAAGGAAAAGCTTTGGAGCCGAGATTTGAATCTACCACAATTTGTACAAATGGGCATGATTAGATTCGAATTGGGTCTGAGTTTGCTTTTCTGTTTGCATAGATGCAAGTTATGTGCATTATACCGAAAGTGCTACTGGTGCCTAAGTCAGCTAAGCTATTGTACACGCTGACTTCTTATGTGCGATCGTCAGATCATAGGTTTATAACTGCATGGAAAACCACTGTAACCAAAACATTGACTACGGATGATATATCGCAGGAACCTTTGCTGGGAAATCCATTTCGTTCTAAGCAGAAACTGTTCAGATTTGATTGGATACAAACTCGACAAATATGCTTAATTTATAAGGATTTTAATAATAATCTTTAATAATAATCCTTTTAACAATAAAAGATCTTGCACGATGGAACCCTACCTTGCAAAATGCCCATCACCCTTTCTTAGAAACGCCTTTTGGGACTGAGATTCAGTCTGTGGGTGAGCAATGATGTACTGGCAAGATGGAGATGAATTGACAAAGAGCAACACATCTGTTGTTTCTGTAAGCATCCAGGTCAGTCTGCAACTGTAAAGCATTTGATTACTGAATGTAGAAAGCTTGGGCGGGGCCATATTCTAAAAGAGCATAATGTTACTTGAATAAGATAGAAATATGGAACCTGTCCTGTCAATGATGCCGGAATAAAGCAAAGTGTGTAAATGACTGAAGACTTCACCTGCCTGTTTCTTTAATATAGCAACAAAAAGGAACTCTTTGTTTGCAGCCAACATGTTTCTATTCTTTTCAAAAACATAAAAACGAATGCAAATAAAATGCCCAGATAATGCATTTTGTTGGCTGCATTACTTGGACAAATGATTCTAAAAGATACTCAGCACATTTCCAAGTTCTGCTCGGCATCACAAATCATGTGCTGGTCAGTCTCTTTCACAAAGGGTATCACAAAGAATTCACAAAGGGACATTCTTGTAATGGCAAACACACTAACAATCGTTAAAAATACACCGCATTCGGGGATCATTCTGAGTTTGGCGGTGCATTAGAAAAGTGGTGGTAAATCAGGTACTGACAATTACTGCCACTTTTACTACACCGTCAAATCCCACGTTTACATTGAAGTGGATGATTTACCTCCAGCATCATGCTCGAGGTAAATCCTTCAATTTAATACTAAAAATCGGTGGAACTAGCACCTGCGGTAAATCTGCCAAAATTCCACTGTAGTCCTAGGAACGCCACAAATTGGGACTAACACCACCATAGCACCTTTTGTAAACCTGTGGTAAACCCAAGGGACCAGTGGCAGTACCAGTAACAGATGTTGGTTGTAATTTGGTGGTTTTACTGCCAAATTAACACCAAACTTGGAATGAGCCCAATAGTCAATTAATAGCATGGATAGAAAATATGCTAAGACATAGACGTATGGGTCTATAACTCATGCATGGATTGGAAGAAAACATGTAAAATGCAGAGGTTTACAAAAAAGTAGTGACACAATCCTAAACAATTGCAGAGAAAACCAATCAACGTATTAATCAATTTAAAACATGTTTAACCATATGTAAAGCACAATTCAATATTAAGATCTTTCTTCTCTATGTCAATCCATACAGCAGTACCCCCGACTTTTTTCAAGCATTTGCCTCGACAATTACAAATGAACGCTCGTTTTTCCTCTGAAAATACCTTCATTGTAATTGTAATAGCTTTTTTTGTTTATTTATAGAGCGCTTATACGCTAGTGGAGTGCTTTTAAGCGCTATGAGGTGGGAAGGGAGCAAGGGAATACAGTAATCACTATTAGGCCTTGAAGTTTCTGAATGATCTAAACAAAAAAATAACTAGCATACTAGGCCTAGCGGCATTTCTCCTAGTGCAAGTACATGAAATGTTACAGTCGTGTCCAAGCTAGGGAGGGGGACAGGATAAACACAATTACTAGTTCTGCACAATATGAGTGTCAACCTCCAGACACATTGAGCACCTATATGTATTAGTTCTATTGCATTTAATTACATGGTTGATGGTTTTGTTCCACCCGAAAGTGTTCTACAAATAGTTGAGATGCTGACTGTCACTTAAAACAACCCTACAAGTAGAATGCAGACATTCTGCAAGTAGCACTGTCTTCTTTCCCTACATATGGCTGCCACTTCACAAAAAACGGTATCACCCTCCAAAGTATCCCTCCAAAAACAGATAGCATTGCAATATAGACACTTTCCCTGTCAATTTGTTCGTGAAAACATATTCTACAACCTCATATAGATCGTAGAACTGGTTATATCATAAAGGAAATCTCTCGTTTGAATTCGGTGGGTGTGCCCCTGAACCGTGACAGCAAGTAAACATCCCTTCAAGTACTAACTTCTCTCATCTGTAGAGATCTAACTCTTCCCATTTACCCATGACCCCATCCAAAATTATATGCAGCGCAACCTTATACTCTATAGAGATAGCAAGACGTGCATGAAAGCAAAGTATGCATCAAAGCCCATATAGACCGATGGATGTACTTGATATCAGCAAACACGAAACACCTGATATCTTTCTCAAGTATGTCCATTGATCTAGGATTCACAAAATGTAGGTGAAATAAGCACTTATGGTTTAGCCCCAGTCGCACCAATTATAGTTTTCAAGATCTAGGATTATAAAAAGGCCGTCTTTCCCCCATTCCCGACACACTCTCTTCTGAATGGGGTGGGAAATCTTATCTGACTAGGAAAAAGAAGACATGTCGGTGTCTATATCCTGGGATGTCGTCTGGGGATAAGATAAATAACTAGTGTGCACAAGAGATATAAAACTGTCTGCAAAGTGGACATTTGAAGAAAGTAAATATGACCAAATATTGAGGTAGGAACATGGCCTGGTTTCCTCTACATACTCTATATCAGTTTCCCCTTCATTGAGAAGCAGGGTCTATATATATAATGGCTCCAAGATAAAAGGCTCACTGATAAATGCCTCGGTGTTCCACATTATCCAAACTTTTTTTGCTGTTCATACCACAATGCGACATGGCACTTTTTATCTGTACATGATTTGATGAACATACTACTTAATCACCCGCATGTTTTGCTAACTTACACTTGTTTATCTATAACTGCCACAACTCTCAATATTTATGGCACGAAAACATAATGGAAGGTTCGATATGCCTCCAACTGCGTCGCTTCTGGGCCTGCTGCTTTCCATCATGGCAGCTCTTTCTGACTAGGGCCTTCATTACGACCTCAGCGGTAGCCATGCCGCTATTAGCGGCATGGCTGCCGCCAAAATCGCGTCCGGGGCCGGGTCCACAGAATGAGGAATTACCGGGCCATTCCGAGTTCGGAAGGCCCGGTAATTCCTCCCTCCAAGGACCCGGACCCGGTCCTTCCCCATTCCCATTTCAGCCCCCACAGGGCTTAATAGGAATGTGGGAGAGGGAGCAAACGACGGGCCATTACGAGTTGGCCCGTTGTTTGCTCCCTCTTCCCCTCGCGGGACCCGGTAAGCACGCCTGGTTTGACCAGGCGTTACTTCCGGGGTCCCGCGAGGGGACCTCGTAATGAGGGGGTACGTGGTAAACAGCGCAGGATCTTTTACGGCACCATTAACACGTACCGCAAGAGTCGTAATGAGGCCCTATATCTCTTCTCTAGATATTGAGCAGGCCATTTCATCAATATCGCCTATTGTCAAAGGTGGGAGTAGCACTCACTCCAAAAATTGCATGATGGAGTCCTATGTTGGTAAATTATGCTGCACATAAAGATGTAAAAATAGAAATAAATTCTTGTAGCATTCACATGCTATCTACCCATTCTTATTTTTAATTTCAATGAGTTAGCAAGCCCTATGTCCCTCTATGACTCAAGCAGCCAGTGCAGAACACATTGGGCTTCATTACGAGTTTGCCGGTCGGAAACAACGGTTCTGGTAAACTCACCGCCACCCTTTTTTTTCCAGATGGGCAAACTCATAGTCTGCCTGCCGTGGCCGCTGTGCCCGACAGTCCTGACCTTGCCGGGAGCTGCTGCCACGGTAGGCAGACTGTTCATGGAAGTACCAGCACCATCGCTAACGGTGCCAGTGCTTCCGTGTCCCCACTCCCATAGAAGACTCTACGGGAATGGGGACTAACAATTTGCTGGCGCCTGACTTCCCGGGCTGCCGGACTCGTAATGAGCCAGTGGCACCGGGAAGTCAGACGCAGGTAAAATATATAACGGTCGAGTGGGAATCCGCCTGTAGCACCGGCGCGGCTACCACCGGACCCGTAATGAGGCCCATTGTCTCACTAGTGGTGACCCTGCATCCCCCAAAGTCAGATTTGCCCTTGCAACAACCAGCACCTCTTGAATTTCCATTGTATCCTTCATCTGAGCTAGCATCGCTGAGTGTTAAATTACTTGAATATGAATCGCACCTACATACCTTTTTTGCCTCTTCCCTCTTATGATGACCATCATGCAGTAACTTGTGACCCGGTCCAGTAAATATTCCTTCATGGTATCCAGATTGTCTGACTGCTTGCTGATCAAAAAATATTTTCCACATATATCAAGAGTTTCATTAAGATCCAGTGTGTAAATTCAGTATCAGCAAGAAACTTTCAATCAAAATAACAGGCCCCAAAGTGGTCCACATTCATCGGCCCCCACATCCTAGTAATAAGGGATACATTATTACAAATAATGATGATGCCCTGATACCCAAACTCTGGTCCATTCAGCCGTTCAGCCTTGACAAGAAACAGATCTATGTTTGTGTACTGACTGTGTGGACTTGAAAACAAAGAATACCCTTTTATGTCAGGGTGCAAGCCCCTCCAACCCCAACGCTCAACAAGTGCACAATGATCCATACATTTTTTTAAGTGCATGAAATTTCTTAGGGTGAAGAAGGAGATGATCAATTGTACAAAAGCAGCTTGTATCATGATCATTTGCAGTGCATGCCGGGAGTAACATATAGTGTGCGCCTTCAAGGCTAGCCAGGATACAACGGTGCAATGGGTTGCCCAGCTGACACATTTTTATAAATTATCATGTACAACATTACAATCACCCTTACTTATGCAGGTTTGAAATATTACAAGGGTACTAATGATCCCAAATGACTGATTACCCTTCCCCTTTTTAGGGGGTTCATTTCACCAAATGGAGAAGTGTCCTTTAAGCAGGCGACTATGCTCACATCGTACCCTACCATCAGTGCATGTTTATTTTGGTTGTTTAAACAGTTTATATTTCAATTTTAATATACTTAATATACGTCATGTGCACCTAATTGAAAGTATATATTCAAATAAACCTGGTGCAACCAATCATTAAGGTGGGAAGATGTGTACATTTCTTTTTGCAAGGTCTGGCTTCCTCCACATACTCTATCACAGTTTCTCATTCTGATGGCAGCAAGATCTTAATATATAATCACCCCCAGATAAGAGAAAGAAGTAACCTTCTTGCAGCAAAATATTGGGGTGTTTCAGCCTTATTCATTTTGAGTTTGAACGGTTAATGATGCCTCCCCATTTTTTAGTCTTCCTTTCACTAAATGGAAGGTGTGTCTCTTGTAGTCAAGCTTCATATACCTTCATATCCTACCACAAGGTCATGTTTCCTCTGGGTGATTACATTGATACACTAATAAATCTTATCAGTCACTTGATGTCCACCCCTCCGACCCAGACACGTTCACAGGAAGACTGGCAAGGCCAACTCTGCTTTGATAAGACAATGGGCCTTCTCATTAGAACAGATGCCATGACACACACAAGTTGCACCCCCGACCTTAGACTAAATTTGTTGGCATCACTTCTGCTCCTCCTATCCCAAAACATGGTACATTCCAGACACAGCTCCCCCTTACCTCACCCAGATCCCAGGTGCCCAGTAATGATGAGACCAGGGCATCTCTCTGGATTTCAGGGATATATTTGCTTTGGTTGTGTGTCTACTTGTAATTCAAATGGGATGACTGCTCCTTGGGTGGGGGCAGTAGTGCACTAAATCTTTGCCTAGTCTGTTGGCATCACAAGTCCTTGTACCCTGTTCTCATGAAATTGTGCGTCAAAGGGCGTATCCCTACCTACACTCCCCAAAGCTAACATTGTATTCCCAATGCCTTCGAGCTCTGCAGCTGGACACAATTAGCGTTTTTTCTGCGCTGATGCCTCTGACCTCGGCTTCTCTTTTGGAGGACGGAAAGGGGATTTATCTTGTGACTGCGACTAAACAGAGCCGCAGCTCCACTTTAGGGCCTTCATTCTGTTCATTGTGTGCTAGGCCTTAAAATCGAATATTGCGGCACTCTTGCCATGTCAACCCACTGACCTCACTTTTACCACACTACCCTTTTGACTCCATTGTCTCTCTGCACCTACTTCAGCTCGCTTTTTGCACCTCACTCAAAACATACCTTTGTGTACTATTTTGAAACACAGGGCCTATAACACACTGTCCTATCTATAACCTCTGCAACCACAACATTAATACATGTGTTGCTCATTCTGTGTTAATATGTGATGCGGGTGTCAAAACTGACTACAAGTGATATGTGCGCCTTCATCCACGGAAAACGCAAACTACTCACAGTGTGGCTCTTACTAATAGGTTTTTCTCAGCCTAAACCTTTTTGCCTGGCTCAGACACTGTATGCGCATCCCAACAATCTTCCGGAACCTGCATCCATTTCCCTCATCCGTGTTATCACTGGATGGTCAGATCTACAGCAGAGGTCAATGGGTGACGCTGAGGCCATTGGCATATGAGGGCTTCAGTGTGTAGGCTCTCATACATGTAACATATTTATACTTCATGTTCTCGTACCCAGGGCATAACCGCTCCAGCCTCTGTATGGTATACGAGTGATAAGGCTATCAAGCCTTACCAGCACAGTTTTTGCTGTTGATTCCCAAAGCTAGAAAGTCTATTATAGAAAGTTTACCACTTCGACCACACCTTTAACATACACCAATAGCAACAACTGGTACTGTAAAGAGTAGAAAAGAGAGTTTACAATGTTAACTTTGACGGTTAGGATGAGGGGAAGGGGAGAGTGCCCACATATATCCTTCCAGGGAGCTTGTCTCACAGAATCCGACCCTTACCCACACACAGGAGCATTTCCAAAACGCGTTTAGATCTGTGGGAGTACGTGCTGTTCAAAGCAAATGGTGGCATGGAACAGACTGTGGTATAGAGACGTTGCCAGGCGCTACTAGGGTATGTGGGCGCAAGAGCATGACAAATGCCAATGTCACTGTCAGTAGGATGTGTGCAGGGCACACCCAGACCATGGTCTTGGCAGTGAGTCAGCGCCTGCAGCAGAGCACCGGTAGAGAAAGGTGGAAGCAAGCACAGGGGACGCACAGCCTGAAGGGGCGGAAAGCACAGGACAAAGCACGCACTTGACACTAGTGATGAGGACGCTGCTGATTTAACAGGTAAGGGACCAACTCGCGTATTGTGCTGCTTGCTGTCACTGACGCGTACCCTGCACTAGCCAAACATCCATAATATGGGGAGCGCTCCCAGGAAAACACCACTCTCCTCTGAATGATCAAAGAGTTCCAGTTGTGACATGCACTGATTACGAAAGGCATTTGTTTGAAACACCTTCAACTAAGGGTGACTTTTCAGGTGGCCCTTAATCAGTGCCTAAAAGCGTTCGGTGCGGGCTATCCTTACTCTGTACAGCAAGAACTGAGCGACCACTTTGGAAGTGGTTCCCCCAAAAGTGAATCTCCCAAGGCAAACCACTGACACAATGAACACCTGTAGGGGGGGAAGGGAGAATGGCCTGGTCAGCTCCCTGCTTACTGTGCTATATGCTTAGTGTGGGAAGGAACACGTGTCCAAAATGCTGGACGTGGGCATCTCTCCCACCCACCCAGGACAGCATCTCCCTGCCCCAAGACATGAGTCTCCTTCACTGTGCTTTCCATCGTCATGAATAATGTGCCCGATGCATACACATGTTGTACCAGGCATGTTGCACAGCCCATTTGCCACTTCGGACTTACCCCTGTATTGCTCCTAAATCTTGGTCTGTTTTATTTTCATTTTTGTTTCTAATTCTGTACAGGGTTGATTGCCTTTTGGGTGCTGTTTAACACAACACCATATAAAGTATCTGAGTCTCCACTTAAGGAGGAGTATTGAGTGGCAGATGTGATGGCACTTTCGCGTCGGGTCACAGGGTCATTCTAGAAACTGATTAGGAATGCTGAGACCCGCAGAACCTTCTTATCACTAGGGACAGAGAGGGGGCGATGATTTTGTCTGTTTGCAGGGTTATCCCTCCCTCCTTTTATGCAGGACAAACCTAAAACAAAGCCAGACCATAACACACCTGGCTGTTAGCCTCAAGAAAGTTACGAATTTGTTTAAGAGATGCACTAAACCACGCATTTTTGGCTGTTGTGTAGGCATGGGAAAGGCATTTGCTTGGCACTGCCATCGAAGTACTACCGGGCTATTTTATGGCAACAGTTGGAAAATGGTGTGGACGCATGAGCGTGGTCCACCAGTGCCTGGCAAATATCTAATGCATGTGCACTAGTCAAAATCCGTTGGCTTTGGCAATGCTAGTTGAAAACAACACTTCAATGCAAGGAACAAACAGGAAGACACATACATTGCTTTAAAATCACCCTACTTAAAACACACTTGGTTTAGTCGTTTTTATTACATCAGGAACTCAATTGAATCAGCAATTAAGCCATTAACTCTCAAAAGACTGCTTAGAAATAACACTGGCATACCATATAGTGCACACAGTTTGATGTTACTGCATGAGAGAGCTAACTCAAAGAGATCCCTAAGAGGTGCATCTTGCGCAATAAAGGGCATTCAGAGGATGGCAAGGGCCAAAGGGATAAGCCAGGGCATGGGTGGTTAATGGGTGTGTTAATAAGCAAACAATGTCCACAGGCTCTGTGTCCCTTCTCACGTCCCATTTTCCTCCTTCCTACCTGTAATACAATGCAGTAGTTTTGTCTTTCCTACTAGCTACAGCTAAACAAGGTAGATGTCTGTTTCTACCTGCAAGACACTACTGGTATTTGCTTAGTCAATTGACTATTCATAGTTATTGGCCTTGTGTTATTTTGAGGGCATTTTCAACAATATGCAAGGCCTTGATCCTCACCCTATCCCCAACCGATGAGTTCAAGCAGATGGTGGTGGTCTTATGGAACCACGCTGCCACTCCCTCTTGATCCAGGCATGCCCCTTGAGAACTAAAACCTGCATATTGGCAGGTGTGCAGTTGCATGTGTCGCTTGTGTGAACGATTGTTATTTTGGGACCCTCTTCAATCATATGCAAAGCCTTTATGTGCACCCCTTCTTCTGCCCACAACCCTTACACAGGGTCGCAATCCATGACCAGCCTATTCGAGTCCCATGACCTGCTCCCTCTAGACCCATGCATATCCCACAAGCCTCAAGGCCTACACATTAGCTTCTGGATATTTCTGGTGGAAAGCCAAATGTGTGCTGGTGTGAGCTGCTATGAGCTGTGTTGTGTTGGTTAGGTCACTGTGTCATTTCTGTGGGCAGTCATCGTCAAGGCTTCAATTCATACCAAATCCCCTACCCATAATCCCTTGGAGAAGATATATATCTATGATTGGACTAATCAATTCATGTGACTCTATGTCTCAGCTGAACCAAAACACCCTGTGCAGCCTTGACTGGACAGCCAATAAATGGCAAAGACATAGTGTGAAGCATGTGTGCTTATTTGCTGTGGCAACCACGTCCTGCTCCTACCATGCCTTTGGCTCAGAAGATCAATCTGCAATCAGGTAAGGGATGACAACAAGCCACTCTGTAACCTCTCCCAGGTACCTTAAAGTAAATCGTACCCAAATGTACCTGCTACTAAATAGCATTTTCTAGTGTCCTTGATTAATTGTTGCCCACATGAACTGCTACCCTATCATACTGTCTGAATTCAGATTGATTGGTGTACTCATTAACTGTTTCCCGACTGTATTACTTCTTCCTAGGTTTGCTATATTGGTTGCTGTGGAGAATAAATGCAACTAAATGTTATGTTCTGGTGTGCTACCCTAGCTTTCCCAATCATCGAATGTGCATCCACTGTATTATTGCATGCTTGTGTTTGATAATAATATTTGACCCACATAAACATCCACCATGCTGTATTTTCTTGTGCACTAGATTGATGTCCCACTGTATTGCTGCTTCTTGTTGCACTAGATCAGGGGGCTACAACCAACCAGTGTCTCTCCAGATTATTTGGACTACAACCCCCATGATTCCTCATCATTGGTTATTCTGGTTTGTGCTGATGGGAGTTGTAATCCAGATTGCACTAGATTAATGCAACTGGGCTTTGAGCAACACAGAGCTCATGACAGCCACACCTGAGGCACTCATTCTATCTTCCTGAGGCTGCCTGCAAAGCTCAGGAAACCTACAAGAAGCATCCAGTATCGATCTATGGACTACTCACATGACCTATGACCCCAAAGCTGCCATCTTTGAATGGTCTTTCCACCTCCAAAATGGGCTTCATCTAGGATGAGAGCAACACAGAGCTCATAACAACATCACCAGAGGCATTTGTTCCATTTGTTTGAGGGTGCCTGCAGATGTTAGGGGACCTACAAGAAGCATCCAGGACCGATTTACTGACTAATCACATGACCTCTGACCCCAAAATCACCATCTTTGAAAGGTCTTTCCACCTCCAAAAGGTGCTACAACTATCTGAGAGCAACACAGAGCTCATTAAAACAGCACCAGAGGCACTCATTCCATGTGCCAGAGGCTACCAGCAGCATGGCCTGGCTCACCCGCTGCTAATCTGAGTGTGGCATCCTCCATCCAGCCCGTTCCCCTCATCCACATGCACCACCAATAAAGAACAAACAGGGCTGCTGGGCCAGGACTCCATCCCCCGCCTGCCCTGCTTTGTAGCTGCAGGTTGGTGGTCCAGGCTTCCCTTCCTGCCATTGGATTGTACTTGACTCCTTGTTGTGGAGCGACTCAGCCCAGGGCGCCCCAGCAAATGGCAAACAGCTAAGGGCCATCCTCCAGCCTTTTTGCCCCTTCACATTTGAGATATTGCTTTGCTGTGTCCTGCGTTTTGCTTGTGAGTACCAATTACATCTGTGTTCATTCCTGCCCTCACCATGCACTGCTCTTTGTATCACTTCCCTTTTCTTCTACTTTTCTCTCCATTCTCCTGTACTCTAAATCATTGAACTCTCTTCCTATCCCTATCATCTCTTTTCCTTGACCCATCCCTCTTCTTACTCACCTACTCTCTCTAATCACAAAACCTCCAACCCCAACTTTCATGATTCTTTCTCTTCCTCCATCTAGCCCCAGCGCCTCTCTACTTTGCAGACTCAACATCAAAATACTTCTACTTCTCACTGTCTTTATATTGCTCTTCGCAATGCACGACCTATCTTTATCAAGGGTTCCTTTACCTAAGAGTTCCTTCTTTCCCATTCTCCCTCTCTTGACCTCATCACCCTCACAGAAACCTGGATTTCTCTGTAATCCTTGCTGCCCTTCATGACCCTGCCTACACATTCACCCTCTCTTCCCGCCCAACCGGTAGTGGTGGTGGTGTAGGATTGTTTGCATTATCCAAACTTCCTCTCTCTCTTATATCGCTATCGCCCACTAGCTTTCCCACTTTTGAGAACACCACCTCCGTAATCACTGCTCCCTATGACATTCATATTATATCTCTCTATCAGCTACTTGGTCCTGCTGGTCAATTTAGTGACCACCTCTCCCAACTAATTGACTCCCTTCCTCCCCATCATCACCTCATTGCCACTGGTGACATTAACCTCCCCTCTCCACTCCTCTATCCACTACTCTATCTCTATTCTCTTTAGCCAGCCACTCTGTTCTGTCCACTCTCTGCCCACCCATTCATATTGTAACTCCCTTGACATTATTCTCATCTCAGCACTTCTCTCATTATCTAATATCTCCAATGCTCCTTCTCCCTCTACCTCTGATCATTCCACTGTCTTTGCCTCAATCTTCACTCGCTTCAACTACAACTTACATTGCCAAATGCAAATTCCATATCTACATCTCTGACCTAGCCCACTCTCCCTCCTCCACTGCAAAATGCACTGTTCTGTCCACTGATAAAGCCTTCACTAACTGTAATGCTGCTCTTAATGCTCTCTTCTCCTCTCAGTTCACTCTTCCTACATTCACTCATAAGCCCTCCCCTACATGGCCTAGGAATACACCTATTATCCACACCCTGAAAACAACGATGAAGAAAAAACGTCACTTTCGGCAAAGATCTAGGCACTGCTCAGATCTCCAAATACGCTTGACTGCTCTTAGAAACGACTCCTATTTATTTATTTTGATTTTTTATTTAAAGTGCTCACACTGCCCACAGGCATCGAGGCGCTGTTACAGGAATTTGATTTGTTTTTTTTTGTTGTGTAATTCTTTTTTTAATCTTAGTTACATATTTATAATGCGCTTAAACACCCAGAGGTTTCTAACCGTGGACCCGGGGATCAAACCTGTGTTGCTTCGTGTCGTCTTGCTTCCAAGGCGCACACATTGCCGCTGCGCTATCCTCCCGCTGAGCAATACTCCTATGCTCTCCACTCTGCCAAATGTGACTTCTATCGTTCTCTCATTTCATCTCAATCCTCTCAATTTAGGCGCCTCCAAAAGTCTTTCAGCTCAATTCACTAACCTCTTAAGCCCTCCTCCACATCCTCTACTCTTTATGCTAACAATCTAGCTCTCAAACTTGCTTAAAAAATGTTCAACATTCAAATGTACCTTCTACCCCACCTGCTTATTTTTCTCCACAACCTCTACCCTCCTCTCCTGCGACAATGTCTTCCATTGACCCCACTAATGCTGATGAGATTCATGACCTTTTCCTCCGGGCTAACCCTTCCTTGTGCCTCCATCAACGCACTATCCTCACACATAGTGAAACTCTTAGCTCCCATTGTTGTTCCATATTTTACTTCCCTCTTCAACTCCTCTCATGACAGTACTACTTTTTCATCATCCTACATGTCAGTGACTGGTATCCCTACCCTTAAGAAACCTGGCCTATATTCGAACTGCCCTGCTATCTTCTGTCCTGTATCTCTTCTACCACAGTACTCCAAAATCCTCAAGTGTGTAGTTTTCAACAAACTCACTGAGCTCCTTTACACACACAACCTCCGGGATCCTCTTCAATCTGGCATTCAACCTCAACACTCTCCTCAATGTCAGTATTTACATATCTTCCGCTCTTCATGCGAACCATTGATCTATTCTTATTCTTCTCGGCCTCTCTGCTATATTGTATAATGTCAACCATTCAGACCTTCAATCAACTCTATTGTGCATAGGTATATGGGACAAAGCCCTCTCTTGGTTTGCTTCATATCTCACCCCCAGACACTTCCAAGTGAAACAGCCTAAACTCCCAACTCACCTCACCTTACTGTTGGTTTTCCCAAGTTTCAGTTCTTGTTCCACTTCTCTGATCTTGCTATACATCTTCTCTTCTCCTTTGGCTTCTCCTATCAACTCTTTTCTGATGACACTTAGATCTTCTTCTCCTTTCCCTCCTCATCTGATGAGCTACGGTAAAAAATGTCTAACTGTCTCTATGCCAACAAATACAGCTTGGCATCTCACTCACTCATGCTCAATTCTACTAAGACTGAAGTTCTCTACTTCCCATTCAAACAGGCTATCTATTCCTCTCTCACTCTTTTATTATTTTCTCCCGACTACCTTCCCTACTCTGCTTCTTCTCACAACCATGATGTCATCTTCGACCCATCTCACAACTTCTTGATCTTCATCTCCAAATCTAACACTGCGGCAAGACTTAATCTCCAGAACATCAGACAAATAAGACATCTTCTTTCTTTCAACATTGCTAAGCACCTAATCTACTCTTTAGTACTCGCTCTTGATCTGACTACTGTGCCAGTCTGCTCTACTGTCTTCACAACTATGCTTTTTCACCTCCTCAACTTTGCTGTCCATACACTCTTTAAACTGCCCCACTTCACTGCCACCTCCCCATCCCATCATCAGGCTGGTTGCATATGAGACAGAGGGCAAAAATAAACTAATTCTCATCATCTTTAAAAATATACACGGACTTGCCCTCACCCTACCTATCAGCCCATCTCACTCCTTATTGTCCCTCTCATGCCCTACAATCATCTTTGACTCACCTTCTTGCCATCTTTCATGCCGCTTGTGTTCCCTCTCGTTTCTACTCTCTTCTTTACATCGCTCACTAACTCTTGAATTCTCTTCTTCTCCCTGTTCGCACTACTGCCACTCTATCTCTATTTAAATCCTATCGCTTATCTCTCCTCCTTTATGAAGAGCCACTTGCCTAGCATTCTACACCATACATCTCCTTGTTCTCCTTATCCCTCACCCCATCATCCTAAAATGTAGACCCTTCCTCCATTATACTGTATACCATCCTTACTGTTCTTGTCCTTGGCTCATGTTTCTAGCCCTCCTGCATCATCTGGTCTTATTTCCAGACCCTTGCACCCATTGTTAAGGACACTGGTCCCCTGCTCTGTAAATCAATGTTAAAATCTTTTGTAAACATGTTTGTGCCAACATTTCATTACTTTCCCTATAATATTAATCAAATAAATAAAAAAAGAAAGAAATACATGGTTGTCCATCATTAACTCCTGGCACTCTGTAGTTCCTAGTGCTCGAGATCAGTTGTTTCCCCACTGTGTTTACTGAGGAATGGTGTAATGATTTAATTGTTCCCTATTCCTAACACTGTTCTCTTGTGTCTTAGATTAATGTTTGCACCTCTGGCGTTCCCATTCAACTTACTGCCTGGCTATTCTTGCTTGTTGCTGTCCTCTTTAAGTTTCTAACCCACTGGTGCTCGGGAATATCTTGCAGCCCCTCTGTATTACTGCTCCCTTCTATCGCAGATTACTAGTTTCCCCACTTTATTTCTGCTCCCTGCTTATCCCAGGATAATTTTCGACATTCACAAAGCTGAGAAGGACCAACCACTGGCAGGCACAAAGTGGGATCAATAAAACATAGTTTGTTAGAAATATTTACTGGAATGGGTAAAATAAATGTGAATTTAACATTTATGAAATATATACCTGGAATCAGTTTAGTTAGGGTTAATCACCAGAACAAACTAAATGCTTCTAGTATGTAATCCTTTTAGGCTCAACTATACCTCATTCCCTGTTACAGGATAACTTTTTGGGTTTGCCCTAAGGTGGTTCACCAATGCCCACAAAATAGCTTTTCCTTGACTTCAATAGTTCTGTTTAACTCAACCTAATAAGATGCAACCACGTCTACAAATACCTTCACCTTGAGTGTAGCATATTTTATTTTTGCAAAATTCAATCCAGGGTCCCTTCCTGCAGAGGATGGAATGTTTACTCTCACTTACATTTGTAGAGTTTTGAATTGTCTTCACATGTCTTTCTTATTTCCAGGCCCTTTAGGGTCTATTCCTCTATTCCTAACCTCAATATTGTGGAAGATCCTTTTCACGGATCTCCAGCTCCACATTTGCCTGCATGTGAAGGCTTGAAGGGGCGGAAGCTGGTGCTTGAACATATTGTAAAATCCCCAGAACGTCTACCCAGAAATTGATTGTTCAGCCTCCTCCCCTCTGTATTGTTTGTCTCATCCCTGTCACTGGGTCCTGGTTCGGCCTCGATGAACTTTTCTTCAGTGGACCAAAATCACCTGAATTTTGGGTGATTCATGAAGGACGAACTATGGAAAAGATTGTCTGAAGTTCATCCACATTATTCGGAGAGGGAGATGTGACAAGATTTCCCATTTAATCTCAGGCAACTTTCAGAGATGCAGGCTTAGGACAAGTAGGGAAGTGTAGGCATAATTAGAGTAGCTATAGAAATACGGGTAAGGAGAAGTAGTGAGTGACTGGGGCCTAGTCAGATAATAAGATTTAGACTTGCACTGAATTGGAGTGGGTAAACAAGTCAAGTGCCAGCTGTAGAGATTTGGGGAGGTGTGAGGCACACCAGTCAGTGTTTATAGTTTGAAGTGAGTGAATGTGTTATATGCCATATACCGGTGCAGATTGCAGGAGAGGCACACTCACCTAATCTGGTGGGGAGATAGCAGCAGATATTGGTATAAGTGTGTGATGCAACAGTCAGTGTACATCTCTTCAAGCGAGTGAATGTGACACATGCCATTGTGTGACACATGGGTGATGTAGTGAGAGAACTAGGAATCCCTCAGAGCAGCTTGGTGGAGAAGCACACTCACTTGATTTTGCTCAGAGGGAGCAGCAGAGATTCAGAGTGGTGGGTGATGTAGCAGTCAGTGTGCCTCCCTTGAAGTGAGTGGATGAGGCACATGAATTGCTTCACACTTTGGAGGAGTAACTCATTGGAGGAGACAGGAATCCCTGAGTGCAGTTTGTGGGTCATCCATGCCTGATTTTGCTTTGAGGGGCAGAATTTGGGGAAGTGGAAGACACATCAGTCAGTATACATCTCTTGATGTGAGTAGATAAAACATGTGCCATCACGTGACAAAGGGGAGGACTAGAGCTAGGAGCCAGGAATCGCTGAACGCAGCTTAATGGGGTGTCATGCTTGTCAAATTTTGATCGTAGGAAGCAATAGAGAATCGGGAGAAAGAGGGTGACACACCAGTCAGTGTCCATCTCTTGAAGTGAGTATATGAGACACATGCCATTGGGTGGGACCTGAGCAGAGGAGTAGGAGGAGCCTGGAATCCTCAAAGCATATTGTGGCAGAGTCATGCTTGCCTTATTTTCTAGCAGGGAATAGCATAAATTCAGGGAGTTGACAGGTGACACAACAGTCAGTGTTCATTTACTGAAACAAGTGGTTGGGACATGTGCTATCGGGTGACACCTGAGAGGAGGACAAGCAAATCCCAGATGGAAGCTTATGGGAGAGAAATGCTTGACAGATTGTGTTGGGCTGTAGCAGCAGACATTTGTAAAGGCTGTGGGTGACACAAAATTGAATACCTTTGGAACACCATATCGGCACCCAAACAAGGCAGAGGCAGTAGGAGACGCTCCTCATTGGCTTGGTGCAGAGTGGAGGTGATAATTGCACCTTGGTCAATTCAAGGTATCATAAATACACGTTCCACATCCCAAGTCACAAGTCACTCAGGCCAATACAAGAAAATGCAATGCTATAGCATCACAAAAATGACCATCCACTGAGGTTGAAAACACTCCAGCTAGAACTTGAGGGACATAGGTGTGCAGATCTTATCTCATGAAGATCATGTAGAAACAACAGATGGAGTACTTGAACAGTGGGAGGAGACTGCACATACCTGGTCTTCAATTCTGCCACACCACTTAGGGGGTCAGGCAGTGATTTAAAAAATGGATGCTAAGCTAAGCAAATATTATTCTCTATCAGTGCCTTAATGGTAATAAGCAATGCTGCTGGAAATGATTGTCACTGCAGAAGAAGAGGAAAATAGCACCATCTCAGATTCAAAAGAAGTAGCAATAATAGAAATTTGCCATGCACCTGTCTACAGACTTGTTTGGAAACAGACCACCTGTTGCCGATCAGAAAGCAAATCACATAATTAGGTGACCTACAGACTTTACCTGCAACGCCACCTCGGGCACCATCAAGCCCACATGAATCAAGTCTGTGTTTTGCTCCCACTGTAACATTCAAAAGCATAACAGTACTTCACTAAGAAGAGGCAACAACCAAATATATCCACATGCCCACTCTGCCGGAAAAGGATGTGCTGAGGCCAAGCACGGATAAGCTTGTATGTTGCATCTATGAATCCCTACTGTAGCAGCACCATTGTAAACAAGTCTATGGTATCATCAGACAAGAAGCTTATCGGCACCAGACTACACAATTTCCCCATAAAATACTTCAGCTGCACCAGTGCTTAGCACTGGAAGTAAGCTGCCAAGCTCCACTGTGGGATGTATTGACCCACTTTTGCTCTGCCATGCGGCATCCTGGTGTTCTGATGGTGCCAGAAATATCAAAATGGCCGCAAAACCCTTGTGTGCGCCAAAACCGCTGAAAATCGCGCTTTGCAACACAAAAAGATGGCTGCCAAATATACCATGCATGTTGTCAGTGGTGGAACAGAGATCTCACTCCTGAAATATGTCACTGGGCTTCACAACAAGTAAAAATGGAGCACAGAGGGAAAGCAGTGCTTTGCTGAAAGAATTCCAAAATCTTGCTTTTAATTCCTTTTTTCTTGGTTGCTGAAACTGCAGAATGCCGGTACAAAACCCCCTCAAACATTCAATATTCTTGCTGGGTGCTACAATTCATTTAGTTCAAGAAATCATTGTGATATAACAAGGTCCTGGAAAGCTGAATTTGTCATAAAAACATCCACAGCAAAAGTACTCTGCCTGTGGAATCTGTCAAAATCTGGGTGCAGTACTCGCGGCCGCCTGAATGACGGCTGTCAGAAGCCTTCCTGATTAACCTTAAAAATGTATAAGCTGAAAGCAAATGTTTGCAATGTAAATGGCCTTTTACTAATAATAACCTAGGTTGTAACTGTTAATCCCATGGTTTATGATCTGAAATAAGTGTTCTAGCTGCTATTTTGAAATCCCAAGTTTGGTTAAGCTAAGGAAAAAGGCAACAGAAATAACATTTAATTTAAGCCTGTCTGAGCTGCCTGTCTGAGCTACAAGAACTTGAAAGGCAGGGTTCTTCCAAGAAGGAGGACACTTCCCCGCCAGCTAAAACTCACAGGGAGCTGCCAATTGCTGGGGAGGCAGAAGGAGACAATGGACTTATTCCAACTCAAAGGAATGCTAAGTGTGAAGGGTCGTAAATGACCTGGACCCAGGAGGAAATGGGAGGAAACTGCTTCTGAACTGCACAGAGACAGAAGGAGGCGGAGACAAACCACCATTTTTTGCTTAACAAGAACAAAATACACATTTTAAAAAGACTGATAACGTACTGAGTAAAATTGTTAAAAACACAAAAACAACAGCATTGCTAATGTAAATATTGGCTGCACATTTTAATAGGCGCCAGAATTCTGTGATATGTTCTAGGAAGAAAACGTGGAAAAAGTGATATTACACAAAATGTATTTTTGATAGAAGCATGAAACTTCATACACTTATGCCCATATTCAATGTGCACATTTGTGGACATTTTCTGATAAACGGGACATTGTGTTCCAAATGAAAAGGGTGAAATTCGGTGGAAAGCAGACACAAGATCCTACAGCAATGGGGTTTTGTGGAGTACCTGCTACTCAAAATATGTGATCTATATATGTGGTTGTTACAGAGGCTGCATATGTGTAAATATGTGTAAATATGTGTTGTGTCAAAAGTAGATTCTGTGTTCAAGAGGCTAGGGGTGGATTCTAGGTCTCGTAAAACCCAAACCATAAAGATGACACACTGTTTTTCTCCTCCTATCAAGGAAGAGAGGAGATCCTGACCAATTCCTGGCAAAGGGGCGTGCTTAGGATAAACCAGCACACACACTCCTTTATCATAAGCATAGAGACAGCTCAGGACTGGAAAGAGACACAGAGATTCACCCACTAACCGATTGCTGGCAGAGCACCCTGGAGCAGAACCATCCATCTTCCCTGCTCCAGACTCCAGAACCTTGGCAAAGAAGAAAGGCCCATTCCATTAGTTGAACCATTTTCAACTAGGCCTTAAATTCTAGAACCAGAATCCCACCACCAAAGGGGAACATGGGCTGTGCTGTATGGCTGCCTGCTAAAAGAATTATCATCAGAACCAAAAGATCCAATCCAGTTGTGCTGTGCTGTGCTGTGACCAGACAGTTGTGACCAGAGCCATTGCAGACCCGATCCAGCCCAGTCCTGTGCCGTGCTGCGAACTGACCCAGCCCAGTCTGGTGTGCCCAGCAGTTTATCCCAGAACCAGATTCCCTTCCCTGACCAGAAGTCTTGATGGACCAGAATCCTGTTGTTTCCGTTTGAAACACATCTAGTGAGTATCTATAGAATAGGACTGTGTCACTAGCATATGTGCTGTCCATAGTTAATCCCTATCTTAAACCCATCCTCTCTTGTATTCAGAACCAGTAGTGTTAGGAGTATTTTTGAATTGTCAGAACTTTTCTTGCGCTAAGTTTCTCTCATTTGTTTCCTAAAATCATAAATCATTAGTGTTGTGAATAAATAAATTGAATCCCAGAAAGAAAGTGACTATCCACCACGTGAAGGGTCCCTGGCCAGGACTGTGGAGATTCATGTGTTGCATTGTGTAAGAAACTCCATTTGTCTTTTAAAAGTGCATTCCTGTTTTCCATTTTGCGCCTATCTGAAAAAAACAACCTCCACTAAAACGTCCATAACTTCTTTTATGCTAGAAATACAATTTCAACTTCTGCTTGTAGCTAACATCCCAGCTTTCCATAGAACCTAAAACCACATCCCAAATCCATACGGTTCTCCCGTAATCGTGATTACCGCGCACTGGAAAGTTTGCCGCAAATTTCGTTTAGGGAATTTCTGACACGTGTAAAACAGCTTTTGATTGCTTCCGACCTCAGTTTTAAGATTTCACATTGCTTCTTAGTATTAAATCATTGCTAGTGTTTATGTGCAACTATCCAAAGAAGCTCCCATAAGAATTTAAGCAATTTCAGCAATTTAGCCCATATTTAGTATTTTACCCAATCCATTCTCTAGATAACTTTAAAAACCATTTTGACAGCTTGCCAATCAATTCCGTTTTTCTCTTGTGTTTGCTGGGGGGAATTGGGATTGTTATTTTGTTTGAATTCTGCCATTCCTGAATACCTGCTCTCTCCTCCTATTTCTTTATATTGCCTATTGGGGGGTTGAGTGGTGTGCAGGGGGAAATAGTAACCACACTGCTATTTGGTTTGAACACACACACAATTAGTATTATTTCTGTGCTGAATTGTTTTTGCTCATCATTACTCATTGTGATTAAAGAGATGGCTTAGTGTTACATCACCCCATTGGTTATCATTGTATACCCATTAAACATAGTATGATTTATTGTAAATACATAAATACATATTTTATCTTTGCAAACCAGCCTGATTCATGGTTCAGTGTGACCGAGGGAGGAGGGTTCCAAGAGAAGGGAATGATATGAGTGGTACATTGTTCAGAATAAAAGTACTTTTAGACACAAATATATAAGGATTTAAGTTGTGCATGACACACTAGGCGTTGACTTAGGTGAAGTGCCAAATTTAAATCACTTACACCACTCCCTATACCCCTGATCCTCCAATGCATCAGAACAGTGATGTAGAAGTGTATGGCCAGACAGTTCATGTTCAATGCTAACCTACAATGTTGGCAATAGATGTCTTACCCTA
Source organism: Ambystoma mexicanum (assembly GCF_040938575.1). Taxonomy (NCBI): domain Eukaryota; kingdom Metazoa; phylum Chordata; class Amphibia; order Caudata; family Ambystomatidae; genus Ambystoma; species Ambystoma mexicanum. The sequence goes on from NC_090922.1 coordinate 462,492,421, forward strand.
CTCATTTGTGGAAAAATCTTATGGGAAACGTTGATCACCACTGGGAAGAGCTTGGCCAAAATGTTTCCTCTAGGAAAGTAGCATTGAAATTGTATTTAGTGGGTGGGCTCTACAACAGTCAGGTTTCTTTTAATTGTTTTTGTTAGTGCACTTGGCTAATCATAACCGTAGGCACATACAAATATAAAACAAAATAGAAACAAGTAACACAACATCATCAATGTTCTATAACTTTAAAAAGCAATATAAAGTCTAATAGCAATTTAAAGGACCAATTACTACTTTTTTGTATTTTTTTGTATTTGTTTATGGTTAAAACAAACCTGTAAAAAAATAGACATATATCATAAAATGATTATATGTATCAAATACAGGTAAAGTCACGGCATACATAAAATGGGGCACCAGTGATAACCAATGATTTGGCAGAATAAATAGAAATCCTAAAGTGATCTGACATGGCAAATGCAGTATGTTGTACCAAATCCTGGTATCCTTTGGCATAAAGTGATTGTAAAGCAGGACACCCTGTTAAAATGTGGCGAGGAGTTTCCACAGTGATATTACAGAGCCTCTACAACATCTTTCATTAAGCGGTATGTTCCACCAACTACAGATATACTCCTGAGTAGGGATGATATTCACACGTCGATTCATGGAATTAATGTGCGCCGAAAATTCCCGCGCAGAGGTGCCAAAACGTGCGATTCGCAGTAAAAGTGCGAAAATCGCAGTGCAAGTGCGAAAATCGCAGGGAAACCAGCGCACATCGATTCATGGAAGTCCGTGCGCGAGAAAAACATTGGATGTGCGCTGAAAATGTCCGCCGCGCACGCCGGCGCACAGGTCATCCAACAGTGTGCGCCACGGCCACTGCGAAATCGCACATAGCGAGGCGCACATCACAAAAGTAGGCGGAACACAGGGCGTAACACTCGGAATGGGGAACACCGCATGAAAATATGGGCGTCACGGGGGAAGTACAGGGGGCAAGTGCGCGGAACGCCCACACGCTCGCCTACAACCTGTATTCATGGAATCGAATAGGGCAAACCAGCGCACGGTCAAAGGGGCCCACAGGGCCAAACAAGTACACCACAAGAAAGCAGGCGGTTGCGTCCCTGCGCCTGAAAGAAATGTGCACCAAAATGTGCGATAACAAAAAGCACCCATATACAGCCATGATGAATGGTCCATACAGTGGCCCTCTAGGACAAATGAGGTGCAAAGGGGTACCGACAAACACGGACACCCGCTGTGTGAAAAATAGCGTGTGCGTGTGTACCTGGGTGCGCGGGAAGTCCCACACGCGATTTGCCTGGGTACGTGTACTTCGGGGTGCACGGTAAGTTCCACACGCGATTGGCCTGGGTACGTGTACTTCAGGGTGCGCGGGAAGTCCCACACGCGATTAGCCTGGGTACGTGTACTACGGGGTGCGCGGGAAGTTCCACACGCGATTAGCCTGGGTATGTGTGTTTCGGGGTGCGCGGGAAGTTCCACACGCGATTGGCCTGGGTACGTGTACTTCGAGGTGTGCGGGAAGTTCCACACGCGATTGGCCTGGGTACGTGTACTTCGGGATGCGCGGGAAGTTCCACACACGATTGGCCTTGGTACGTGTACTTCGGGGTGCACGGGAAGTCCCACACGCGATTAGCCTGGGTACGTGTACTACGGGGTGCGCGGGAAGTTCCACACGCGATTAGCCTGGGTATGTGTGTTTCGGGGTGCGCGGGAAGTTCCACATGCGATTGGCCTGGGTACGTGTACTTCGGGGTGCGCGGGAAGTTCCACACGCGATTGGCCTGGGTACGTGTACTTCGGGATGCGCGGGAAATTCCACACGCGATTGGCCTGGGTACGTGTACTTCGGGGTGCGTGGGAAGTCCCACACGCGATTAGCCTGGGTACGTGTACTACGGGGTGCGCGGGAAGTTCCACACGCGATTAGCCTGGGTACGTGTGTTTCGGGGGGCGCAGGAAGTTCCACACGCGATTGGCCTGGGTACGTGTGTTTCGGGGTACGCGGGAAGTTTCACACGCGATTGGCCTGGGTACGTGTACTTCGGGGTGCGCGGGAAGTTCCACACGCGATTGGCCTGGGTACGTGTATTCCGAGGTGCGCGGGAAGATTCACATGCGATTTCAGCAGGGTACGTGTATTTAGGTGGTGCCGGGGAATGCTACACGTGATTTGGCCGTGTGGGTCCTCCCAGGTGTTCCCTCTACACCCTCCACGGCCCCTGCAGGCAGCCCACACCACAGGAGACTACCCTGCACCCCTGCTCATGTCCCACAGGCAACCCATCCACCATGGCCATGCCCCCCAGCCAACCCACATTTCACCTTGCACTACTGATCACCAACACATGTCTCCCTGCACCCCCATCCCCCAGCCACCAGGGGCACACTCCACCAGGCCCCCACCCATGTCTACCACCACCCCCACCCCCCAGCAGTGCAGGGACAGCCTCCACCAGGCCCCCACTCATGTCCCCCTGCACCCCCACCCCCCAGCAGTGCAGGGGCAGCCACCACCAGGCCCCCACTCATGTCTACCACCACCCCCACCCCCCAGCAGTGCAGGGGCAGACTCCAACAGGCCCCCACTCATGTCTCCCTGCACCCCCACCACCCAGCCACCAGGGGCAGCCTCCACCAGGCCCCCACTCATGTCCCCTTTCACCGCCACCCCCCAGCAGTGCAGGGGCAGCCTCCACCAGCCCCCCAAACATGTCTACCACCACCCCCAGCCCCCAGCCACCAGGGGCAGCGTCCACCAGGCCCCCACACATGTCTCCCTGCACCCCCACCCCCCAGCCACCAGGGGCACCCTCCACCAGGCCCCCACCCATGTCTACCACCCTCCCACCTCCCAGCAGTGCAGGGGCAGCCTCCACCAGCCCCCCACTCATGTCTACCACCACCCCCACCCCCCAGCAGTGCAGGGGCAGCCTCCACCAGGCCCCCACTCATGTCTACCACCACCCCCACCCCCCAACCACCAGGGGCAGCCTCCACCAGGCCCCCACTCATGTCTCCCTGCACCCCCACCCCCCAGCCACCAGGGGCACCCTCCACCAGGCCCCCACCCATGTCTACCACCCCCCAACCCCCCAGCCACCAGGGGCACCCTCCACCAGGCCCCCACCCATGTCTACCACCCCCCAACCCCCCAGCCACCAGGGGCAGCCTCCACCAGGCCCCCACTCATGTCTCCCTGCACCCCCAGCCACCAGGGGCACCCTCCACCAGGCCCCCATCCATGTCTACCACCCCCAACCCCCCAGCAGTGCAGGGGCAGCCTCCACCAGGCCCCCACTCATGTCTACCACCACCCCCACCCCCCAGCAGTGCAGGGGCAGCCTCCACCAGGCCCCCACTCATGTCTCCCTGCACCCCTACCCCCCAGCAGTGCAGGGGCAGCCTCCACCAGGCCCCCACTCATGTCTACAACCACCCCCACCCCCCAGCAGTGCAGGGGCAGCCTCCACCTGGCCCCCACTCATGTCTACCACCACCCCCACCCCCCAGCGGTGCAGCGGCAGCCTCCACCAGGCCCCCACTCATGTCTCCCTGCACCCCCACCCCCCAGCAGTGCAGGGGCAGCCTCCACCAGGCCCCCACTCATGTCTACCACCACCCCCATCCCCCAGCAGTGCAGGGGCAGCCTCCACCAGGCCTCCACTCATGTCTACCACCATCCCCACCCCCCAGCAGTGCAGGGGCAGCCTCCACCAGGCTCCCACTCATGTCTACCACCACCCCCACCCCCCAGCCACCAGGGGCAGCCTCCACCAGGACCCCACTCATGTCTACAACCACCCACACCCCCCAGCAGTGCAGGGGCAGCCTCCACCTGGCCCCTACTCATGTCTACCACCACCCGCACCCCCCAGCGGTGCAGCGGCAGCCTCCACCAGGCCCCCACTCATGTCTCCCTGCACCCCCACCCCCCAGCAGTGCAGGGGCAGCCTCCACCAGGCCCCCACTCATGTCTACCACCACCCCCACCCCCCAGCAGTGCAGGGGCAGCCTCCACCAGGCCTCCACTCATGTCTACCACCATCCCCACCCCCCAGCAGTGCAGGGGCAGCCTCCACCAGGCTCCCACTCATGTCTACCACCACCCCCACCCCCCAGCCACCAGGGGCAGCCTCCACCAGGACCCCACTCATGTCTCCCTGCACCCCCACCCCCCAGCCACCAGGGCACCCTCCATCAGGCCCCCACCCATGTCTACCACCACGGCCACCCCCCAGCAGTGCTGGGGTGGGGCCTCCACCAGGCCCACACTCATGTCCCCCTGCACCCCCACCCCCCAGCAGTGCAGGGGCAGCCTCCACCAGGCCCCCACTCATATCTACCACCACCCCCACCCCCCAGCCACCAGGGGCAGCCTCCACCAGGCCCCCACTCATGTCTCCCTGCACCCCCACCCCCCAGCAGTGCATGGGCTGCCTCCACCAGGCCCCCACTCATGTCTACCACCAACCCCACCCCCCAGCCACCAGGGGCAGCCTCCAACAGGCACCCACTCATGTCCCCCTGCACCCCCACCCCCAGCAGTGCAGGGGCAGCCTCCACCAGCCCCCCACTCATGTCCCCCTGCACCCCCACCCCCCAGCAGTGCAGGGGCAGCCTCCACCAGGCCCCCACTCATGTCCCCCTGCACCCCCACCCCCCAGCAGTGCAGGGGCAGCCTCCACCAGGCCCCCACTCATGTCTACCACCACCCCCACCCCCCAGCAGTGCAGGGGCAGCCTCCATCAGGCCCCCAATCATGTCTACCTGCACCCCCACCTCCAAGCAGTGCAGGGGCAGCCTCCACCAGGCCCCCACTCATGTCTACCACCACTCCCACCCCCAGCAGTGCAGGGGCAGCCTCCACCAGGCCCCCATTCATGTCTACCACCACCCCCACCCCCCAGCAGTGCAGGGGCAGCCTCCACCAGGCCCCCACTTATGTCTACCACCACCCCCACCCCCCAGCAGTGCAGGGGCAGCCTCCACCAGGCCCCCACTCATGTCTACCACCACCCCCACCCCCCAGCTACCAGGGGAAGCCTCCACCAGGCCCCCACAATCTAGATCCCTGGCCCTTATGGTCAGCCTCCAAATGCCAAACACCCACCCGAGTATTGCATCCACCCACTTAGAAATGGCAAAAACATGATCGAACCACAATTGCAAGTTTGCAAATGAACACATGTCCCTCATATACACCCAATGGGTGTCCGTGAATGTTAAAACCCTTATCATGATATGCATGAAACCAATGAGATGATACTACACATTGAAGTTTGAAGAAAAAAGCTGCATTAAACGCAACATAAATTGAATCAAAAATAAATAAACAATAATTGAAATTTTTTTTAAATAAACCAGCAGGTACGTGAAAAAATGCAAAACCACAAATCATAATGCAAACGAAAGGTGTCCAAAGTCACAGTCCACAAAAGTTAATCCAATGGAAAATTAAAATCGAAAACCATTGCTCCATGGGGAAATCATTAAAAAAATGAAAATCCAAAAGTCAACTATGTACAGATAAACAATCCAGGGTCCATGATCCCAACCGAAGAAATGAAACCTATCTAATAACACTACCCAAAAAAATAAACTATATACAAAAATGTGGGCCATTGTCCAAAAGGTCCAAAAAAAATGCTAAACCAAAGGAAACCTAACACTAACTACAGAACTATTTACAAGGGCAGCGGGCTAGTCCAACGGCTCACTTTGGGATGTTCCGGGCCAGGGCATCATCAAACTCCTGCTCAATGTCCCGGAGACGCTCCTCCTCCATGGCCCCGAGGGTCTGCAGGGCTGTCCACATGTTCCCCCCAAACTCCCTGCGGATTGCCTCGAGGCACTCGGCACACCTCAGGGCCCTCCGCATGGAGTTCTCCGCCCTGACCATCGTGAGCTGTGCCTCCTCCGCCCGCTGCCGCTCCGCATCTATGGCATGGCCCAACCGCTGCCACACGGAAGACACTTCCCATCCTGGGTCCTCCTGCCCTCCGGCCGATGCCTGCCCCTCCGATGTCGAAGGCCCCGAGCCATCGTGGCTCCCACCACGTTGCTGCTGCTGCGCCTCTGCCCGTGCACTGCCTCCTGCTGCCTGCACATCCTCCGCTGGCTGGGGTGCAGTCGTTGATGTGGCCACCCCTGCTGGACGTCCGAATCAAGACTGTGGCAGGGATGCCTCCTCCACCAGCCTGGCCGCTCCGTCAGAGGCAGCTCCACAGGGGACCCAGGTGACTGATGGGTGGGAAGATGGCACGGAGGACGACTGGCGCATAGGGGGTTCAGTTGAGGAGGGGGTCGTAGCAAGCCCCATCAAACGGAGGAATCCGGCCTGGGTGACCTGTCCCAGTAGGCCGACGCGGTCAACGAGCCAGGGGTGCTGTTGCTGTGACCACCCCTGCTGGAACCGAACACTCCCGACTGGGATCCCATCGCTCCACAGCCCAGCCCCAGGACCCAGTTGCCCACCCACTCCTGCCTCTGGGGTTGTCATGTTGGGCCCTGCAACATCTGGCACCACTGACAACCCCCGGCCAGAGAGGCAGAGGGGCACCAGCTTCAGTGCCAGGGAAGTTGGTGTCCTGGTGGAGCAAGTCCTGGGGCAGTATGATGCCCTCTACGGAAGGGTGCGCGCCGACAAGGAAGGACAGACTCGGATCTGGACCAACATCGTGACTGCCATCAATGCGGAGGGGGTTGCAGTCCGCTACTTCCAACATGTCAAGAAGCGCTGGGAGGACTTCAGGTCCAGGACCCTGAACACGGCCCAGCGCCTCTTGAAGGCAGCAGATGCTAAGGGGCGCCGGGGCCACTTGTCGGAAGATCAGATGAGGGTCCTGGAACGCATATCCCCAGCGCTCCATGTCCAGGTCCTTGAGAAGCAGACCCGTCTGGAGTCGAGCGGTAAGTGTACATGCATCATGATTGTAAGATGTGCGTGTGGTGATGTGCCAGTAGTGTGCCGGTTGCACATATGTTTGTATGGGGCCGAGTATGGGTGGGAGTGTACAGGGCCGTGCGGCTAACACATGCGAGGGCTGTCATGTGTGAGACATGGATGGTGCTTGTGTGTGTAGGCTTGCATGCCAAATGCAGTTGCGTGGGCACACATGTTTGGATGAATGTGTATGTAAGTGGGCATGGTTGTGATGTCACACATGTATGTTGTTTTCAGCTGCATGTATCAGCACTGTGTACATGTGCATGTGTGTGTATTTGACAAGGGTGCAACAGTGAGGCAACATGGATGCATGTGACAGCGGGATGTGGAAGCCTGATTGGCAGATGTGACATGGATGCCCATCAGAACACTGCGACAGTTGGCTGAGGTGTACACATGCATGCAAGTGTGGTGGTGTGCGTGCATGTGTAGTGCACTCCCTGTGTTGCATGTGATGTCTGGCTCACCTTTGCCTGCTCATGCTGTTGTATGTGTATGGATGGTGCTGGCAGTTGCGATGTGGCTGTGGTATGGCTCATGTGTGCAAGTTGAAATGACATGTGTGTTGCCGATTGTGATGCCATGTCTGAGGTTTGCCAATGCCACTCATGTGCAACTGTCATGTGTGTATGTGTCCATTGTACAGTGCCCTGATGCCTGTGTTTTATTTCTCCCTGTCTGCAGCGTCAACTGATGAAGAGGGCGGAGAAGGTGCTGTGGAGCACAGCGGCGGGGATCGCACCGCCAGCCGGAGACGCAAGGCCTGGCTCCCCTCCCAGGTTGTGATCTTGTCGGGGAGTGAGGAGTCTGGTGCCACGTCCCAGGCCACAGCTGCTGGGGGGAGGTCCAAGAGGCGGAGGTCGGAGTTGGACTCCTCGGCAGCAGAAGGGGCAGCTGGGACCCCACAGGGCCCAACGAGGGAAGATGGCACGGAGACGGGGTCTGGAGGTGGGGATTCCACTGGTGCTAGTGGTGCAGTGCAGGACCAGGGACAGGAGGCAGCACAGGTCGCCACGGTTGTGCCTGTGTGCAATCCTGTCTCTGATCCTGTCACTGCATCATCTTGCACCAGCAGGGATGCCTACGTCCAGACCCATTTTCAGGCAGGGGATGAGCTCACGACAACTGGCCTTCCTCTGCCTGCGGACGTCGCTATCCGGGTCTTGGTTGAGCCTGTCCTGACTGGTGTGGCGTTGCGTCAACGGGCCATGCGAGGTGACCTGCAGTCTTTTCATGAGGAGACTGCACGTCATCTCGAATGGCTCGTTGACCGCGTCGGCCTACTGGGACAGGTCACCCAGGCCGGATTCCTCCGTTTGATGGGGCTTGCTATGACCCCCTCCTCAACTGAACCCCCTATGCGCCAGTCGTCCTCCGTGCCATCTTCCCACCCATCAGTCACCTGGGTGTCCTGTGGAGCTGCCTCTGACGGTGTGGCCAGGCTGGTGGAGGAGGCATCCCTGCCACAGTCGGGAGTCGGACGTCCAGCAGGGGTGGCCACATCAACGACTGCACCCCAGCCAGCGGAGGATGTGCAGGCGGCAGGAGGCAGTGCACGGGCAGAGCCGCAGCAGCAGCAGCAACGTGGTGGGAGCCATGATGGCTCGGGGCCTTCCACATCGGAGGGGCAGGCATCGGCCGGAGGGCAGGAGGACCCAGGACGGGAAGTGTCTTCCGTGTGGCAGCGGTTGGGCCATGCCATAGATGCGGAGCAGCAGCGGGCGGAAGAGGCACGGCTCACGATGGTCAGGGCAGAGAACTCCATGCGGAGAGCCCTGAGGTGTGCTGAGTGCCTCGAGGCAATCCGCAGGGAGTTTGTGGGGAACATGTGGATGGCCCTGCGGACCCTCGGGGCCATGGAGGAGGCGCGCCTCCGGGAGATTGAGCAGGAGTTTGATGATGCCCTGGCCCGGAACATCCCGAAGTGAGCCGTCGGACTAGCCCGCTGCCCTTGTAAATAGTTATATAGTTAGTGTTAGGTTTCCTTTGGTTTAGCATTTTTTTGGACCTTTTGGACAATGGGCCACATTTTTGTATATAGTTATTTTTTTTAGGTAGTGTTATTAGATAGGTTTCATTTCTTCGGTTGGGATCATGGACCCTGGATTGTTTCTCTGTACATAGTTGATTTTTGGATTTTCAATTTTTATTATGATTTCGCCATGGAGCAATGGTTTTCGATTTTAATTTTCCATTGGATTTACTTTTGTGGACTGTGAATTTGGACACCTTTCCTTTGCATTATGATTTGTGGTTTTGCATTATTTCACGGACCTGCTGTCTTTTTTTTTAAATTTCTATTATTGTTTGTTTATTTTTGATTCAATTTATGTTGCTTTTAATACATATTTTTTCTTAAAAGTTCAATGTGTAGTATCATCTCATTGGTTTCATGTATATCATGATATGGGTTTTGACATTCACTGACACAACCATTGGGTGTATGTGAGGGACATGTGTTCATTTCCAAACTTGCAATTGGGCTTCTATCATGTTTTTGCCATTTCTAAGTGGGTGGATGCAATACTCGGGTGGGTGTTTGGCATTTGGAGGCTGACCATAAGGGCCAGGGATCTACATTGTGGTGACATGTTGGCTGGGGGACATGAGTGGGGGCCTGGTGGAGGCTGCCCCTGGTGGCTGGGGGGTGGGGGTGGTGGGAGGCATGAGTGGGGGCCTCGTGGAGGCTGCCCCTGCACTGCTGGGGGTGGGGGTGATAGAGGACATGAGTGGGGGCCTGGTGGAGGCTGCCCCTGCACTGCTGGGGGGTGGGGGTGGTGGTAGACATGGGTGGGGGCCTGGTGGAGGCTGCCCCTGGTGGCTGGGGGGTGGGGGTGCAGGGAGACATGAGTGGGGCCTGGTGGAGGCTTCCCCTGCACTGCTGGGGGGTGGGGGTGGTGGTAGACATGGGTGGGGTACTGGTGGAGGCTGCCCCTGGTGGCTGGGGGTGGGGGATGGTGGGAGACATGAATGGGGGCCTGGTGGAGGCTGCCCCTGCACTGCTGGGGGGTGGGGGTGGTGGTAGACATGGGTGGGGGCCTGGTGGAGGCTTACCCTGGAGGCTGGTGGTTGGGGGTGGTGGGAGACATGAGTGGGGGCCTGGTGGAGGCTGCCCCTGCACTGCTGGGGGGTGGTGAGAGACATGAGTGGGGGCCTGGTGGAGGCTGCCCCTGTACTGCTGGGGGGTGGGGGTGGTGGTAGACATGGGTGGGGGCCTGGTGGGGGCTGCCTCTGGTGGCTGGGGGTGGTGGGAGACATGAGTGGGGGCCTGGTGGAGGCTGCCCCTGCACTGCTGGGGGGTGGGGGTGGTGGTAGACATGAGTGGGGGCCTGGTGGAGGCTGCCCCTGCACTGCTGGGGGGTGGGGGTGATAGGGGACATGAGTGGGGGCCTATTGGAGGCTTCCCCTGGTGGCTGGGGGGTGGGGGTGGTGGGAGACATGAGTGGGGGCCTGGTGGAGGCTGCCCCTGCACTGCTGGGGGGTGGTGGTAGACATGGGTGGGGGCCTGGTGGAGGCTGCCCCTGGTGGTTGGAGGGTGGGGGTGTTGGGAGACATGAGTGGGGGCCTGGTGGAGGCTGCCCCTGCACTGCTGGGGGGTGGGGGTGGTGGTAGACATGAGTGGGGGCCTGCAGGAGGCTGCCCCTGCACTGCTGGGGGGTGGGGGTGGTGGTAGACATGAGTGGATGCCTGGTGGAGGCTGCCCCTGGTGGCTGGGGGGTGGGGGTGCAGGGAAACATGAATGGGGGCCTGGTGGAGGCTGCCCCTGGTGGCTGGGGGGTGGGGGTGATAGGGGACATGAGTGGGGGCCTGGTGGAGGCTGCCCCTGCACTGCTGGGGGGTGGGGGTGACAGGGGACATGAGTGGGGGCCTGGTGGAGGCTGCCCCTGGTGGCTGGGGGGTGGGGGTGATAGGGGACATGAGTGGGGGCCTGGTGGAGGCTGCCACTGCACTGCTGGGGGGTGGGGGGGGTGGGAGACATGGGTGGGGGCCTGGTGGAGGCTGCCCCTGCACTGCTGGGGGGTGGGGGTAATAGGGGACATGAGTGGGGGCCTGGTGGAGGCTGCCCCTGGTGGCTGGGGGGTGGGGGTGGTGGGAGACATGAGTGGGGGCCTGGTGGAGGCTGCCCCTGCACTGCTGGGGGGTGGGGTGGTGGTAGACATGAGTGGGGGCCTGGTGGAGGCTGCCCCTGCACTGCTGGGGGGTGGGGATGGTGGTAGACATGGGTGGGGGCCTGGTGGAGGCTGCCCCTGCACTGCTGGGGGGTGGGGGTGGTGGTAGACATGGGTGGGGGCCTGGTGGAGGCTTACCCTGGAGGCTGGGGGGTGGGGGTGGTGGGAGACATGAGTGGGGGCCTGGTGGAGGCTGCCCCTGCACTGCTGGGGGGTGGTGGTAGACATGGGTGGGGGCCTGGTGGAGGCTGCCCCTGGTGGCTGGGGGGTGGGGGTGGTGGGAGACATGAGTGGGGGGCTGGTGGAGGCTGCCCCTGCACTGCTGGGGGGTGGGGGTGGTGGTGGACATGAGTGGGTGCCTGGTGGAGGCTGCCCCTGCACTGCTGGGGGGTGGGGGTGATAGGGGACATTGGTGGGGGCCTGGTGGAGGCTGCCCCTGGTGGCTGGGGGTTGGGGGTGCAGGGAGACATGAGTGGGGGCCTGGTGGAGGCAGCCCCTGGTGGCTGGGGGGTGGGGGTGATAGGGGACATGAGTGGGGGCGGGTGGAGGCTGCCCCTGGTGGCTGGGGGGTGGGGGTGATAGGGGACCTGAGTGGGGGCCTGGTGGAGGCTGCCCCTGGTGGCTGGGGGGTGGGGGTGGTGTGAGACATGAATGGGGGCCTGGTGGAGGCTGCCCCTGCACTGCTGGGGGATGGGGGTGGTGGTAGACATGGGTGGGGGCCTGGTGGAGGCTGCCCCTGGTGGCTGGGGGGTGGGGGTGGTGGGAGACATGAGTGGGGGGCTGGTGGAGGCTGCCCCTGCACTGCTGGGGGGTGGGGGTGGTGGTGGACATGAGTGGGGGCCTGGTGGAGGCTGCCCCTGCACTGCTGGGGGGTGGGGGTGATAGGGGACATTAGTGGGGGCCTGGTGGAGGCTGCCCCTGGTGGCTGGGGGTTGGGGGTGCAGGGAGACATGAGTGGGGGCCTGGTGGAGGCAGCCCCTGGTGGCTGGGGGGTGGGGGTGATAGGGGACATGAGTGGGGGCGGGTGGAGGCTGCCCCTGGTGGCTGGGGGGTGGGGGTGGTGGAAGACATGAATGGGTGCCTGGTGGAGGCTGCCCCTGCACTGCTGGGGGGTGGGGGTGGTGGTAGACATGGGTGGGGGCCTGGTGGAGGCTGCCCCTGGTGGCTGGGGGGTGGGGGTGGTGGAAGACATGAGTGGGGGCCTGGTGGAGGCTGCCCCTGCAATGCTGGGGGGTGGGGGTGGTAGTAGACATGAGTGGGGGCCTGGTGGAGGCTGCCCCTGCACTGCTGGGGGGTGGGGGTGATAGGGGACATGAGTGGGGGCCTAGTGGAGGCTTCCCCTGGTGGCTGGGGGGTGGGGGTGGTGGGAGACATGAGTGGGGGCCTGGTGGAGGCTGCCCCTGCACTGCTGGGGGGTGGTGGTAGACATGGGTGGGGGCCTGGTGGAGGCTGCCCCTGTACTGCCGGGGGGTGGGGGTGGTGGTAGACATGGGTGGGGGCCTGGTGGGGGCTGCCTCTGGTGGCTGGGGGGTGGGGGTGGTGGGAGACATGAGTGGGGGCCTGGTGGAGGCTGCCCCTGCACTGCTGGGGGGTGGGGTGGTGGTAGACATGAGTGGGGGCCTGGTGGAGGCTGCCCCTGCACTGCTGGGGGGTGGGGGTGATAGGGGACATGAGTGGGGGCCTATTGGAGGCTTCCCCTGGTGGCTGGGGGGTGGGGGTGGTGGGAGACATGAGTGGGGGCCTGGTGGAGGCTGCCCCTGCACTGCTGGGGGGTGGTGGTAGACATGGGTGGGGGCCTGGTGGAGGCTGCCCCTGGTGGTTGGAGGGTGGGGGTGTTGGGAGACATGAGTGGGGGCCTGGTGGAGGCTGCCCCTGCACTGCTGGGGGGTGGGGGTGGTGGTAGACATGAGTGGGGGCCTGGTGGAGGCTGCCCCTGCACTGCTGGGGGGTGGGGGTGGTGGTAGACATGAGTGGATGCCTGGTGGAGGCTGCCCCTGGTGGCTGGGGGGTGGGGGTGCAGGGAGACATGAATGGGGGCCTGGTGGAGGCTGCCCCTGGTGGCTGGGGGGTGGGGGTGATAGGGGACATGAGTGGGGGCCTGGTGGAGGCTGCCCCTGCACTGCTGGGGGGTGGGGGTGACAGGGGACATGAGTGGGGGCCTGGTGGAGGCTGCCCCTGGTGGCTGGGGGGTGGGGGTGATGGGGGACATGAGTGGGGGCCTGGTGGAGGCTGCCACTGCACTGCTGGGGGGTGGGGGAGGTGGGAGACATGGGTGGGGGCCTGGTGGAGGCTGCCCCTGCACTGCTGGGGGGTGGGGGTAATAGGGGACATGAGTGGGGGCCTGGTGGAGGCTGCCCCTGGTGGCTGGGGGGTGGGGGTGGTGGGAGACATGAGTGGGGGCCTGGTGGAGGCTGCCCCTGCACTGCTGGGGGGTGGGGTGGTGGTAGACATGAGTGGGGGCCTGGTGGAGGCTGCCCCTGCACTGCTGGGGGGTGGGGATGGTGGTAGACATGGGTGGGGGCCTGGTGGAGGCTGCCCCTGCACTGCTGGGGGGTGGGGGTGGTGGTAGACATGGGTGGGGGCCTGGTGGAGGCTTACCCTGGATGCTGGGGGGTGGGGGTGGTGGGAGACATGAGTGGGGGCCTGGTGGAGGCTGCCCCTGCACTGCTGGGGGGTGGTGGTAGACATGGGTGGGGGCCTGGTGGAGGCTGCCCCTGGTGGCTGGGGGGTGGGGGTGGTGGGAGACATGAGTGGGGGGCTGGTGGAGGCTGCCCCTGCACTGCTGGGGGGTGGGGGTGGTGGTGGACATGAGTGGGTGCCTGGTGGAGGCTGCCCCTGCACTGCTGGGGGGTGGGGGTGATAGGGGACATTGGTGGGGGCCTGGTGGAGGCTGCCCCTGGTGGCTGGGGGTTGGGGGTGCAGGGAGACATGAGTGGAGGCCTGGTGGAGGCAGCCTCTGGTGGCTGGGGGGTGGGGGTGATAGGGGACATGAGTGGGGGCCTGGTGGAGGCTGCCCCTGGTGGCTGGGGGGTGGGGGTGGTGTGAGACATGAATGGGGGCCTGGTGGAGGCTTCCCCTGCACTGCTGGGGGATGGGGGTGGTGGTAGACATGGGTGGGGGCCTGGTGGAGGCTGCCCCTGGTGGCTGGGGGGTGGGGGTGGTGGGAGACATGAGTGTGGGGCTGGTGGAGGCTGCCCCTGCACTGCTGGGGGGTGGGGGTGGTGGTGGACATGAGTGGGGGCCTGGTGGAGGCTGCCCCTGCACTGCTGGGGGGTGGGGGTGATAGGGGACATTAGTGGGGGCCTGGTGGAGGCTGCCCCTGGTGGCTGGGGGTTGGGGGTGCAGGGAGACATGAGTGGGGGCCTGGTGGAGGCAGCCCCTGGTGGCTGGGGGGTGGGGGTGATAGGGGACATGAGTGGGGGCGGGTGGAGGCTGCCCCTGGTGGCTGGGGGGTGGGGGTGGTGGGAGACATGAATGGGGGCCTGGTGGAGGCTGCCCCTGCACTGCTGGGGGGTGGGGGTGGTGGTAGACATGGGTGGGGGCCTGGTGGAGGCTGCCCCTGGTGGCTGGGGGGTGGGGGTGGTGGAAGACATGAGTGGGGGCCTGGTGGAGGCTGCCCCTGCAATGGTGGGGGTGGTAGTAGACATGAGTGGGGGCCTGGTGGAGGCTGCCCCTGCACTGCTGGGGGGTGGGGGTGATAGGGGACATGAGTGGGGGCCTAGTGGAGGCTTCCCCTGGTGGCTGGGGGGTGGGGGTGGTGGGAGACATGAGTGGGGGCCTGGTGGAGGCTGCCCCTGCACTGCTGGGGGGTGGTGGTAGACATGGGTGGGGGCCTGGTGGAGGCTGCCCCTGGTGGCTGGGGGGTGGGGGTGGTGGGAGACATGAGTGGGGGCCTGGTGGAGGCTGCCCCTGCACTGCTGGGAGGTGGGGGTGGTGGTAGACATGAGTGGGGGCCTGGTGGAGGCTGCCCCTGCACTGCTGGGGGGTGGGGGTGGTGCTAGACATGGGTGGATGCCTGGTGGAGGCTGCCCCTGGTGGCTGGGGGCTGGGGGTGCAGGGAGACATGAATGGGGGCCTGGTGGAGTCTGCCCCTGGTGGCTGGGGGGTGGGGGTGATAGGGGACATGAGTGGGGGCCTGGTGGAGGCTGCCCCTACACTGCTGGGGGGAGGGGGTGGTGATAGACATGAGTGGGGGCCTGGTGGAGGCTGCCCCTGCACTGCTGGGGGGTGGGGGTGACAGGGGACATGAGTGGGGGCCTGGTGGAGGCTGCCCCTGGTGGCTGGGGGGTGGGGGTGATAGGGGACATGAGTGGGGGCCTGGTGGAGGCTGCCCCTGCACTCCTGGGGGGTGGGGGTGGTGGTAGACATGAGTGGGGGCCTGTGGAGGCTGCCACTGCACTGCTGGGGGGTGGGGGTGGTGGGAGACATGGGTGGGGGCCTGGTGGAGGCTGCCCCTGCACTGCTGGGGGGTGGGGGTGGTGGTAGACATGAGTGGGGGCCTGGTGGAGGCTGCCCCTGCACTGCTGGGGGTGGGGATGGTGGTAGACATGGGTGGGGGCCTGGTGGAGGCTGCCCCTGGTGGCTGGGGGGTGGTGGGAGACATGAGTGGGGGCCTGGTGGAGGCTGGCCCTGCACTGCAGGGGGGGTGGGGGTGGTGGTATACATGGGTGGGGTACTGGTGGAGGCTGCCCCTGGTGGCTGGGGGTGGGGGATGGTGGGAGACATGAATGGGGGCCTGGTGGAGGCTGCCCCTGCACTGCTGGGGGGTGGGGGTGGTGGTAGACATGGGTGGGGGCCTGGTGGAGGCTTACCCTGGAGGCTGGGGGTTGGGGGTGGTGGGAGACATGAGTGGGGGCCTGGTGGAGGCTGCCCCTGCACTGCTGGGGGGTGGTGAGAGACATGAGTGGGGGCCTGGTGGAGGCTGCCCCTGTACTGCTGGAGGGTGGGGGTGGTGGTAGACATGGGTGGGGGCCTGGTGGAGGCTTCCTCTGGTGGCTGGGGG
Source organism: Ambystoma mexicanum (assembly GCF_040938575.1). Classification (NCBI taxonomy): domain Eukaryota; kingdom Metazoa; phylum Chordata; class Amphibia; order Caudata; family Ambystomatidae; genus Ambystoma; species Ambystoma mexicanum. The sequence goes on from NC_090922.1 coordinate 462,508,565, forward strand.
GTGGGGGTGGTGGGAGACATGAGTGGGGGCCTGATGGAGGCTGCCCCTGCACTGCTGGGGGGTGGGGGTGGTGGTAGACATGAGTGGGGGCCTGGTGGAGGCTGCCCCTGCACTGCTGGGGGGTGGGGGTGATAGGGGACATGAGTGGGGGCCTATTGGAGGCTGCCCCTGGTGGCTGGGGGGTGGGGGTGGTGGGAGACATGAGTGGGGGCCTGGTGGAGGCTGCCCCTGCACTGCTGGGGGGTGGTGGTAGACATGGGTGGGGGCCTGGTGGAGGCTGCCCCTGGTGGCTGGAGGGTGGGGGTGTTGGGAGACATGAGTGGGGGCCTGGTGGAGGCTGCCCCTGCACTGCTGGGGGGTGGGGGTGGTGGTAGACATGAGTGGGGGCCTGGTGGAGGCTGCCCCTGCACTGCTGGGGGGTGGGGGTGGTGGTAGACATGAGTGGATGCCTGGTGGAGGCTGCCCCTGGTGGCTGGGGGTGGGGGTGCAGGGAGACATGAATGGGGGCCTGGTGGAGGCTGCCCCTGGTGGCTGGGGGGTGGGGGTGATAGGGGACATGAGTGGGGGCCTGGTGGAGGCTGCCCCTGCACTGCTGGGGGGTGGGGGTGACAGGGGACATGAGTGGGGGCCTGGTGGAGGCTGCCCCTGGTGGCTGGGGGGTGGGGGTGATAGGGGACATGAGTGGGGGCCTGGTGGAGGCTGCCACTGCACTGCTGGGGGGTGGGGGTGGTGGGAGACATGGGTGGGGGCCTGGTGGAGGCTGCCCCTGCACTGCTGGGGGGTGGGGGTAATAGGGGACATGAGTGGGGGCCTGGTGGAGGCTGCCCCTGGTGGCTGGGGGGTGGGGGTGGTGGGAGACATGATTGGGGGCCTGGTGGAGGCTGCCCCTGCACTGCTGGGGGGTGGGGTGGTGGTAGACATGAGTGGGGGCCTGGTGGAGGCTGCCCCTGCACTGCTGGGGGGTGGGGATGGTGGTAGACATGGGTGGGGGCCTGGTGGAGGCTGCCCCTGCACTGCTGGGGGGTGGGGGTGGTGGTAGACATGGGTGGGGGCCTGGTGGAGGCTTACCCTGGAGGCTGGGGGGTGGGGGTGGTGGGAGACATGAGTGGGGGCCTGGTGGAGGCTGCCCCTGCACTGCTGGGGGGTGGTGGTAGACATGGGTGGGGGCCTGGTGGAGGCTGCCCCTGGTGGCTGGGGGGTGGGGGTGGTGGGAGACATGAGTGGGGGCTGGTGGAGGCTGCCCCTGCACTGCTGGGGGTGGGGGTGGTGGTGGACATCAGTGGGTGCCTGGTGGAGGCTGCCCCTGCACTGCTGGGGGGTGGGGGTGATAGGGGACATTGGTGGGGGCCTGGTGGAGGCTGCCCCTGGTGGCTGGGGGTTGGGGGTGCAGGGAGACATGAGTGGGGGCCTGGTGGAGGCAGCCCCTGGTGGCTGGGGGGTGGGGGTGATAGGGGACATGAGTGGGGGCCTGGTGGAGGCTGCCCCTGCACTGCTGGGGGGTGTGGGTGGTGGTAGACATGGGTGGGGGCCTGGTGGAGGCTGCCCCTGGTGGCTGGGTGTTGGGGGTGCAGGGAGACATGAGTGGGGGCCTGGTGGAGGCAGCCCCTGGTGGCTGGGGGGTGGGGGTGATAGGGGACATGAATGGGGGCCTGGTGGAGGCTGCCCCTGCACTGCTGGGGGGTGGGGGTGGTGGTAGACATGGGTGGGGGCCTGGTGGAGGCTGCCCCTGGTGGCTGGGGGGTGGGGGTGGTGGGAGACATGAGTGGGGGGCTGGTGGAGGCTGCCCCTGCACTGCTGGGGGGTGGGGGTGGTGGTGGACATGAGTGGGGGCCTGGTGGAGGCTGCCCCTGCACTGCTGGGGGGTGGGGGTGATAGGGGACATTAGTGGGGGCCTGGTGGAGGCTGCCCCTGGTGGCTGGGGGTTGGGGGTGCAGGGAGACATGAGTGGGGGCCTGGTGGAGGCAGCCCCTGGTGGCTGGGGGGTGGGGGTGATAGGGGACATGAGTGGGGTCGGGTGGAGGCTGCCCCTGGTGGCTGGGGGGTGGGGGTGGTGGGAGACATGAATGGGGGCCTGGTGGAGGCTGCCCCTGCATTGCTGGGGGGTGGGGGTGGTGGTAGACATGGGTGGGGGCCTGGTGGAGGCTGCCCCTGGTGGCTGGGGGGTGGGGGTGGTGGAAGACATGAGTGGGGGCCTGGTGGAGGCTGCCCCTGCAATGCTGGGGGGTGGGGGTGGTAGTAGACATGAGTGGGGGCCTGGTGGAGGCTGCCCCTGCACTGCTGGGGGGTGGGGGTGATAGGGGACATGAGTGGGGGCCTAGTGGAGGCTTCCCCTGGTGGCTGGGGGGTGGGGGTGGTGGGAGACATGAGTGGGGGCCTGGTGGAGGCTGCCCCTGCACTGCTGGGGGGTGGTGGTAGACATGGGTGGGGGCCTGGTGGAGGCTGCCCCTGGTGGCTAGGGGGTGGGGCTGGTGGGAGACATGAGTGGGGGCCTGGTGGAGGCTGCCCCTGCACTGCTGGGGGGTGGGGGTGGTGGTAGACATGAGTGGGGGCCTGGTGGAGGCTGCCCCTGCACTGCTGGGGGGTGGGGGTGGTGCTAGACATGGGTGGATGCCTGGTGGAGGCTGCCCCTGGTGGCTGGGGGGTGGGGGTGCAGGGAGACATGAATGGGGGCCTGGTGGAGGCTGCCCCTGGTGGCTGGGGGGTGGGGGTGATAGGGGACATGAGTGGGGGCCTGGTGGAGGCTGCCCCTATACTGCTGGGGGGAGGGGGTGGTGGTAGACATGAGTGGGGGCCTGGTGGAGGCTGCCCCTGCACTGCTGGGTGGTGGGGGTGACAGGGGACATGAGTGGGGGCCTGGTGGAGGCTGCCCCTGGTGGCTGGGGGGTGGGGGTGATAGGGGACATGAGTGGGGGCCTGGTGGAGGCTGCCCCTGCACTCCTGGGGGGTGGGGGTGGTGGTAGACATGAGTGGGGGCCTGTGGAGGCTGCCACTGCACTGCTGGGGGGTGGGGGTGGTGGGAGACATGGGTGGGGGCCTGGTGGAGGCTGCCCCTGCACTGCTGGGGGGTGGGGGTGATAGGGGACATGAGTGGGGGCCTGGTGGAGGCTGCCCCTGGTGGCTGGGGGGTGGGGGTGGTGGGAGACATGTGTGGGGGCCTGGTGGAGGCTGCCCCTGCACTGCTGGGGGGTGGGGGTGGTGGTAGACATGAGTGGGGGCCTGGTGGAGGCTGCCCCTGCACTGCTGGGGGTGGGGATGGTGGTAGACATGGGTGGGGGCCTGGTGGAGGCTGCCCCTGGTGGCTGGGGGGTGGGGGTGGTGGGAGACATGAGTGGGGGCCTGGTGGAGGCTGGCCCTGCACTGCAGGGGGGGCGGGGGTGGTGGTAGACATGGGTGGGGGCCTGGTGGAGGCTTCCCCTGCACTGCTGGGGGTTCGGGGTGGTGGTAGACATGAGTGGGGGCCTGGTGGAGGCTGCCCCTGCACTGCTGGGGGGTGGGGGTGATAGGGGACATGAGTGGGGGCCTGATGGAGGCTGCCCCTGGTGGTTGGGGGGTGGGGGTGATAGGGGACATGAGTGGGGGCCTGGTGGAGGCTGCCCCTGCACTGCTGGGGGTGGGGGTGGTGTTAGACATGAGTGGGGGCCTAGTGGAGGCTGCCACTGCACTGCTGGGGGGTGGGGGTGGTGGGAGACATGGGTGGGGGCCTGGTGGAGGCTGCCCCTGCACTGCTGGGGGGTGGGGGTGGTGGTAGACATGAGTAGGGGTCTGGTGGAGGCTGCCCGTGCACTGCTGGGGGGTGGGGGTGATAGGGGACATGGGTGGGGGCCTGGTGGAGGCTGCCCCTGGTGGCTGGGGGTTGGGGGTGCAGGGAGACATGAGTGGGGGCCTGGTGGAGGCTGCCCCTGGTGGCTGGGGGGTGAGGGTGATAGGAGACATGAGTGGGGGCCTGGTGGAGGCTGCCCCTGGTGGCTGTTGGGTGGGGGTGGTGGTTCGACATGAGTGGGGGCCTGGTGGAGGCTGCCCCTGCACTGCTGGGGGGTGGGGGTGGTTGGAGACATTGGTGGGGGCCTGGTGGAGGCTGCCCCTGCACTGCTGGGGGGTGGGGGTGATAGGGGACATGGGTGGGGGCCTGGTGGAGGCTGCCTTTGGTGGCTGGGGGTGGGGGTGCAGGGAGACAAGAGTGGGGGCCTGGTGGAGGATGCCCCTGGTGGCTGGGGGGTGGGGTTGATAGGGGACATGAGTGGGGGCCTGGTGGAGGCTTCCCCTGGTGGCTGGGGGTGGGGGTGGTGGGAGACATGAGTGGGGGCCTGGTGGAAGCTGCCCCTGCACTGCTGGGGGGTGGGGTTGGTGGGAGACATGGGTGGGGGCCTGGTGGAGGCTGCCCCTGCACTGCTGGGGGTTGGGGGTGATAGGGGACATGAGTGGGGGCCTGGTGGAGGCTGCCCCTGGTGGCTGTGGGGTGGGGGTGGTGGGAGACATGAGTGGGGGCCTGGTGGAGGCTGCCCCTGCACTGCTGGGGGGTGGGGGTGGTGGTAGACATGAGTGGGGGCCTGGTGGAGGCTTCCCCTGGAGGCTGGGGGTTGGTGGTGGTGGGAGACATGATTGGGGGCCTGGTGGAGGCTGCCCCTGCACTTCTGGGGGGTGGGGGTGGTGGTAGACATGGGTGGGGGCCTGGTGGAGGCTGCCCCTGGTGGCTGGGGGGTAGGGGTGGTGGGAGACATGAGTGGGGGCCTGGTGGAGGCTGCCCCTGCACTGCTGGGGGGGTGGGGTGGTGGTAGACATGGTTGGGGGCCTGGTGGAGGCTGCCCCTGGTGGCTGGGGGATGAGGGTGGTGGGAGACATGAGTGGGGGCCTGGTGGAGGCTGCCCCTGCACTGCTGGGGGGTGGGGGTGGTGGTAGACATGAGTGGGGGCCTGGTGGAGGCTGCCCCTGCACTGCTGGGGAGTGGGGTGATAGGGGACATGAGTGGGGGCCTGGTGGAGGCTGCCCCTGCACTGCTGGGGGGTGGGGGTGGTGGTAGACATGAGTGGGGGCCTGGTGGAGGCTGCCCCTGCACTGCTGGGGGGTGGGGGTCATGGGAGACATGGGTGGGGGCCTGGTGGAGGCTGCCCCTGAACTGCAGGGGGGTGGGGGTGATAGGGGACATGAGTGGGGGCCTGGTGGAGGCTGCCCCTGGTGGCTGGGGGGTGGGGGTGATAGCGGACATGAGTGGGGGCCTGGTGGAGGCTGCCCCTGGTGGCTGGGGGGTGGGGGTGGTGGGAGACATGAGTGGGGGCCTGGTGGAGGCTGCCCATGCACTGCTGGGGGTGGTGGGAGACATGAGTGGGGGCCTGGTGGAGGCTGCCCCTGCACTGCTGGGGGGTGGGGGTGGTGGGAGAAATGAGTGGGGGCCTGGTGGAGGCTGCCCCTGGTGGCTGGCAGTGCAGGGGGACATGCGTTGGTGGGCAGTAGTGCAAGGTGGCATGTGGGTTGGCTGGGGGGCATGGCCATGGTGGATGGGGTGCCTGCAGGACATGTGCAGGGTAGACCCCTGTGGTGTGGGCCACCTGCAGGGGCCGTGAAGGTTGTAGAGGGAACACCTGGGAGGACCCACACATGCAATTCACGTGTGGTGCTCCCCGCGCACCCCTGTAATACACGTACCCTGATGGAATCGCGTGTGATACTTCCCGCGCACCCCTGAAATACACGTACCCTGCTGATTTTGCTTGTGATACTTCCCGCGCACCCCTGAAATACACGTACCCTGCTGCTTTTGCGTGTGATACTTCCCGCGCACCCCTGTAATACACGTACCCTGATGGAATCACGTGTGATACTTCCCGCGCACCCCTGAAATACACGTACCCTGCTGCTTTTGCGTGTGATACTTCCCATGCACCCCTGTAATATACACGTACCCTGCTGCTTTTGCGTGTGATACTTCCCGCGCACCCCTGTAATACACGTACCCTGATGGAATCACGTGTGATACTTCCCACGCACCCCGGAAATACACGTACCTTGCTGATTTTGCGTGTGATACTTCCCGCGCACCCCTGATGCACACATACACAGGAAAATCGCGTGTGGAACTTCCCACAAACCACTGAAATACACGTTCCCCGCTTGGCGTTTGCTGTTTGCCAGCCCTGTGAACTGGTCCAGGGTTAGCGCAGCCCTTTGCGATTATTTGGGGATTTTGAAGGCTTTTCCTTGCGCGAGTGCGTTCTTGGGGGCGTAACTGGCGCTGCTGCAGGGTCGCTGCGCCACGCTGTGCCACGGCTGGTTTTGGATGCGAAAATCCGTGAATACACTGTGCACGGAAATCGATTTTAGCGCATGCGGCTGGCGCAGACATTCGCACGGGCACGCTGTGCGCCAGTCGCGTGCGCAACTTTTGTGCGAATTTCTATGAATTACCCTGTCAATCGTAAGTAAATTATGAACCGTAACTTCCCAGTACTGAGTTTAGTGAGATAGGAACAAGGGGTTCCACGTTGGTGGCTCTGGAGAGTATACTCGCCATAGCGTTTATTCGCCTCCAGATTATTTATGGTCTGGACACTATCCAATACAGAAACCTTTTTTTCAAAAAAATGTCCTGCATTTGGGATGGACAACATTTGGTCAACGGTGAGGGCAATGTTATTGAAATGAGACAAAGCAGTTTCCTTTAATGCGTTAAGAAATATGTTCAAACAAGGGACCCCCTTGCAGGTGGCGAGAAGTCCCATTAAAGTGCAATCTCCAGGCATACAAGCAGAGAGCTGGCTGTATAATTTACACCGCTGGATTAGCCAGCAGGATCTAATTAACATAATCCCCGACACACTTCTTGCTGCCTCAACGTGGACCGATTGCGGGACACCTAAAATATAGCACAGGATTTTACCTTCAGCACCTTGAAGGCAGTCTGCATATCTCTCCAGCAGTAGTTCCAAGCCATACAATAAGCCGGGCACAATACTGGGACTATATATAGACAACAGCCCATCTATATTACCTCCTTTTAGTGGGATAAAAACTTTAATTACTACCCACTTCCTCCAAATTTTGGAGGAAATGTGGTCTTCAGAGAAAGGCTTGGCTGGATGGGATTTTATATTTAAAAAAAAAAGCCGAAATACAGGCAACGATCAACCACCTCCAGAGGATGCTCATTTAATTTCCAAACCGATTTGCATTGCACAGTTGGTTTACTGCCCAACATCAATATTTGATTTTAGTTTTGTTAATGGACAGATCATTCAGCATGGAATAAGAAGGAAGAGCTGTTATAGACCGCTGCAAACCAATAGGGATGCAATCAATAAAAATAGTGTCATCTGCATAAAGGATCCATGGCACTGCTTCTTTTCCTATGCAGGGGGGAAGGTTGTGCACCAAACTGAGGGCACTATCCATATAATAGACAAAAACGCACCCCTGCTTCAATCCCCTTTTGTATTTATTTGCTTTGAAAGGGCAGCCTCTTGGTTCAGTCTAAAGGTCACTTCAATGTCACTGTATAGGGACTGGATAAAATACAAAAGGGTAGAATCCAAGCTCCAAGTTCTAAGTTTGTGCCATAAGAGACTGAATAAAATGCTTTAGAGAAGTCTATGAAACATATATTTAGTTTCCCATTAGGTTATCTAAAGGTTTCATTGGACAAATAGTGTAATGCACAAAGATTATTCATCAAGCAGTGACCCTTTCTAAAGCCTGTGTGAAACTTACTAAGAAGGTGTTTCTCCTCAGCAAATTGTGACAGTTGCTTCAATAATAGAGATGAAAATAGTTTAGGACTAGAGTCGAGCATCGCAAGTAGTCTATAATTGGAAGGAGATTGGGGTATTCCCCTCTTCCGCGCTGCACTCCCTTAAAGAAGAATACAATAAGTATTTTCACAATTTGGTTTGTCAAGTAGCAGTGAAAAGGTTTATTGGCAAGGATATTAATCCATAACAAAATCGAAAACTATAAATTCTCTGGTCATGAAAATGAGTGTCAATGTGAGTGAACCCATAAGCTCAATTAATTCTGAGTAGGTCCAACACCATGTAACAAAAGCTCTAATAAAGGTGGCAGATTCCAATTTAACACATGAAACTTGAAACCTAAAGAACCAAATGGAATGATGCTCCTGAAATGTGTGAAACTTTGGAATAGTTGCAATATGTTCAAATGCAGGTGTGTCAATACAAGTGAGACAAAATACAGGTGTGCCCAATTTAACACATGGAATTAAAGACTAAAGTTCCATAAAGCCTTTGTTCAGTTGCAATATTCAAAAACATGTGTATCATTACAAGTGAGCCCATATACAAGTGTGCCAACATGTGTTTCGACCCACAGGTTCCTCCTCAGGGCATAGTTTAGCAATTCCAGTCTTCAAATTAATACATTGAACATGTTATTGCTTAAACAAAATTGTGCTTCTGCACATCAAAAAATTCATTGATACAACTGGCTTGGTTTTATCAAATTGAACTCTATTCAATGCATTTGCGTGCTGTCATTTATTTGTTGTTAAGGCTGCTTTTTCCACAGCTACGTAAGTGTGCAATAGCCGCTCAGACGAACATCTGCCCTGTCATGACAAAAATATACGCCTTTGCGTCTATACATATATTCCCATTGTATGAGAGAGACTTGTGCTACCAGTGTTTCCTGGGATCATCCATATATGTTATCTTCATCTGAACGTACCATTTTTTACTTTGTTGGAGCAGTGAAAATTGCCACACATTTATGCAATGACATTTCCCTATCTGAAAACCAGTATCTAACATAGCGAGTAACAATAAAACAGTCCATATCCTTCCTTTTGGGACTCTCAGATAAGGATAACATATATGGATGAACACAGGAAACGCTGTTAGCACCGTTAGATCAATATCCTTGCCAATAAACCTTTTCACTGCTACTTGAAAAACCAAATTGTGAAAATATGTATTGTATTCTTCTTTAGAGGAGTGGAGCATGGAAGAGGGGAATACTTCAATCACTTTGTCATTGGTGGGTTGCGGTTACCCACCCTTCCACCCTGTACCGCAGCTACACCCTTTTCCTCTCTAATAATATATCTAGCAATATATAGAGATCACAAATACAATAAAGACCATAGTGCACTACTAAAAAGGAACCCCACTCCTTTTTCATATAATTGGAAGGATCCTCCCTGCCACCTCTCTTGTAAACTGGAATCAGGATGGATTCCCTCTATTAGGTATCAGACGACTTGTCATGATTCGATGGAATAGCTTACTCAGTTGGTGAGCCCAGAATTCAGGGTTAGCCTTCAAGACCACGTTTTTGATGGTATCAGTGCCGGGGGCCCTTGATGGCTTCAATTTATGTATCAGTACTAGGATGTCATCCGCATCCCAACTAGAGATAGATCCCCTCAAAGAATATTCAAAGGGTGAATTGAATTGTTGCAAAGAGTCATCCCAATATAGAGAGGAAAGATGTTCCAGCCATGCTTCTTCAGATACCACATTTAATTCCAGAGTGCTTACATTGGATAAGTGCTGTCTGTAATAATCCCACATTTTCTTGTTGTCATTGGTTTTAAGGAAGCCAAAAATAAGCTTCCAATTTACGTTGTGCTTGTCATGTCTGTGCCATCCCAAATCAGTTTTTATACTTAGTGCCAAGGACAGCAAGAGATTTAGCCTTCTCAGATTCAGTTTTGGTGTTGTTTTTCCCAATCTTTGTTTGTTTCTTATTATGGAGATTTTTGCATTGGTGTATGGCTATATCAAAAACACCCTCTCTGCGATGCTGACCATTTCCTCTGAAATGGTTTAAATTTAAACCATGACCCCAAAACATAATGAATGTATTCCAATCATTTTCTTTAAGCCAAGCTTCCAAATAATGGAATTCAAGGCCTATAAATGCAGACATCTTTCCAACATTAGTATCTGACCATATTATGGAGTTCTCTTATAAATTCACCCTACTATTAGGGTCGGCCCTCTTAAAAGTACGAATGTTGCAAAGGGTTTGTCTCAGTGAAATTGGGAAATGGTCGCTAATTTGCAGCTCTGTCACTTCAACAGGACTGGAACATTTACATAATAAGCAATCCAAGAAAACATAATCAACAACAGATGAATATGTGCCATTAGTCCACGTCCATTTCAGTTTGTGGCCCCTCATTGACTTCTTATTGAGGCATGCAAAGTCAATTGAGTTGCACCATTGCCCCATCCATGGTCAAACTTGTTTTCCCTAATTATCATATACGATAAAGGTGCTTCAACATCATCAGAGTCACTGTAGTTCTGAGTTTCAAAGGATAGATGTGCGTTTAAATTACTGGAAATAACCACATTATTGCCTGGGAACTGATCAAACCATGACACTAACAAAACATCTACATTTTCAGTAGGGTGAAACTCCCTTTCACCATGAACATCTGGACGAGTGGCATTGAGTCCATGGCCATCACAACACCCTTGGTGGTCCACCCATCCACCAACAACCAAGAGGCTTCTCTGGCAATTCAAAGAGGGAATAGGTGCATACAGCTTAACACCAAGAAAGGTTGTGCATGTAAGGATTTCAGGGCAGAAGCCACAGCCAAGTTGACATCTAGAAGAATGTGTTTTAGATGGAGGCAAAGTGGCTTAGGCCTCATACTTTGCATTTGGGATTTGGTTCAGAAGGATCTATGGGATTTAACAGAATAAAAACAGGCTGAATCACAGATCCTTGATTCCCCACACACTGAATCTCCCCTCTGAAACCCTCTCCAACAACCCCATCTGTTAAACATTCTGTCCTCGAATTACCTAGCCGCCCTCTAGCTGCTGGTCCCTGCTGTCCTCATTAATAGGGGTTTCTCGCTCCACGTTCCCTTTCTCTCCCAACCACCTCACATCTGTACTCTTAATAGGGGACTCTGCCACTATTCCCAGTGCGCTGAGAACCAGCATGCACAATGCCCCCTAGCCACACTCTGCCTTTCGCGTACCTATAACCCCATTCAATTCCCCCAACCCCACCTCACCCAATCTCCATATCTGCACTTCTGCGGTACACCACACTTCATTTACAGGCTTTGTGCATCTAACACTAGATAATGAAAGTGGACTCTAAACGGTTGCTCATCCAGTGATGTGTGGGATGACTTGCCTGAGGAATCTTCTACTGATATATGGCAAAGGTGGATTTGACAAGTCCATCTTGGCTGATTGTGAGTAGAACCTTTCAGGAGACAATGGATCAATCTTCTTGCTGCCTTATGAATTGGCAAGACAATGTACCTCCCCTGCTTTGAGCATGTCCTTTATCTCATAGTCAGACGTTTTATCAGCACTTGTGAGTTTGTCCAAGACATAGGGACTCATTATAAGTTTGCCGGTCCGGAAACTACAGTGCCGGTAATCCTACCGGCACTGTTGTTTCCGGACCAGCACACTATAAGTCTGCCTGCCGGAGCCACTGTGCCTGGCAGGTCTGACCCTGCCAGGCACAGGGGCCACAGTAGGCAGACTTGTCACAGGAGCACCGGCACACTTGTTAACGTTGCCGGTGCTCCAGTGTCCCCACTCACATAGAGTCCCATAGGGAATGCGGATTAACAAAATTACTGGTGCCTGACTTCCCGGCCTCCAGACTCTGAATGGGCAAGTGGCACAGGAGGTCAGGCGACGGTAAATATTATTCCAATGAGGCCCAGTATATGCAGACTGGCATCACTAATATAGGCCAGTATAGCAATACTGTCTAGCAACATAATAACACTTATTATGTTGGATTTAGCCTTGTTGGACAGTCTATCAAGGGTAAAGCAAACATGATGATTGTCATTGCACGGCTGGACTGGTTTACGTTCAATAGACTACATTGAACGTAAACCAGTCCAGCCGTGCAATGACATAATAGCACTTACGTGTGCTTACTAGATGGAGAGTAGGCTGGTCAAGTACATAATAACACTTCACTTTTAATGTTTGCTTTACCCTTATCTGGCACTTCACCTAAGTCAATGCCTAACGTGTAATGCAAAACTGAAATCCTTATTTATTTGTTTGTGTCTAAAAGTTCTTTTATTCTGAATGATGTACCACTCATATCATGCCCATCTCCTGGAAAACCCCCCGGTAACACTGAACAAGGAATCAGGCTGGTTTGCAAAGTTAAAATAAAATATGTATTTATGTAGTTCACAATATAATCACACCATATTTAATGGGTATACAATAATCACCAATGGGGTGATGTAACACTAAGCAATCTCTTTAATCACAAGGAATAATAGTGAGCAAAACAATTCAGCACAGAAATAATACTTTTGTGTGTCTTCAGAACAGATAACAATATGGTTACTATTTCCCCCTGCACACCCCTCAACCCCCCCAAGAGGCAATAGAGGCAATATAAAGAGATAGGAGGAGAGAGAACAGGTATTCAAAAATGCAGAATTCAAACAAAATGTCAATCCCAATTTCCCACCCAGCAAACACAAGTGAGAAGCGGAATTGATTGGCAAGCTGTCAAAATGGTTTTAAAGTTATCTGAGAATGGATTGGGTAAAACACTAAATATGGTTTAAATTGCTGAAATTGTTTAAATTCTTTTGGGAGCCACTTTAGATAGTTGCAGACAAACACTAACAATGATTTGATACTAATAGGCAATGTGAAAACTTAAAACTGAGGTCGGGTGGAATCAAAAGCTGTTTTACACGTGATAGAATTTTCCTAAAATGCAATTTGCGGCAAACTTTTCTGTGCGCGGTAATCACGATTACGGAAGGACTATACGGATTTGGAATGCAGTTTTAGTGGAGGTCGTTTTTCTGAGATAGGAGAAAGAATGAGAACAAGGATGCACTTTTAAAATGACAAAAAAAAGGATTTCTTATACTAGATTATAACTATAGAAAAAGCGATTGCCACACATGAATCTCCATCAATCCTGGCCAGGGACCCTTCACATGGTGGATAATCAATTTCTTTCTGGCATTCAATTTATTTATTCACAACACTATTGATTTATGATTTTAGAATGCTATTAAGAGAGCTCAGCGCAAGAAAAGTTCTGACAATTCAAAACTACTCCTAACAATATCAGGTTCTAAAGATAAGATAGGATGGATAGGATGGATTTAGATAGGGATTGGACTAAACCAGGTACATATGCTAGTGACACAGTTCTATTCTATAGATACTCACTATATATGTTTTGAATGGAACCGTCAGGGATTCTGGTCCATCAAGATTTCTGGTCAGGGATTCTGGTCAGGACAGACTGCTGGGCACACCGGACTGGACTGGGTCTGCAATCAGCAAGGCTCTATGGTCACCGCATGACAGGACTAGACAGGATCGGCACAGCATGGTACAGCACGTCACAGGATTGGGTTTAATCTGCCCTTCTTGGTTCTGAAGTTAATTATTTAGCAGGCAAGCAGTTACAGCACAGCCCAACTGTTTCTTTGGTTCCCCTTAGATCTCTGGGGTGGGGTGCGGGATCTTAAGGACCAACTGAAAATGGTTCAGCTATGCAATGAGCCTTTCTGCTTGCCAGGTTTCTGGAGTCTGGAGCAAAGAAGATGGATGGTCCTCTCGCAAGGGGCTCCGCTAGCAATCGGTTAGTTGGTGAATCTGTCTCTCTCTTCTAAGCCCTCAGCTGTCTCTATTTATGCTTATGATAAAGGGGTGTGTGTGCTGGCTTATCCTAAGCGCGCCCCCTTAGACACGCGATTGGCTGGAGTCTATTCTCTCCCTTGATTGGAGAAGAAAACAGGGGTCACCATGATGATGTGGGTTTACGAGACCTAGAGTCCACCCCTAGTGTCTTGAACATAAAATCTGCTTTTAGTACAATACATATTTCCATGTGTGCAATCTCTATAACAATCATATACAGTTTACATATTTTGTGTAGCAGATATCCTTCCAAACCCCGTCGCTGTAAGATCTTGTGTCTGCTATTTACAGAATTTCACCCTTTTTGTCCCGAACACATTATCCAGTTTATCAGAAATTTTGTACAAATGTGCGCTTTGAATATGGGCATAAGAGTATGAAATGTCATGCTTTTGGCATAAATACGGTGTGAAACCATATTTTCCGCCATTACTTCCCAGAACGTCTCACAGGCACCTTTTAAAATGTGCAGCCAATATTTACATTAACAATGCTGTTATTTTCATGTTTTGGACAATTTTACACAGTAATTTATCAGTCTTTCTAAGAAAATATGCTCATGGCCTTTGTTAAGCAACAAATTGTGGTTTGTCTCCCCCTCCTTCTTAATTCTTGCAGCTCAGAAGCAGGCTCTTCCCAGTTCCTCCTGGCAGAGGACATTTACGACCCTTCATAGTTAGCATCTCCTTGAACTGGAGGAAGTCCATTGTCTCCTTCCCCTGCAGCCCAACTTCTCCTCACCTAATATAATCATCACAGAGGTGTGATTTCCTGGTGGAGAGAAGCAGAAGGGAGATGCCTGGCCTCTGTGGGGGGAAGCTGTTGGACTGGTTTAATTCCTTTCAGTCAGGCTTAAATTCTATGTCATTTTGTTTATTTCTTGGTTTAAAACAAACTTGTAATTTCAAAACAAGCAGCTAGAACACTTATTCCAGATTCTAAACCATGGGATTTAAATAGTTACAACCAAGGTCACTCACAATAACAGGTCACTTTGTTTTCAGACATTAGATTTCAGTTGTACAAGTTTAAATTATATCATGCAATCTACTGACAGCTGTCATACAGTCGGCCAAGGGTACTGCGCCCAGATTTTGACAGATTTCACAGGCAGGCACAGTTTTGCTGTGAATGTTTTGATGACAATTCAGCTTTCCAGGACATTGTATGTTCATAATGATTTCTTGAACTAAGAGAATTGTAGCACCCAGCAACAATATTTGATGTTTGATGGTGTTTTGTACCGGCATTCTGCAGTTTCAGCAACCAAGAAAAATATTTACAAGCAAGATTTTGTGTTTCTTTCAGCACAGCACTGCTATTCATGCAGGCTCCATTTTTACTTGTTGGGCAGCCCTGTGACATGTTTCAGGAGTGCGTTCTCTGTTCCACCACTGACAACAGGCATGGCAGATTGGGCAGCCGTCATTTTGTGTTGCAAAGCATGAGTTCCATAGGTTTTGGGGCGCACAGGGGTTTTGCGGCCATTTTGCTAATTCTGGTACCCCCCGAACATAGTGATTTTGCAGGGAAGAGCATAAGTGGGTTAATACATCCCACAAAGCCCCCCCTCACGACTTGAATTTGACCACCCATCAAGGGAAAGTCAGAAGATTTGGATGTCATTCTTTCTTTTCGGTCCAAGTGGAAACATTTGTCTGCTCCTCCCATCAGTGCTGGATCGACAGGTTCTCCTCGCCGGTTCCGTATGGGAGTAAGGAGCGATACTCCGTGCCCCTTGGGTCTTTTCTCCCGGTCCCTGAGTCGTCCTCCTTGGTGCTTAGAATCCATGGTTTCAGTACTATGATGACAGAACAGAGCATGGTTATGGACATTTCCCCACCCCTATTCATGTAGTGGGGCAGATGCATACATTTGACATACAATTGACAATCTTTCTGCCTGATTTTAACAGGTGGAATGGTTTTTTAATAGCTGTAATTTTCTAGGGATCCGGAATGTCCCAGTCTGGGTTTCCGGATGGCTCCTCTAGTTGCCGCAGAGGATGCCTAGGAGGGCAGCACTTCAGCTGGTTGATGTGGAACCACTTATCTTCCCCTTCTGCCAAACTGCCTTTGGGGATGCGGATTTTGAAGGTGACTGCTGAGATTCTGTATACAATTACAAAAGGACCCCGCCAGCAAGTAGAAATTTGCGCTGTTTGGCCTGGTTCCTTTGGAAATTGTACAAGTAGACCCGGTCTCCTACTTGGTATTCTTTTCTGCTAGTCTTAAGGTCATAGTGGGTCTTCATACTGTCTGCAGATCTTTCTAGATTCCGCTGAGCATAGGCAAAAGCATGTTGAAGGTGTTTTCTCAGATTCTCAACATACTCATGAGTTGTGGAGGCATTTATCAAGGTCTGCTCTTGAGTTCATAGAGCAGATGCTGGGGAAGCACCATCCTTCGTTCAGTCATCAGCTCAAACGGCAACATTTTTGTTGCAGAAGAAGGGGTAGATCCGATGGCAATCAGGACAAGAGGTAATCAAATGTCCCAACTTGGCCCAGAATCTGCCACAAACTTTTTTAATATGCTCAAAATGGTCTTATTGTATCTCTCAGCCCCATGACTAGAGGCTAGCCAGTGGGCAATGTGTAGTTTCCTTTTGACCCCAAGTATCTCCCACATCTTTGTCATCACTTTGCTAGTGAAGTGGCTACCTCGGTCTGACTCTATCTTTTGGGGTAATCCAAAACGCGAGAAGATGTGGTTGATGATCAGGGCGGCTGCTCTTTCTGCCTTGCAATTTGGGGCTGGGAGACATTCCACCCATTTAGTGAACAAGCATGTTACGGTCAGCATGTACTTGTTCCCCCTAGAGGAGCGAATCACGGGCCCGATGAAATCAACTTGTACATCTGACCAAGGCAGTGTCATCCACCTCTTTGGAGGGGAGCACGGTGTGTAAGTGATGTTGGCTGAAATTGTGCACACACAAGACACCCCTTCAAGCATTGGTCGAGGTCCTGCCCCGTGTGTGGCCAGTATGCAACCTCTCACAAGATTTCTAGTGTTGTATAAAACCCATGATGACCGGCTGCGGCCGCATCATGGGCATGACTTAGCATCAGGCTTCGAATTGAGGTAGGGACCACCCACTGGTCATGGCCAGCTAGGGATTTCCTCACCAACAGTCTTGTATTCAGAACATTTTTGGACATTTCATCAACACTCTGAGGTCCTCTTTCCCTATGTAATCGGTATCCGTCAGGGGAAAGTTCTCAGGGTCATCAATGTGTTGATAAAACTTACCAATTATTGGATCCCCTTTTTGAGCCGTAATCAAATCAGCATCTGGGGTCTCCTTACTCTATTGTGCAGTTGAGAGTTCATTGTGAGCATTTGTCTGGGACCTAGTGATAGCACTGACCTGGATTTACTCCAACAGGGACTCAATCTCAAGTAGATCCCCTTGGATGGCTCCGGTTTTGGCCAGCTGATCAGCTAGTATATACATAAAGATATATCTCACCCTGAATCAAAATAATCTCAGCGGAAAAACAATTTCGGGGTGATCACTCAATTATTACTTTACAGATGACCTTTAGGTTGCATCAATCATCTAGTAGAATTGCTTAGAAACGTCTTAGAATAATTGAGCTGGTTGAAGAGAGAAAACATTTTTAAATAACATGTGCTTTTTAATTCATGTTAATCAAAATAAAAAAAACATTGATACAAAAATACTCAGTGCTCAACACAAATATCCGGAATGTATTCCATAATAAACATATCATAATCCAAGAAAAAACATTTATCTTCATAATTCATCACAATAGACATTCTACAATCTGACAAACAAAATTAAAATTTAAAAGTGTGACATTGAAAGTGAGTTTTGAAAGATAAAAACTTGAATTCAGTTCCCTAGTTTGAACCCTGTGGTGGGTGTCTTGAAAAAGGCTCCCTATATTTTTTCCTTGTAATAACTCTATTAGGAAAATGAGGCAGGAGTTAGTGAGGGTTCAAAAAAGTTTTTTTTGTTATGGGGCTTTAGTTTAGCCACGTATCTGGGTCTTATATGGTAAAAGAATTCTTCACCTACGTGGGGCTTGGTTCTCAAGCAAGCTTTCCACGTTTCGGCGGTCATTCAACTTTGTTGTTCGTCTGCCTTCATCAGGGCGTCTTATTTGAAGACCATGTATGGATATGAAAAAGAAAAAAAGGGGTTTTAGATTCCCTCTCTCAATGATCAGCTAGGTCATTTCCAGTTTTGTCTGGTCCCTCTACTTTAGAATGACCCTTGATCTTTTTCCAGTAGATGGTCGTCACAAGGGAAGAACTCCTTGTTTTTGACATGTAAGCTAGGCAAGGCGCTTGTGAGAGGCTTCTTTTGAGTTGTCTTACTGCCCGGCTTGTTCTGGACCCCACTCCCACTTGACCCCCCTTCAAAAGATGGATCAGGGGTCTTGTGATCTCTGCGTAATCCTCAATGAACTTTCTACTGTAATTAGTTAGTCCAAGGAGCTCCTTAGTTCCCACAAAGTTGTGGGGTCTTTTAGTTTCTGAAGTGCTTCCACTTTCTTTTGCTGGGGACAGAGACCCTGAGGAGTTATCTCATGCCCCAAGAAATTAACACAGGTTCTGACCCACTGTGCTTTTTGAAAGGAGAGTTTTACTCCGGCAGCCCTCAACTGTGTCAGAACATAACAGATCTCTGCTATGTGTTCCTCCACAGTTGAGCTTTTGACTAGAACATCATCTAAATAGGCCAGGTTACCCCTCTCAACTAGATCGGGCGTGGCCTTGTATAGAAAGATATTAAATTAATTGCCAGAGTTGATGTATCTGAAGGGAGTGCGGGTCCAAGTGTACTGCTCTCCCCTGAAGGTAAAGGCCAGCTTGTATTGGTCCTCCCTACTGACGGGTACAGTCCAGTACCCATTGGACAGGTCAATGGCAGTGAATACCTTTGACCGCTGGATCTGGGCCAGCCCTTGGTCAAAATAGGGAAGAGGCCATCGGGAATTATGGACCCGTTTCCTGAGCTCCCTTAGGTCAGCACAGAGTCTCCACTGGCCGTTTGGTTTAGAAAAGTGTTGCATCATTGTCGCTATCACTGTCAAAACAGTCCTTGGGGATTGGTCCTAGCAGTTCATTACCTAAATCTATGGAAAAAGTTGGTCATCAACCGCCATTCCAACAATGGTGCCTGAGGCTAGAGTGATACTCTTTAAGTCACTGTTAGCCACCTCTATTGGAATGGTGTTGTGTTCTATGTTGACTGGTGGTGTTGGGTTTACCCCCAACCCTTGCTGTTGGAAATGAGCATTGAGATGAATATAGGTGTCAGGGTTTTTCAGTTTCTGTCCTCTTTTAATTTTTACTTCCAGTGAGAATTGTTGGGTCCGTTCTGGGATGGTGACTTTTTCTCCAACTGAATTTCAACTGCATAAGGCAGCAGTTGAGCTGACCCAAATGCTTTCTCTGGGTCATCAAAGTCCAAGGGATTACCCGCTAATCGGGTCCAAGCTTTGAAGTTTATTAGGTCCAAACTAATGGCAAAGCGGTTGAGAATGCCACTGCCTAAGTAAAATGCAGCAGGGACATCTCGCATGACCCAACAATTATGGACTATGCTCTTGTTACCTATGGACATTTTGAGCATACACTTGCTAGGCAGGAGATGTTTGGAATTGGGTGTTTCCAGGTCCATTTCCCATTTGTATATCAGTTTAAATGTGGGAATGGGTGGATCTTTTGGGAGTTTGCGGAACATGGCTTCGCTGATGAAGCTCTTACCGTTGTTCACACACACTCGGGCGAGAACGGAGTCTTTGCCTTCATTTAACTGAATAGGGATGAACAACTGCTCTCCAAATGTCTGAATATCAGCCAAGCTTTGAGCTGATTTCTCATCTTTTTGGACAACAGGAGTGGGATTTTCTGATTGTGGATTAGTATAGAATTTCAGAGTGTTTCCTTGCAGTGTGGAGTGCCACCTTGGACTGGAAGGAAGGTTGATTTTCAGAAATAGAGAGGTCTCCCCATCACCAGTTTGTTGTCCTACTGCAATTACTGTCACGTCTGGGATTTGATTATTATGGAAGTGGAATTCTATTTGGTCAGGTTTTTGTTCAACCATGTGGCATGTGCTGTTTAAACTAACATGGTTGACACTCTGTTTCAATTTTATTGGTCGGTTAGTCTGGGTCCAGAGGACCTTGTTTACACACTCTATGAGGGGTGACAATCTACGCAGGATGTCATTCCATAGGTCTGCCCTCTGGAGTCACAACTATGACCAGGCGCTTCACCTTGTGTCGCTAAATTTTAATGTCCAAATCCACAGTCCCCTTGACGGGAATTTCCTTCCCATCAAAGTTCTGAAGTTGTCCAGGAAGAGGGGTGAGAGGAATTTGGTATTTCTCCCCCCTTCCCGAATTCAGTCAATCAAAGGCCCTTTTTGACAGAAGGGTAGCTTGGGATCCAGTGTCCACCAGTGCCAAAATTGTACATTGCCCCTGTATTTGGACCGGGGCATAGAATATTCCCTCATTTTCCTCAAGGGGGCAGAGGTAATGCACATTTTTGGTCAACTGTTGGGTTAGTTTCTTTGCCTTGGACACTGACAAAGAGGTGATTTGGGCAGGATTCTGTATGGGGTCTTGGGAATCTGTAAAAAAAGGTGACAGCTAGATATAGGGGAAGTTTTGGGTTCCCCTGGTTCTGATTCTGGGCTGCCCCCCCATTTTTGGAGGCAGTCACCAGGATGGGTTTCAACCAGGGGATTTTCATGCTGGTGATTCTGGGGTTCAATGAACTTTAACCCGGTCCCCACATCTACCCAGTCTGGATTTGGATCCTTTGGGACCCATTTTTCTTTGGGAGGAGTTCCCCCATCCCTGAAGGAGAAGATCCTTTTCCCAGAATCCTCCGAGGATCCCTCTCCTTCAAACTGAAAGATTTTTACCTCCTCCTCAAAATGGGTCTTTTGGGGCTCTTTATTTCTCCTACACCCCCTCTGCTCCTTGGGTTGCAGATTTTCAGGGGCAGAAGATTTTGGTTCCGGTTCCTGGGTTTCCAGGTGCTTTTCACAAGTGGGGAGGGAAACTTCTGCCAAGGCTTTGCACCCCCCCTTCCCCTTGTGCCTCCTCCCTGGGAACCAGTGGGTTGTCTGGGTTCTGCCCCGTCTTTGCTCTGGAGCACCAGATCCTGGATTTGAGGCATTCTGAGCCGCCATGCTCATCTGAGGGTTCTGTTGTGCCCTCAGCATGTGACCAAGATCCTACGCCATATTATGGAACTGGCGCTCTAGTTGGGACACCCACTCTGGCTTGTACGGGGTCCTCATGTCCCCCCTGGGTTGATCCCGGGAAGGGTAGCTATCCCTTCTCACAAAATACCCTGAGTTAGGGAAGTTTGGGTATCCCTCCGCCCTTGGCCTCCCCTCTCCCGGATTGGGCTATCTGGGCTCAGGACAGTGGGGAAAGAGGGATGGATTGTCTTGGGGGTTGAAATTTGGCGGGTACCTAGGACAATAATTTGGTCTGGAATTTGGGGGATTACTGCCCTCCTGGGGAAAGTGAGGAGGGACGTTCCATGGGTTTCCTGCTGTCTGGTTGGATCCCCCTCCCCTTTGGGCTGGAGGAGTCCACACATAACCCAGGATGGGTCTATTTCCCTTGTTGCATGGGCTGACGTATTCAGGGGTGTTAGGGGTCCATTTGTGGGGTTACCTCCCTGGCTCCCTGTTTGTGATTGGCCCGAGGGCCTTCTGAATTTGGGGTTGTTTGGATTCTGTGCAGGAAGGTTTTTAGGCCCCCCATTTCTAAATCTAAAATTTGGGCAACCTTCACCTCCGCCACTTTAGCAGCAGCAGGGGTGTTAGTTGTTTCGTTGTTTTTTGTACTATTTTTATTTTCCACTGGCTTCTGCACCTCATAAATGCACGTGGCTTGTTCAATGACCCAGTCTAGTGATCTTTTCTCGTGAAAGTCCCTCACTAGTTGGGTCATGATATACTTAGGGAGAGCATGAAAGAAGGTGTTTACAAATTCTTTACTGTCAGTGCGGACCCTTCTAGTGGTCTGCGCAAAGGCACATTTCAACTCCTGAATACATTCTTGTGGGGCCTGATCTTCCCCACATTGTAAGTTGTAGGCTGCCTTGCGAGCCTCTTGAGGGTTCCTGTGAATAGAAAAATGTTTTAGGATGGCCACCCTATAGGTGGACCATCTGTAATGATTCTGATCCTCCAGCCCCGCAAAGAAGCTGGAGTACTCAGGAGAAAATGTCCACTTTACATATTGAATACAGCTTTGGCTTTCCAACATCTGTTCAAATAGCTCAAGGTGCTCCCAAACCGAATATTTAGAATTCTTGTGGTAGGGCCTAATAAAGCTCCTAATGGCTTTTATTTGTTTCAGAGGATCCTTGAGCAAGGCCCTTTTGACTTTGTTGGCTTTTTTAGTTTTGGTCACCCTAGTCCACTCATCCTCTGACTCAGAGGCACTGCTACCAGATGTGGCAGTCTGGTCTTCTAGGCTCTCCTGGATTCTGCGAGCTTGGGAATGGCTGGCAGAATGTGGGGGCCTAGTTTCTTGGGTCCTGTGACTCTTCCTTGCTCCCAGTATTGGCTGAGTACCACCCCCACTGTCCTAGCTGGGAAGAGGATTCAGGATGCCCTTAGTGGGCCTACTCTGATGGAGTTCCCCACCAAATTTTACCATCTGATCTCTGGGTAAGTTATATTTCTGAGGATCCATTTCTCTGATCCTCCCCTCATTGGAGTCTCCCTGATCAGAGAAGATGACCCTACCATATGGGAACCCATTCATAGATGCCCGCCCATCCATTCCTGGGAGGCGCTGACCTATTGGTCCGATATTTCTCATTGGGTTGAAGTCTACCATCCCTGCCGCCCTTGGCTCATGTGAGCCAGTGGACATGGGGTTGGCAGAGTCCATGGAACAGAAGAGATTAAAGTCTCTAGACCAGGGTTCCTGAGGTTATGCTCATGTGTTTCCTTCTCCCAGTGGATCTCATCTCTCTCAGCCCCTACTCCCTGTTGCCATGCGAGAATCTGACCCTTTTGTTCTTCTATCAAGGCCTTACTGGTCTCTATAAATTGTTCCTGCATAGCTACCTGTCTAAGGAGCCTGTCATTTTTCTCACAGAGAGCCTCATTGTCTCCTGTCTAATTTTGGAGTATTGGGCCAATTTTTGCTGCACGAGTGTCACCTCCTGAGTCAAATCCTCCCCAGCCTGATCATTCTTTGCTAGAGCATCTTCCACCCTCCTGGCATGCTCTAACAGTTTTTCGGAGTCCTTTTTGAGCTCACCCAGACCCTGAAGGGCCAGGTGATTTTCTTTCATCTTGGTTTTAAAATACTGACTTCCTGGCCTAAGATGTCCCTTTCCTGAATTAGAGTACACCTCTGTGCAGCCAAGTCGTCCCTCTGTTTTTTGAATGCACCAGCTTTCTGGCGCTCTTCATCAAATTTTGTTTGAGATTCAAGATCTTTGAGAATTCATTTATTATTTTCTTCTTTTATCTCATCAATCTAGGTGACTATCTGCCCTGTGCAGGCCCTATTATAATTTAATTGGTGTTCCAGCTTTTGTTGGCTCTGTAGTAGAGTGTCCAATCTTTCCTGACACTCTTTTTGCAGCGCCAGTAATTTGGTATCCTGCTCTATCTTCTCTTGCTGCAGGATATCCAGATCTCCTTTTACTTTATCAGGTACTGTCTGGTTTCATTCTCTGATTTCTGTCTCTTTTGTAGCCTTTGCTCTGCAGAGTCCAAATCAGTTTGGGTTTTTCTAGTGATTGTACTTGCCTTTTTGCCAGATCTAGGTTTTCGGCATATTTTTCCTGTATTTTTCCAATGTGGAGGTACAGGTATGCCGCTATTTTGGCAATTTTACATTGCTCTTCTTTTGCCCTTGGGGCCATGTACAATTCAGTAAGTGTCATGTGTTATGGACCCTGATCCTGCCATATATTGTGGGATGTTCTGGCCCACGGGCTCCGCCCTGCAACATCACTGTGCGCTGCTTTCATCAAAAACAACAGAATGGCCGCCGGAAAGCCTTATGCGCACTAAAAATGCTGAGAAGTGTGCAGGGAAACCTGAAAAATAGGCTGCCAATCCATTTTGCCTACGTCAGTGGTAAACCAGGAGACCACACTGCCAAAACCTATCATTGGGCTGCCCACAGAGTGGAATAGAACTGCTTGAAAAGGCAGTGCTGCATTGCCAGGAAAATACAGAAGTGTGTAAAATCCATTTTTCCTTGGCTGTTGAAAGTACAAAATCATGATTCCCAAACAGCAGAGAAGATCCAACATCCTTGTGGGGTGTTCACCATCACTTTATTTAAGGAATCCCCATAAGCACCATGACAGGAGAAACACCTTTCATCATATAAAATCCACATTCAAAAGGTGCTTGCCTTGGAAAGATATGTCAGAATAAGGGTGCAGTACCGTCGCTCGCCTGCGCCCTAGCTGTCATTACATATACTGTTAGTTTAAAACTTGTGTCTTAAAATCAAAGTGTAGAAAAGAAGAGACTTGCCATCAAAAGCAATATGGGTTGTTACAATTCAATCTCTATGTTTGAAAAAGACTGAAATGAAAAGATTTGTGTATATATTGGTAGAAAATGTAATTGTATTTTAGAAAAGACAATTTTAAGCAGTGTTTTAAAAGTGAACTAATGCAGCCACAATGGACTTCAATGGCACATTCCCCAGTTTGCTCAAACAAAAGCATCTTCCCCCCTGCTCTCAGCTCAGGAACTGGCATGGGGTTGTTTATGGAGGTGGGAGGGGATTTGCTCTGCTGCTCTGGGAAAGTGGCAATAGGCTTCTTGAACTGAAAGGAAATGCAAATTTGGGTGTCGACAGAAAACAACTGCTGGCAGGAAGAGGCTCAGGTTGCTCTGGCCCAGCCAAACCTTGGAGGTGGGGACAGACAGCTTTGTTTATTCTGAAAGCACATAAAATATCTTTTTGAAAAAGACTCATAGAAAACTGAACAAAATTGGTAAAAATCTGTAAATGTAGTATTGTTAAAATGAAAATTCTGGTCACGTTTTAAAACTACTCTGGAATCTGTGCGATTCAGAGATCGGACCACTAAAATGTTGATATTGTCGCAATTGTGATCATGCTAGGAATATGAAAGTTTACAGGTTTATGGCCAGATGTCATGCGCATGTATGTGGAAAAAATATGTACAGATCCGACACTGAATAACCAACCAAAAGTGCGAAAAATTGTCAGTTTTGAACCGAAACTCTCAAGAAGATGAGACTCGGACGGATAAGTGCTTTATTAAATCTTTGATGTGAATATGTATTATTAGCAAGTTGGTGATATTGTAAATATGTTTTATATGAAAAAGAGATTTTCTGTGTAGAAACAAAGGGGAGGTTTTTCCCTGGACCATAAACACAGCGTCATCATGACACATCATGACACTCTGGTTGCTTCTCAAATCAGGGGAGAGGAAATTCTCTGACCAATTGAATTCCTAAAGGGTGGGCTTAGTATAATCAGCCTATCCACCCCTTTGGGAAATAGATAAATAGGGACTGTTTAGGACCTAGAGACACACACATTCCCCCATCAACTGATTTACTGGCGAAGCGCTCTGAGGAGAATCCAGATCTAGACTCCAGAACTTTGAAAGCAGAAGGCCCAATTCCAAAGCTGAACCCTTCTCAGCTGGCCTTTAAAATCTTGCAACCTGATTTTAACCCTAGACTTCCAAGGGGTACATCAAAATGTGAACAGCCTGGCTGTTCTGTTTTTCTGCTTCTTGCCAAGCACTCTTGCCAGAACGCAGAGATCCAAATCAGTAGAGCAGAGCTGTAACTAGATCGCTATAACACCAGAACCAACCCATCAGATCCAGAACCAGAGGCCGTGCAGAGACCCAGTGTCATGCTGCATGCAGAACCGGGTGCCTGAGTCCTGTCTGGTGGGCTAGCAGAATTCCAGTCCAAAACCTTTGACCAGATCCTGACGGGCCTATTCCAAAGCATAGTTGTGAGTATCTAGCATAGAATAAAATTGTCCATAGCCAATCTCTTAGCTTTAAGTAATCCTATCCAACCCATTCCAACATATCCAGACTGCATTGTAGAATCTCTTTTGTCTTTTCTGAATCTTTCCCTCATCCATATAGTCATTTGTTAATTGTAGTGATAAAATCATTTGTGCGCTGATATATTTGCTGAAGAAAGGCAAGCGTCTTGGCAGATAGAAACCATCGTGGGGCGTCACTGGATCGGGGCTGTGCTGTCGTGTAGCTTGTGGCTTTATAGACTCCCTAGTGTAAAAAATCTTTGTTTGTAATATTCAAAAGCGGATATTTCATTTGAAAATCTTGACTCTTTTGAGAAAAATCGACCTCTACTAAAACTTCTGTAACTTCTGAACCGTACATGCTAAAAACGAAATTTAAGTGTCAAATTGAAGCTAACATCCTCAGCTCTCAATCAAACATACATTACAACTCCTTATAGTTTGCCGCGATTCTGCATTTGGCTCAATTTCATTACATGTAAAATAGCTATTTCTTGCACTCAACCTCTGAATTCAGTTTCCTATCTGCCAGTCATTCAATCCTCATTGCTCGTGTTTACCTGAAGCTATCCAAAGCGGCTCCCACTAGTTTTGAATCCCATTTAGTGATTTAAATTCATTTTTCAGTGTTTTCCCTATTCATTTAAAATCACATTCAAAAGCATTCAACCTGTTTTAAAATCATTCCTGTTTTTCTCTAAGCTTGCCTGAGGGAACTGGGATTGAAACTGCATTTGTAGAGTGTTTATTCCTGAAACGTGTTTTCTCTCCTTCCATCTCTATATTGCATATTAGGGGGGATTGAGTAGTATCAGGGGGAAAGAGTGGTTACATTGCATTTGATTGAATTCATATCAAGCTTTATTTCTGTGCTGCATTAATTTCCTATCATTGCATTGATTGAACCCACACTAAGTTATTCTATGCTACATTATTCTTCTCATCCATACTCCTACTGATTAAAGAGATTGTTGATTGTAATATCACCCAACGCTGATCATTGTATAAATATTAATAGTGTGGTATCTAGATACTGTTCAAATTCATAAAAGTGTGATATATATATTGTTCAGTTCATAAAATAAATCTTTTAACTTTGCAAAACAACCTACTACTTGGTTCAGTGAGACCGAGGGGGGGATTCAAAGAGAGGGGTGTGATATAAAGGTACATCATTCAGAAATAAAAGAACTTTAGACATAAAAATATATAATTAAGGGTTCCAGCTGGGCATCACATGCTAGGCATTGACTTAGGTGGAGTGCTGGGTTGAAACCACTTATAATATCTAATTCTGTGGCAGTGGCTTTCTGCTTGATTTCCTGCAGCCAGACATTTTCATCCTGCTCTGTCCATTCACCCCTGACAAATAATTTGTGCAGCAGGTGTTCCTTTGGCATATTAATTTCTACTGGGGTCGCCATTCCGGAAATATTAATTTCCTTCTGACTTACAGGATTTATTTTATTTTTGCAAAACAGGCCAAACTCCTTAGATTGTTTCTATTGAAGGGTGTTTTTACAGTGTAACACAGTGTGGTAGCCCAACAGGGTTTATGTACCCTGTCAGTTAGCACGCTGTATTAGACTGTCACAAGTGGTATGTCTAATTCAGAAATCTCATGACGAGCCCCCAATCTGTAAGTGATTTCAATCCGGCACTTCACCTAAGTCAACGCCTAGCGTGTAATGCACAATTGAAGTCCTTATTTATTTGTTTGTGTCTAAAAGTTCTTTTATTCTGAACGATGTACCACTCATATCACGCCCCTCTCCTGGAACCCCCCCGGTCACACTGAACCAGGAAGCAGGCTGGTTTGAAAAGTTAAAATATTTATTTATGTAGTTCAAAATATAATCACACTATGTTTAATGGGTATACAATAATCACAATGGGGTGATGTAACACTAAGCAATCTCTTTAATCACAAGGAATAATAGTGAGCAAAACAATTCAGCACAGAAATAATACTTTTGTGTGTGTGTTCAGTACAGATAACAGTATGGTTACTCTTTCCCCCTGCACACCACTCAACCCCCCCCAACAGGCTATATAAAGAGTAAAGAGATAGGAGGAGAGAGAACAGGTATTCAGGAATGCAGAATTAAAAAAAATTTCAATCCCAATTTCCCCCCCAGCAAACACAAGTGAGAAGCGGAGTTGATTGGCAAGCTGTCAAAATGTTTTTAAAGCTATTTGAGAATGGATTGGGTAAAACACTAAACATGGTTTAAATTGCTGAAATCGTTTAAATTCTTATGGGAGCCACTTTAGATAGTTGCAGACAAACAGTAACAATGATTTGATACTAATAAGCAATGTGAAAACTTAAAACAGAGGTCGGCTACAATCAAAAGCTGTTTTACATGTGATAGAATTTTCCTAAAACACAATTTGTGGCAAACTTTTCCGTGCGCGGTAAACGCAATTACGGAAGAACGCTCTGGTCACCGCATGACAGGACTGGACAGGATCGGCACAGCATGGCACAGCACGGCACAGGATTGGGTTTAATCTGCCCTTCTTGGTTCTGAAGATTATTATTTAGCAGGCAAGCAGTTACAGCACAGCCCGGCTGTTTCTTTGGTTCCCCTTAGATCTCTGGGGTGGGTTCTGGGATCTTAAGGCCCAGCTGAAAATGGTTCAGGTATGCAATGAGCCTTTCTGCTTTCCAAGTTTCTGGAGTCTGGAGCAAGGAAGATGGATGGTCCTCTCGCAGGGTGCTCCACCAGCAATCGGTTAATGGGTGAATCTGTCTCTTCTAAGCCCTCAGCTGTCTCTATTTATCCTTATAATAAAGGGGTGTGTGTGCTGGCTTATCCTAAGTGCGCCCCCATAGAAAGGCGATTGGCTGGAGTCTCTTCTCTCCCTTGATTGGAGAAGAAAACAAGGTGTCACCATGATGATGTGGGTTTACGAGACCTAGAGTCCACCCCAGTCTCTTGAACATAAAATCTGCTTTTAGTACAATACATATTTCCATGTGTGCAATCTCTATAACAATCATATATACAGTTTACATATTTTGTGTAGCAGATATCCTTCCAAACCCCATCGCTGTAAGATCTTGTGTCTGCTTTTTACAGAATTGTGTCTGGAACACAATATACAGTTTATCAGAAATGTTGTACAAGTATGCACATTGAACATGGGCATAAGAGTATAAAGTTTCATGCTTTTGGCATAAATACATTTGGTGTAAAACCATATTTTACGCCTATACTTCCCAGAACATCTCGCAGAGTTCAGGCACCTTTTAAAATGTGCAGCCAATATTTAAATGAACAATGCTGTTATTTTTGTGTTTTGGACAATTTTACACCGTAATTTATCAGTCTTTTTAAAAATGTGCTTTTGGCCTTTGTTAAGCAACAAATTGTGGTTTGTCTCCACCTCCTTCTTAATTCTTGCAGCTCAGAAGCAGGTTCCTCCCATTTTCTCCTTGCAGAGGCCATTTACAACCCTTCATAATTAGCATCTCCTTGAGCTGGATGAAGTCCACTGTCTCCTTCCCCTGCAGCCCAACTTCTCCTCTCCTAATCTAATCATCACAGAGGTGTGATTTCCTGGTGGAGAGAAGCAGAAGGGAGATGGCTGACCTCTGTGGGGGGAAGCTGTTGGACTGGTTTAAAGGATAGTTCCGGGACTTTTTTTTTATTGTCCCTACGGTTCGGCCATGTGTTTTTAAGCATAAATCGGTAGATCGTATAAAACTTTCCTATGGACCTTACCCGACTTTTCGTCCATTAACGCACTCGAAATCAGCTGCCATTTTGTGATAATCCTATCACTTTCCGCATCGCCCTGGCTCACCTGCTTTTGCGGCACTAAATCAAATCCCCCGCCCCTGAAACAGACTTTATCAAAACATTCATATTCCCCGCCTCTCTCCGTGACGTGACTGTGCTGCGTAGGCAAACGCGCCCAGGCGTCTTCTACGCGACTCCACACAGAACCCGGAAACCAACACAGATCAGCTCACAACACAGCGCGCCACAATTCGGAATATGAAACTGTACTTTCAAATCAAACCGCAAGATTGTAAATTTGGTGAAGTACATTTATTTGACATCAAATGTTTAGAGAATATTCAGCGATTTGCATTTTTATTTGCTCTCGATCCAAAATAGTTCGTCTTGAGGCAAGCGATGTTCGTGTGCAGTACACAGGGTGTTGGTTTACGATAAAATAAGCTCTTCGGTCGCACTGATCATCGCATGGCTGTTCCAACAACGAGGCACTAGGCCACCACAATGGTATGTATGTTGCATCTAGCTGTTAGTACCGCGTAAGGGCATACTTGTACTTGGCGATCGTCCCATAAAATGGTCAGGGTGGTAACGTTGTTCACGCGGAGAAGCAACTGGCGGCTATAAAAGCCATCCGCCGGTGTCTGGTATTCGTGACACGGACAGTAATGCAGGATGTACCTGTTTTAAAAACATAAAAAATGAAATTAGTCTCACCATCAGATCTTTATTAAAATTATTCATTTTATATATTAGGTCGGGAAATTGTTTCATAGCTAGGACAGTGCAACTGGGTATTATACGTCATTTCCAGTAACCCACCCCCTCTCCTCCGCCTTTTTCAGAGCCGCCTGAGCGCCAGTGGACACTTCGTCACTGATATGATATAATATGGCATTTGCAACGCGCCTATATACAAGTGTTTCAAGGCGTGGCGAGGCAGGGAGGGGGGGACAAGGAGAAGACAGACAACGACCCTACTAGGCCAGGTGTAATTCAGATTGCGCAAGTGCAGGGGTAGGGGGAAGGTAAAAGTGCAAGGGGAAGGGGAGGGGGGAAGTGGAGTACAAGGTAAGTAGCATAAAATAATAAATACATAGGGCCAGCTGGTGGCGAGTGCAAGGTAAGTGCAGAACAAGTGCTGGGAAGGGGGGGCTGTAGGATACTGAGACAGTCCCCCAGTGCAGGGGTTGACAGGGAGGCAGTGCAGGTGGAGAGTGGAAGGGCCCAGGACCGAGGTCGCAGACAGTGGACCAGTTGTAGCAGGGGAGAGGGAGAGAGAAAGCAGAAGCAAAGAGGAAGGTTTTGAGGTGCTTCCGTAAAAGGAGATGGTTCTCCTCAAGATAGTGCGCGGTACAAAACAATATGCCACATAGAACGAACAAGTACACCTTAACCCGTCCTTAAAGCTACTGTATAGTAATTAAATTGCGGTATAAACTCATCTAAAGAGTTACTTACATTATATTTGCAATTTCCATTGTATCTGTGTGTCGGGCAGCCACGAAATAACACTCCTTCTATGCCTACGTGATTTCTTCTAATGAACGAACATTAAATGGCTTTCGTTTCGGAAATTATATTCATTATCTTTCACGTTACTGCACCACACCCGCAAAAAGAAGTCTTTCGGGATGGTCCCGGCCTGTCAAGGTCAAATAACAATAGAACCTTATACTGAGTCGTGGGCCATTCCGGCACCCGAGCAAAAAATCAAAGCAGCTGACCTTCACTTTGAACGAGCACACATTCCTAGTTAGCTACATTCAGTGTAAGGCCATCTCACAGGACTTGAAATTTACACTGCATCTTTGCATTTTGTCTGCGTTCTTTGCAGCCCCAGAAAACCATAAATACGGAGACATTCTATATTTTTTGAAAAATGATTTATATTACTGTTTGGTTTAATTTAATGCGCAAATGAACAAGGTGGAATAGACCCATTGCATGTACGCTGAGCAATCACTTTTATTTACACAATACATAGCATTTAATGGGCCTGCGACATGAGCACACTCGAGAGCAAAGTCACAGGTGACACCCGGGTGGTTCGCACTACTGCACGGTGAAGGGAGGGGCAAGGGTGGAGAGACACATTGCATGTACGCTGAGCAATCACTTTTATTTACACAATACATAGCATTCAATGGGCCTGCGACATGAGGAGACTCGAGAGAACAGACAATCAAATTACAATCATTTAAACCGCGATGTGTATTTCTCAATGAGCTCTGCTTTAGGTGGACATGGAACAGAGGCAATGTTGGGTGGCAATGCAGTTGTCCCTTGTACAGGTTCGTTCACAACTCCATGTAGGTGCCTATCTATGACATCGACAATAAGTCTCTCAATAAACTCATATTGCATATCCTCAAACACTGGTTTGATCACCCATTGTTTACTTCTTTTAGTGAAGGCCTTATTGTAGCGAAGCGTCCCTAAAGTTCCGGTCGTCCTACTTTGTTGACGGCCAACATTATGGTTATGTGCCAAGACCGCTAGAAGAGTCCGATTTATCATGCCCTCCATGCCAAAATGCAATCCTTTTGGCCTGTACTTTAGGCACATATTGTGGAACACCTCCAAATCTCCTGTGTGGCAGAATTCCGTGAGTCCCCTCAAATCTTTTGTTATAGTTTTATCAAAAACAATCTTTTCAATGGCTTTGTGAGTGGGTGATGAAGGAATCAACCACTTCTTCTTCCGTGCCTCCTCTGTGGACAAATGGCCATGTTCACAATTGTGGAAATGTTGGTTTGTGTTCCAACGGTGAACGTTGGTACAGTGTAACATTACTGACCGCCATTTTTCCAGTAGAATTTCCAACGACCCTCCACATGTTTTTGAGCTCCACCAAAGATGGTTGCTGATTGACTTGGACCACTGTGTAATACCTTTCAAATCTTTTTTTTTACCTGCAGCCGACATTTTTTTATTGATTGATTTTGCAAGATGCCATACGTCAAATTGGTGATTTATATTTTTGTACTCTTCTCTCATTGTCTTGGCAATTGAAACGTGTCTGTCCGTGGCTATCAGGTCGATCACCATTCCCCGCGATTGTAGTTCTTGCAATGATGCTACAAAGCCAACTTTCTCCATGGCCACTGAGGATGTACTTTGTGACACCTGCACGACCACCGAACTCACAATTTTCTTACTTTCCATGTCCTGAAAGTGGTAGGTGCAGTACTTGGCTGAAAATCCTGGGCTGTCGCACTGTCCATCACCGGCTAGCCTGAACCGTTTGCCCGCGAATGTACTTTCAATAGACATTTTTTCCATTCTCCAAGCTTCGCTAATGGCTGGAAATAGATAATCGGTTTGGTATTTGTAGAACTGAGTTTTCGCAATGAAATGGATTCCCACAAACTGAAAGAAAGACTCTAACTTTTTAAAACTTGAACCACTAAAAAGTGCGGCCGCTGCACAAAGTAGATTGCCTGCTGGCAGTTGCCCCAGCACGGGTTGTGCAGACCATGAGAACGGATGATATTGTGTACAGGTGGCATGTATTTTTAGGTTAGTGCCTCGAATTGCACGAGTCACATTAATCAATGGCTCCCCACATACTTCCCCACCAACCAAATGCCCACATTTCAGCATAATAATAATATCAATCAAACAACTATCGAATACAATGAATTTGGCCTCTTTCCTTATATTGTCACTCTGCATCCCAGCTGGTTTGGCCTGTAACGTTGAGGACATGTCACTCACATGAAAGGTAGAATCTCTGATATCATCTTCCGCTATGTTCAGTGATATTGATGGTGTTTCATTGTCGTCCATTACATTCTCTTCCATTGAAACATCTGTTCCTTCACCGGCGATGGGAGAAAAAAACTATTTCTTCAACTTTCTCGCGGTCTTAGTTTTTGCGGGTGTGGATTCTGTGAATTTATCTCCGACTGCATCCGAACTACCAGGAGGACATTCACTATCAATGATTTGTGGTGGTATAGCTCCGTTGTCAATCACTTCATATTCTTCCCATTGGCACGATGCATCTCCAGTCTCAAGTCCCTGCCAAAAGGTTTGACAAGCAACATCTCTCGTTCGCTTCACTGTCTGTGTAGATCTAGTTCGTACACCCACTCGCAACTAGAGGACAGATTGGAAAAGGGATGTTCAGTTTAAACACAACTTACAGTATTGAACTATTAACAGTGAAAAACAACATAATATAGTGACCGGGACACTAACCTTCTTTTGCTTTCTTTTCTTTGAAACTTTCTTGCCTCGAACTTCAACATCTGGACGCTGTTGCTCCGACTCGTGTGTGCATGTCTCCACTTACTCTTGCGCTGCAACGACTATATTTTCACGATTAGCACATCCATCACTCACTGACGCTCCATCGACTCCCTGAAACATAGAACTTTCATTAGTATGTATAATAATATTGAAAACACAAAATGTACTTGGGGACCAATACCCACGTATATCTCATTAGCAATACACGAATCAATGCATTGTGTAGAACATTCTAACGAAGATTATTCAGGCATTGTTGATCTAGTTAGATGGAACTGTCGAGATCCATACCTCGGGCTCCGCATAGACTTCCATTGATGATATTATTGAAGATGACGCTTCAACAACTCCCTGAAACACAGTAATTGCATTAGTATGGAAAGAACATAAACTTTGTGCAGACGTCAACGGCTCATCTGAATAGACATGCACAAATGATCAGTTGTCAAAAATAAATAATGGACATTTAAATATGATTCGATTTGCTCGATCGTTGGAAGTGTCACCACCCAGGGATCTGCATCGACTACTAGGGGTGATGTTCTTGTAGAAGAAGCTCCGTCATCTCCCTGAAACATAGTACTTGCGTTAATAAAGAAGGAAGTATAGCGGATGTAATCACGTCATATGATCTCGCTTGATCGAACTGTCAGTATCCATACCTCGAAATGCATAAGAACATCAAGGGACGATGTAACTGCGGTGCACACTTCTGCTAGCTGTTGCGCCGACCCGTAACTGCATGCTCCCCCTTCTTCTTGGACTAATGCTCCATCGACTCCCTGAAACATAGGACTTTCATTAGTAATGAACACAATATTGAAAAAAGAAGACACATAGGAGGGCGACGACAGAAGGACATATCAATGGCTAAAAACGAAAGAAACATTGTGTGTAACAATCACACTACAAGAGTGCAAGATCTGATGATCTCCATCGATGGAACTGTCCGGAAACGTACCTCGAGCATCTGAGTGACATCAACGGTTGTCGTCAATACGTTGGACTCCTCAGCATCTCCCTGAAAGACAGTACTTGCATTATTTTGGATAACAATAATTATAACTGAAAAGAAAGACTAGAGGACGAGTACAAGGGTGTACCATTAGGTAAAATAATTACACGATAAATTAAAACTATTGATTTACATGCCTAAAACAAGTCAGTGGCAGAATAGCCAAGTAAGATAACCCGATAGGCGCTTGAAGTGGCTGATGACTGCAAAAACGACACGGATGGAGAATCTTCTGCCTTCATATTGAGTGGATACATAAATGTGGAAATTATTGTTAGCTAATGCTACACACTACCGCAAGGCCGAGAGCTAGATCCGTAAACTTGACTCACCAGTGGAGGGATGTGGACGAATAGAGTGGGAATAGCGGTTGGGAGCAATTTTCGCCTCGCTCGCGGTGTGTTCTTCTTTATTAGCAATGATGTGGAGTACATGTCTGAGCTAAAGTGCCTGCTGCAGATGCGGTATCGATCACCCCTCTTGTCCGCAAAGACTTCTAGGACTCTACTTTCAAGCTCAGACGGTGGATACCCGCAATATCTAACCCATTCTCTTATCTGATCTATTGTCTTAGGGAAAACATGCATTATAGTACCTTCAGATTTATTATGGGTCTTAGAAGGGCAACCGCCAATGGAACAGGCAGGCATTGTGGAAAGTTCTGAAAAGTAAAGATCAACAATTCTCAATGAATACCAATGTGTTAAAAAATTAAATGACACATAAAAGGTCCAATGCAAGGTTCGTTTAGGTTCTTGGAACTATACACTTTATTCACATGTGCATAAGTATATGAATAACTTTAAAAAAATAGAAAAATAATTTGACTAAACTCAGAACATGTGACTAGTTCCTTGCATGTACTGTCTTTGATGACTATTTGATGACTACTTTGATGTCATCAAAGTACTTTGATGATTACTTTTGACTACTAATTTACAAACTACTTTGATGATTACTTTTCACTACTAATTTGATGACTACTAGCAAATAGATATAAATTTAAAAATTGGACGCCAAATGATTATGGTACATGGCCTTACCTTGACGAACAAACAGTTAGATGCAGGGATCAGAGTAGTTTCTTGTCGTAGCACAGGGAGCAGTTCACACGTTGCAAACTGACGAGTTTGCTCGAAGTGGTCACGGAAGTTCACAGAGACGAAGAGCAGATAACCAGCACCTTCACGTGTTGACTAGCAAAGCGCAAAGAAGTTCTCATTCGAAATCTGAAGTGGGTTATAAAGAATTTGAAACAGGGGTGTGTTTGTGAATGAATGACGTGTATATGTCGTGGCATTATGTGGATTGCAGGGGGGCGTCCAGCGCGAGGGGGGATGCTAGGCAGGAGACACGGGGTCTGGAGGTAGACATGGGAACAACAACCCATGCTCTATAGACCACTTTGAAGTGTACATGGTCTTTGGCACCTCTTGGCCTTTATCGCTCCCTGACAGCTCCACTTGCCAGCGCAAGTACCCCGGTGCGAACTGCCTTTGATAGGGCGGGGGGTGGATTGGGGCGCTGGTCGTGCAGACAAGACACGGGAAGACTTGTGAATGGAGACACACTTATGTGGATTGCAGGGGGGGCGTCCAGCGCGAGGGGGGATGCTTGGCAGGAGACACGGGGTCTGGAGGTAGACATGGGAACAACAACACATGCTCTATAGGCCACCTTGAAGTGTACATGGTCTTTGGCACCTCTTGGCCTTTATCGCTCCCTGACAGCTCCACTTGCCAGCGCAAGTACCCCGGTGCGAACTGATTTTGATAGGGCGGGGGGGTGGTTTGGGGCGGTGGTCGTGCAGACAAGACTCGTTTGCAGCAGGGCCTCACCAAGGAGAGGCCATCTAACTGCATGTAAGAGGCAGGCTGCAGGATCTAGTACATGGAAGGCAGGGGGGTGAGTTTATAAATACCTCACCCTCCCAGGAGAATATATGGCTGCAGTTCACCCTGGAGACCCTGGATGCCTAGGCAGTTAGTCAGCAGCAGGCTGGCCTGTGGTGGCAAGGCGGCACGGGCCAGAGGGGGTCATCTCTGTACCCGGTGTCCAAAAGGATGATTTATTATGATCAACCATATGGATTATCTACCTATAACCATGTTTTGTATCAATAAAATCCAACGGCCTTCCTTTTATTGCCAACGCTTGAACAAAGTGGTGTGGTAAGTATTTTTGGGGGAGGAGGCAAGGCCGGGAGGCTTGATGCCAACCCGCAAAATAACATATGTATGTCTGCTGCATATGGGTTCAACGGTTATGTGGATTGAAGGTGGGCGGCCAGCGTGAGGGAGGATGTTGGCCGGAGACATGTGGTGTGACAAGACAAGGCACAGGAAGACTATTCAATGGAGACACACTAGATTGATTTAAAAAATCAAAACAACCATTTTTAAAATATATGTTGGGTTTTATTTTAGATCTTAATTTCAATTGAACATAAATAATAAACATTACACATTGTAAAGTTCCGGTTGCAGCACATCCAGGGAAAATCCGCGCTATTGTCCACTGTCGCTGGGGAAATGTTGTCTAATGGCAAGTACCGCACAGGCAGGTATTACTCTCCGAACGCGGTGTCCGAGCCTCCCGTGAAGCCACCAAGTGAAGCAACGATAGGCCACCAGCCTGTACCACCTGTGAAAATGAAAGATGCAAACTGTATTAAAATGACAAAACTTTCTCATCACTGTCGATTCAGGTAAAAAATGTCATTCTGCTTTGAAAAAAATTCTATCTAGAAAATGCACAATATGGAACCAATTTACATGCATTCGAATGATATGTAGATGTAATTTTTTATGTGGGAGACGACCATGACATAGTAGTGGCATCACTGACATCACAACCAGAGTATACTTACTCGTTACTCGGATTACGCGGACGAACAGTGCCGCGAAGTTCGTGCATAAGCACCATCATCATCCTCAACACGGTCCGTGAGAGGCAGGCTTCCCTGAACTCTGGCAGCTCGGTGATGCATTGCGGACTTGGATCGCCTTCCGAAATGTAGGCCAAGCACCCGGAATTTTCACGGCAGCAGCAGTTCTCCTCCTCAGTTGGCATTAGCTCGCACCGATTGCACGTGCACCAGGTGGAGACGCCGTCCATGCGACATGGTCCAGGCTCTTCATCCGTTGACTGGTCCTCCCAACTGCCGTCCAAATCCCCATCGTTTTCGCGTGCTTGCCTTTCCAATAGTTCCTCCTCGGTGTACTCGGGCTCGTACATATACAGCATTATTGTAGCCATTGTGTGGTAAAGAAAGTAAAATAATTTACAGAGATGGTACAGGTGTTCACAAGGCCTAGAAGCAGCGAAGGTAGCTGACCAGAGCACAGAAACGAGTCACAGAATGCTCAAAGTAACACAGAGAGAGGAATGGAATCGAAAATCTGCTGCTGCGTGTTGTGAAACGGTGTGTTTATACTTATTGCGGAAAGAGGCGTCCTGCCATTTCCATGGCGACACTCCATTAGCTGAGGCGCAGCGATTGTTGACACGAGACGTGCTTTGGCGTTGGGAAATGGGCGGTGCGCGTCTGCTGATGTCAGGCTCAGGGGCGGGGGATTTTATTTAGTGCCGCAAAAGCAGGTGAGTCAGGGCGATGCGGAAAGTGATAGGATTATCACAAAATGGCAGCTGATTTCGAGTGCGTTAATGGACGAAAAGTCGGGTAAGGTCCATAGGAAAGTTTTATACGATCTACCGATTTATGCTTAAAAACACATGGCCGAACCGTAGGGACAATAAAAAAAAGTCCCGGAACTATCCTTTAAGTCAGGCTTAAATTCAATGTCATTTTGTTACATTTTCTCTTGGTTTAAAACAAATTTGTAATTTCAAAACAAGCAGCTAGAACACTTATTTCAGATTCTAAACCATGAGATTTAAATATTTACAACGTAGGTTACTCTCAATAACAGGTCACTTAGTTTTCAGACATTAGATTTCAGTTGTACAAGTTTAAATTCTATTGTGCAATCTACTGACAGCTGTCATACAGGCGGCCACGTGTACTGCACCCAGAATTTGACAGATTTCACAGGCAGGCACATTTTTGCTGTGAATGTTTGATGACAAATTCAGCTTTCCAGGACATTGTATGTTCATAATGATTTCTTGAACTAAGTGAATTGTAGCACCCAGCAAGAATATTGGATGTTTGATGGTGTTTTGTACTGGCATTTTGCAGTTTCGGCAACCAAGAAAAAGATTTACAAGCAAGATTTTGTGTTTCTTTCAACAAAGCACTGCTTTTCATGCAGGCTCAATTTTTACTTGTTGGGCAGCCTTGTGACATATTTCAGGAGCGAGATCTCTGTTCCACCACTGACAACATGCATGGCAGATTGGGCAGCCGCCTTTTTGTGTTGCAAAGTGCTATTCCCATAGCTTTTGGCACGCAAAGGGTTTTGTGGCCATTTTGATGATTCTGGCACCACCCGAACATAGCGATGCCGCAGGGCAGAGCATAAGTGGTTTAATACATCCCACAAGTGTAAGCCAGTATAGCCACATAAGATCACTTTGTTTGCTTTACGTTTGATGCACAGTTATTGCTCAACAGAGCTGATAAATGTAGGGGTGGAAGCTAACATATACAAGCACACATACAAAACTTTCGCCTGTGCATTCACACATCATGCAAACAACTCCTTGCATGCATTCATAGAAACTAACATACTTACACATGTGCACATACATGCATACATTCAGACATACATACTTGCATGGACCCTCCTCACCGACCGCATCTTCATGGAGGACCGGATTGCCCGCCTTTCTGTAACACACTGAATGATAGGAAGGGACTCCTATCCTGTCATTAAGTGTGTCTATGAGGTTAGCTCAATAATGAGAGGCAGTGGTGCCAGTATCCCCCGCCCCATTGCCTCTCATTATTAATCGCTACATTTGGGCTCAGCAAAAAAAGAAAATGTGCAGCTGGGGCAACCCCTGCTCAGAGGCAGGAAGCACAGTTCCCTGTGCAAATAACTATCAATTGGGCGGGAGCACCATGCATGCAAAGAAGTGGGACCCCCCTGCCCATATTGGTAGGCCACCACTCATGACAAGAACCTGTGCCATGACAGTTTATGCCAATTCTGCGCAGCTATTGAGTGCCCTACTTTCAACCTTGCATGTTGATTATTGGGTAGTTGCATTTAAAGGTAACATTGAGAAAAAGCTAGTGTTCTATTTGGAGCCACTTTTCAATGAAAAAGTGCCAGCTTTTTAAGTAAATGTCCCAGTGGTGGAGGCCTCAGAGCATGCACCATAAGGAGGTGAAACTGCAAATGTTCAAGGATGATGTTCTGCACTGCATGAAACAAGAATTGGCACCGATTGAACACAGGCAGCAGTGACTTACACATCTAGAATAGAGATGAGTTATCAACAGGAACAGACAGTAGACAATCAGACACAGATCCTTTATGCAAATGTACTGATCACATTACCAGTGGTAAGGGATGATGGCCTATTATGATATTGGTGCAGCAAGCAGTACATTTGGCCAGCAGTACTTGTACGAGTTGATGTAGAACTGCTAAACTGCACCCAAACCTGACAGTATGTAGAACGAGAACATCTTTAGCGTGGCAGGGTTTACTGTCTCTAATTACAGGACAAGCCTTGCAGTGCCTCATGGTGAACAAATGATATGTATAAAAATGAACATACATTTGATTGTGGAAGACTAAGGAACAACATGTACCGATATCGAGTATACCAGCTTGGAGAATAATAATTATGAATTTTTAAATTTGTTTTATTTTATTTTAGTTTCCAAATTATGCATTTCTGCAATCCACAGCTCTATAGTAACCGGATCTACTGTCTTCCAGCCTCTTAGTATTAATTGTTTCCCTACCATTGCGCCTCTAAAGATCCATTTCTTTTTGGCAAGCAGTCAGGTCTCCCAGCATGTCATCACTTCCTAGTACAATTGTCTTAAAATCAAGGGTAATCCTTTCATTTAGAACTCTTTCACAAATGTTATCATAATCAAACCAGAATACCCTCACTCTTGTACAGCTCCATAACATATGCTCTAATGTGCCAGTGTCATGGACGCATGCCCAGCACTCAGAAGTGTCAGTCAATCCTCTTTTTTCCAACCTCTCCAGTGTCCAGAAAACCCTATTTATAATCTTAATTTGGCGGGATCTTTCAGTTAATCCTAGAGAACAAAGTCTGACATTCACACATATACGTGACCAGTGGTCTTCAGAAATGTCACTCCCAATCCTCCGACTCCATTCCGCTCTCAGTGAATCATTGCTTTTATAATTCCAAACAATTAATCTATATACACGACTCACCAAACCACACTCTCCAACTTTCAGTTTCTACCCAAGCATGTCCACGTTTAGCCTCACATCCATCTTCACTACACCAATTGCCTTCCTTATTTTCCGATAATCTACCATACAAAAATTTCAAATGTCGAAGGTTGTTTGTAATTCCCTCGCAGTCATCCATTTCCCATTTTTGAAAAGGTCCGCTATCCATTGCACACCAGCTAGAAACCACTCAGACCAAAATAAAACCTTCCCCTCAAACTTAATGCTCAGGTTCATCCAGACTGAGGCACAGGGATCTCTCAATGCATCAATTCCCAAATGGTCATTCAAAATCCTCCATGAACTTCTCAAACTCTTTGTCAACGGATCATTTACACAACATGTACTCGGTCTAGTCGTTAGTAAAGCCTTAGATGATAGTGGACCATAGTGACTGGTTTCAGCACGCAACCACTCCTCAGGTTCCAGTTTTAGGAAATCAGCTAAGGCTTGTGACATTAAAGCTAAAAGATATGCTCTGAAATGTGGCACTCCCAAACCCCCCTTAGCTAAGGGCAGTTGCGGTTTACTTATTTTTAATCGTGCTGGTTCTCGGTACCATAGGAAATCTTGAATGAGTCTGTCCAGCTCTCGACAATATTTCTTTTCAAGGTCTAGTGGGATCATACATAGCACGTAGTTTATTCTCGGTGTTGAGACCATTTTTAATGATTTTACCTTCCCCCAGAGGGAAAGATGAAGCATGTTCCATCTCTCTAAATCCATTTTGAACGTAGTACAGACCATATTCATATTTTCTCTTATAAAGTCATTAACATTTGGCAAAATCCACACTCCTAAATATAGCAGTTTTTCTGCATACCATCTAAAACCCAACTGTGTGATTAAGTTTTTGTCACAAAGAGGCACCAAGGGTAGGACCTCTGATTCAGTTTAGTTTATTTTATAACCTGAGCATTGGTGAAAGGCTGTCAAGATGTCCATAAGTACGGGCACTGAATGTTTTAGATTCTTGAGGATTAATAACAAGTCATCAGCATATAGCCAAGTTCTATGTTGGAAACCCCCACATCTTATACCCTGTAGGCCCTTTTCTGCTCTAAAAGTTATAGCTAGCGGTTCAATTCCAATGATGAATAATAAAGGGGACAGGGGACACCATTGTCTTGTACCATGCTCTAATTCAAATGATTCTGATCTTTGCCCATTGGTGTTGACGTCAGCTGTTGGTTCGGAATAGAGCAATTTTACCCAAGATCTAAACTGGATGCCAAACCCCATTTTCTCAATTTACTCGGTCGAAGGCCTTTTAGGCGTCTAAAGATAGGACTGAAGAATCTTCTAGTGACTCTGTTGCAATTGATATGGTGTGTATTAGTTTCCTAATATTGCTGGAAGTTCTTCTCTCCTTTACAAATCCAGATTGATCTTGGTTTATTAATTTTGGTGACAGATTCCCCAGCCTTAGTGCCAATATTGTTATTGACATTAAATAGGCTAATTGGTCTGTAACTAGAAGCTAGCGTTTCATCTTTGTCTTTTTTTAAGAACACTGAAATCATAGCATGCCTTGTGATTGGGGGAAGCATTCCCCTAGATTGAGAAGTAGTGAACATGTTCATTAAAAGAGTCAGTGCTGAGTTGGGTAACCACCTATAGAATTCCAAAGATAATCCTTCCGGCCCTGGTGTTATACCAGTATTCAATTTCCCAATTGCTTTCTTAACCTCGTCC
The DNA here is from genome assembly GCF_040938575.1 of Ambystoma mexicanum. Taxonomy (NCBI): domain Eukaryota; kingdom Metazoa; phylum Chordata; class Amphibia; order Caudata; family Ambystomatidae; genus Ambystoma; species Ambystoma mexicanum. The sequence goes on from NC_090922.1 coordinate 462,551,302, forward strand.
ATCATTATATTTTCCTCTAGATTTTTTGATTCTGCCTCTGTAATCTTTGGAAGTTGTATTGCTTCCAGGAATTCTCCATCAGTTGCAGTGATGTGTGGTTCATTTCTATATAATTCTGTGTAGAATGTCCTGAGCACCTCGTTAATTTCTTTTGGCTTGAACGTGATTTGCCCATCCATGCCTTTGATTGATGTTACTGTGCGTTCTGACTCTCTTTTCCTCAACCTAAATGCCAAGCAGCTATCACATTTCTCTCCACTTTCTAAATAACGAAATTGCTTCTGACAGTACTTCCTAGCCACTCGATCTGAAATTAATTATGACTTGTTATCGAGTACTGGTCAGTGTTAGGGAGAATTCTCATTCTATTGCTAATTTCCCTGACCTAGTGAGTCCCCCAGCAGCTTTGCTGGATTTCTGGAATTTATTTTTCCACCTGGTAAGAGTGTAAGCCTTTTTCCCACTCTTACATGTGCTTTGCCATGTGTAATTCTACTGTTTGTGTGAACTTGGGCTCTGGAGTGCACGACTCCACGAGCCCCACTTTTTGTGTGTGTTACACAGACCTTCAGTGCAGTGACACAGGGTTGTCTTTAAAACTTCCCTCTGACACCATTTTTCTGGGGCTGACTACTGTCCCCCAGAAACAGGTAAAGTTGCCATTTACTTTATGTAGTCATTTAAAACTGCAGACCCAGTACACCCCATCTTACATGGAGTACTGGAAAGGGTTAATTCCTATCCCTTTTTGCCTGTGCCTCTCTGAGCTTTATTTTGCTCTTTTAACATTTAGACTTGGCTGGTGGCGGTGGTATCTACCCTAACTCTTCTACCACGATTATACTATATAAACGTGTTATTGTTCCAGGCTGTTATATTAGCCTCGAACATAAACCTGCTTGACTAAAAACTCTTTCTTTTGGCTACGGTCAGGTTTATTCACCATTTCTTTTTCTTAAAGTCCTTCTTCTGTTTTACTTTGTGCGGCAAACCAGGTTTGCCTTCTTTGTTCACCGTCTTTTGGCGGGCTTCTCCCAAGAAGCTCTCCTCTTGGCGCCTGGGTGTCTAAGTGGGCTGAATGTGAGGGAGGGGTGTAGTCACCCCCTGCACAGGGTTTCCTTGGAAACCCATGTCGCACTTTGAGTCCATTGGTTGGAGGAGTTGTCCGGGCCAGACAACCGCCCTGCTGTGTGATTGACAGCCAGGCTGTGTGAATGGGGGATTTTCGCAAAAAAGGCAGGACTCTTGGGCTGGAAGTCAGAGTCGCCACTGGAACTGCAAGGAAACGAAGAGAAGCGGAGAAGAAGACAGCTGCTGCAACTACCGAGTCCCGGAGAGGCCCTGCTGCAGTCCTGAGCTATCTACCCTTCAACGACAAGAGAAGATCCAGTCCAGAGTCTTCTTCCCTTGAGCCTTGTGGGATCAACCAGCTCATCTTCCACAGGCAGAGGATCCTCTTCTTGGTCGAAATCACTGCACACTACTGTAGTAGTCTGGATAGCCACCTGAAGAGCCTCTACTGTTTTAAAGGCGAGCACCTTTTATTCGCTGCTGCTGTTGCTGCTGCTGGCTTCATCCCTGGGTAGTGCAGATCGCTCCAGATGTCCTCCTTCTTGTCTCCATGACTGAAGCTCCAGGAACCGTGAGTCTGCAGAAACTACCAGGAACAACTGCCATAGCACCAGCTCTTCTTCACTTTGAATAAGGTACTGTGTCCAGCTTTGAGGAATTGGGGTGAACCCTTTTTCCTCCCCCAAGGCTTGCCCTTGTCTTCCTTCCCTCTTATAACTTTTGCTTCTTCTGTTGACAATATCTAAGTACTCCTGGCAATCTCAAATCGTGAACTGTACTATCCGTGTGATCCTCAGCAACAGGAACCCTGTTCTCCTTGACACTGGCGCAGGCCTATTGACTTGTATTCACTTGTAGGAAAGTGTCCTCTGATTCTATCTGCCTTGACAAAAGTATTGCCTATGATGATTTTTATCCCCAACTCTCTTGTGTTGATTCATGTGGTAAGTGTGTTTTAACTCTGGTAGAATTTCTTCCCGCAGGTACGCTTATCTTTAGTAAGACCGAACTGTAATTACTGTCAAAAAGTGATGCATCTGTACCCCGGTAACGTCTTCGTTTCACAACACTGGTCTGTCAAAACCAAAGGTACTTACCTCGAATTGTTCTGCACAAGGGGAATTGGTTGTGTGCAGTGTATTTGAAGTGTGGTTTTAATTTAATAGAAGTGAAGTGTTTTGTGAACAGATGGTTTAAAATAAATGTATTTACTTTTTAACCAAAAACCTTGAGTCAGTGTTTGCTTGAGTCACAGTAATTGTAGTCCTTTGTGTAATCTCTACTACTGTTCATTTGCTCTTGAGATAAGTCTGGCTGCTCCGCTACTGCTACCACTTTAACAGTGTAGTACAGGCTTGTACCAAAGGTGAACCTGTATTACCACGTGTAGTCTTAATTGTGTGTAGTGGTCCCTAAGGGCACTGCACAGGATTCTGCCTAACACTAGTGTAAAGTGGTGGGGTTTTTAAGTATAGGGATTACACTTAGAGTGCTGCTATTGCCTTGGGTCAACTAACCACAAGGCTAAACACCACCGATTCTGTTAACTGAAAAAATCATGTCAAGTATAGAAAACTACAGTGAAGAGAGTCTCTTAAACTACACTGCTGAGGTTTTGAGAACCATGTGTAGGGAAAAGAATCTCCCTGGTAAAGGAAAGAAATCTGAACTGGTTGCTAAGTTTTTGGGAAAACAAAGTCTGGAGAGTGGGTCAGAAGGGCCTACCCCTCCAGCAAATGTGGATAATGATGTGTCTGATTCTGAGAGTGTTGGACTAGAAGAAGTAGATGAGTCCTTGCTAGGAAACCCTACAACTCCCTTACCTGCTCAGAAAGCACTACCTCTGTCCACAGGGACCCCCACAGGTCCTACACTTACTCCTGAGTTTATTGCCCTGGAGAAAATGAGACTTGAATTAGAAGTGAAACGTATTGATGCACAAACTGCCATGAAACATCAAGAATTAAGGCTCAGAGAAATGGAGATGGCTCATGCTTTAGAGATGAAGAAATTGCCTTTGGAAAATGCTTCTCTCACAGAGTCTTCTAGGTCTTCTAGCCCTAAGAGACCCTGTATGCCAAAGGAAATGATTGGTATGTATGAGACTAAACTTGATGTTTTGGATTGGTTAGCAATGTTTGAGTATAAGCATGGGATTCAGGGTATCACAGGGAATCAGTTGATTCCTTGGCTTTTCTCTAGGCTTCCCCCTGTTGCAAGTGATGCTTTAATAGAGTTGTGGGAGGAGGATAAACAGGATTATGCGTGTGTGAAGCTAGCTTTGATAGCTAGATTTGGGAAGACCCCTTCCCAGTTCCTTAAGAGGTTTAGGATCCTCAAAAAGCATGATGGTACCCCTCGGGCTACCTGGGTGTGTGAATGTTTGAAGAACGTAGATGGGTGGGTTAAGGGTTACAAAGTGAACACTTATGAAGGTTTGAGGAATCTTGTTATGTTAGAGTCAATCTATGATGCCTGCTCTCCTGAGCTCAGACAGCACATGGCTGATTCTAAGGAGATAAATCCTAAGAAGTTAGCTAAGGCTGCAGACTAATGGGCTGCCAACAGGGCTACTTACAAGGATTCTGGGGCAACTCAGAAGAAGGATGAGGGAAGGCAGCCAAATAAAGATAACAAGGAGAATTCCAATAATTCCAATCCAAAAGAGGGCCCCAAATATAACCAGAGTAAGCCACAAGGGAAACCGAATCAGGCTAGTGTACCATCTGGTCCCAAACTAGATGGCGGTCAGAACAAACCCTTTTCATTAAAGCATTTGGGAAATGTTTTGCTTGTGGGTCAACTGACCATGTGAAAGGGGATCCCAGATGCAAGGGTAAAACTTCAGGGGTCCACACTGTCTCCTTAGCCTTCTCCCAGGTGGATGAAGTACCTATAGCCAGTGGAAGCTTTCAGTTACTAGCTGATGAGCCCATGAGAGTTTCAGCTAGTGTCCTTGGGTCTTTGGGAACAACAGAACTTAGATGTCTATAACTCAATCCCAGATAATACTAAAAAGTATAATAAAGCTAGTATTCTTGTAAATGGTCAGGAAACCCTGCCATCAGAGACACTGGAGCCAGCATAACTGTGGCTTGTGAATGTATTTTCAAGGTAGAGGATGTTGCTAAGGGACCCAAACACCTAATCAAGTTAGCTGAAGGCCCTGTTCAAATGGTTCCCCAGTTACCAGCTCTCATCCAGTGCAATGACATGACTGTCAGAATACCTGTAAGTGTGCAAAGTGACATACCTTGGAGAGTCCTGTTGGGTAATGATCTTAAACCTCTTGCAGTTGTATCTAGTACCCCCAGGCCTCCCAGCAAAAGGAAGCAGGAGTTCACAAGGTCTGCTAGGGAGAGAAACTTGAGAGGCACACCTTGGGACTTAATAGAAGAAGCTATCACCCCAAGTCCACAGGACTTACTTACTGCTATCGCTTGACAGAAAGAGACAAAGGGGAAACCCAAGTCTGCCAGCAAGAAACCAGCAAGCACCCCTGTGCCAAGAAGGACATCACCAAGAATGTCCAATGTCACACCTGTGACTCCTCCACCAGCTGAGGCTGAGTGTGAGGTTCAACCCTGTATGGTTCAACTAGATACTGAGGAATCAGATCTAGAAGAAGATCTTACTCTGGTTGGAGAGCTTGACCCTGTTGAACATCCTGAGCTGCAGTCTTTACTCGCAGAAGGTGTACCCAACAGGGCAGACTTCAGCAGAGGACAAAGAGAGTGACCTACTCTTGAAGGTCTTCACCTACAGGCAGCTTCTCAGCTCGATGGGAAAGAGCCTGGAAAGTATAGGTTGCACTGGGAAGATGGCCTCTTCTACAGTGAACCGACTGAGTCAACCCCTGGAGACTGCAAAAGACTTGTAGTACTTCTAGTGAACTGACTCCAGTTCCTACAGTTAGCCCATGAGATACCTTTGGCTGGTCACTTAAGTTTTAAGAAGACCAAGGAAAGGCTCTCTCTCTACTTCTACTGGCCTGAGATGGGTACAGAAGTAGATACATTCTGTAGGAGCTGTCACACTTGCCAAACCTCTGGCAAGAGTGGAGCCAATAATGTGGCACCCTTGGTGCCTCTCGAAGTGGTGGGAGTTCCTTTTGAGAGGGTAGGGATTGACATTGTTGGACCCCTTGATCCTCCTGCTTCTTCAGGTAACAGGTTTATCCTGGTTGTAGTAGACCATGCTACTAGGTATCCTGAAGCAATACCTATGAGGACTGTTATGGCTCAGGCTGTGGCTAAAGCCCTACTTGGTATTTTTACCAGAGTAGGTTTTCCTAAGGAGGTGATATCTGACAGGGGATCAAATTTTATGTCCACCTACATGCAAGCCATGTGGAAAACCTGTGGGGTCACCTACAAGTTCTCTACTACCTGCCATCCCCAAACCAATATGTTGTTGGAGAGGATTAACAGAACTATGAAGAGCATGATAGCTGCTTTAGAAGAACCCCTTAAAAGAAAGTGGGACCTTCTACTACCATGCCTTCTCTTTGCATATAGAGAAGTCCCTTAGGAGGGAGTAGGTTACAGTCCCTTTGAACTTCTCTATGGCCATCCAGTCAGAGGTCCATTTGCCCTGATTAAGGAGGGGTTGGAGAGTGCTCCTTCCCCCAAGCCAGTCAGAGTGACTGACTATGTGATAGGTCTCCGGAAGAGAATGTCACACATGATGGCAGAGGCAAGTGATAACTTGAACGCTGGTCAAGCTCTGGTCAAGCATTGGCATGACCAGAAGGCTAATATGGTTGAGTTTACTCAAGACCAGCTTGTTCTTGTTATGGTACCTACAAGGCAGAGGGCCTTACAGGACAAATGGATAGGACCCTTCAAAGTTGTGGGTAAACTTGGAGAGGTGAAATATCTGGTGGATTTAGGCAATCCTAAGGAGGCTCCTAGAGTCTTTCACACCAACCGTCTAAAGGCTTATGTCTCTAGATCTGAAATGGGAGCTTTGCTCCTAGCTTCAGCTCAGGAAGAGGAGGAGAGTGAACCTCTGTATGACCTCCCCAGAGGCTTACCTTTAGATGAGCAAGTGGAAGGAGTTAATCTCTCTTCCAGTCTCACATCTGACCAGTAGGATGAGTGCAAATTACTGTTGAATCAGTTTGCCTCCCTGTTCTCACTTTCACCAGGCTTGACCCCTTGGGCCCAGTATGATATCCTCACTGGTGACTGTTTGCCTGTGAAAAGCAGGGGGTACAGAATGTCAGACAATGTAAGAACCCATATAAGGAATGAGGCCAACAAGATGCTTGATCTCGGGGTTATAGAACCCTCTACTAGTCCATGGTCTAGCCCAGTTGTGTTTGTACCAAAGGCAGGATCCAATGAGTTGAGGTTCTGCATGGGCTATAGAGCTCTAAATACAGTCGCCAAGACTGATGCCCATCTTTTGCCTAGGACAGATGAGCTGGTGTCTCAGCACATTTGACCTAACATCAGACTATTGGCAAATAGCCCTGACAAACCATGCCAAGGAGAAAACTGTATTGACCACCCCAGCAGGCCTCTACCAATCCTCTACCAATTTAAAATAATGCCTTTTGGATTAAAGAATGCACCTGCTACTTTTTAGAGGATGGTCAATCAAGTTCTGAAACGATGGAGGACATCTGCATGGCATACTTGGATGACATTGCAGTGTTCAGCCCTACATGGAAAGAACATATTGATCACCTAGAATATGTTTTGCAGGCTCTTGAACAGGCCCATCTGACCATAAAGGCAAGCAAATGTCAAATTGGTCAGAGCAAAGTGGTCTACCTTGGACATGAGTTAGGAGGAGGTGAAATAAGGCCATTGCCTAGCAAAGTACTGGCTGTACAATACTGGGCCACCCCTACTACTCAACCCAAGTGAGAGCCTTCCTAGGTCTCACTGGGTATTGCAGGAACTTCATAGAGAACTATGGGACCAAAGCTTCTCCCTTGAATATCATCTCCTCTCCCAAATTTCCTAAAAAGGTCAGGTGGAATGAGGAGTGCAGTCAAGACTTTGAAGGCCTGAAGAAAGCCCTTTGTCAAGCTCCAGTCCTAAGAGCTCTTGACTACCACCAACCCTTCATTGTACAAATTGATGCTTCAAATGTAGGTATAGGTGCAGTCCTTAGTAGGGAGCATCTCATTTGTTTCATCAGCAGGAAGTTAAAGGAACCTGAGACAAGGTGGGCAACAGTAGAACGCTGCACCATCCGAAGGAGCAGGAGGGTCCCGCACTGCTGGAGCAGTTGCCCCTCCTCCCCCCATCGAATCTTGAGCCCCTGCTAAAAGGTAGGCCTTGGGGAATCTCTTCTGCCACCCATGCTGCGAACGGCAGCCCGTCGATGAGCGAGTTGAGATTCCACCACAATAAGCATCTCCAGTGCAGTGAACGCACCGCCCTTCTCATTTGTGCAAAATTGATATATTTGCCATTTTATCTGGCTTTTAGCCCACTGCCAGCAGACGTTGCACACAAGGAAGCCCAATCCAAGATGGCCGACGGCTTCCCCGGTGCCTTTGCCTGACCTGGTTTGCCTGGCCCAACCGCCCCTCACCTCCAATTGGCCCACAGAGCTTCTTTTTAGCCCAATCCATCGCTGTCAGGCGATTGCTGTCCCACCCACGAAGGACCACACACAAAGGACTGTTTCCTGTCCTACCCTGTCCATGCCTGTCCCTGCCTCCTGCCAGCCACTCTGCCCGATGCTGACCCTTGACCTCGCCATCTCAACTACGGCCATCCGGGCAGAGCGACACTACAACGGGGATTCAAGTGGAAGGCTCGAGTGTCACTTGCTCTATATAACCACTGATACCTCATTAGGGGGGCCTCCTAAATGCCAGGTGATCCACATGCTGCTCCCAAACACGAACTGTAAGTGTCAACCTTTCAACGCCACCACTGTTATTCCGGATGTAAAACCCATCCCTCATCCTATCCCATCTGCACCATTATGCCTCAAAGACTGAAACGTCAGTGTCTTTGCATGTTGCTGTCACACTACAACTTAGCTTAAATGTCTCAAGTGTCTTACCTTGCATGTAGGTGTTGCCCTTCCTACTCTGAATGTAGGTGTTGCCCCACTTCATCTCAGCTCAAGTGTTTTACCACAATCGTAGACGTTGCCTAACTGCATTTCTAGCTCAAGTGTTTCACCTCAATTCCAGGTGTTGCCTAACTGCATTTCTAGCTCAAGAGTTTTACCTCAATTCTAGATGTTGCCCCACTGCATATCTAGCTCAAGTGTTTTACCTCAATTCTAGATGCTGCCTAACTGCATTTGTAGCTCAAGTGTTTTACCTCAATTCTAGATGTTGCCCCACTGCATATCTAGCTCAAGTGTTTTACCTCAATTCTAGATGTTGCCCCACTGCATATCTAGCTCAAGTATTTTACCTCAATTCTAGATGCTGCCTAACTGCATTTCTAGCTCAGTGTTTTACCTCCAATCTAGATATTGCCCACTGCATATCTAGCTCAAGTGTTCTACCTTTATGTTTAGTACTATGTTAATAATATTTCCATAGCTTATCCATTCGTCTAAACCAAGTGCTTTCATCAGACAGGTAATAAGTAGACAATGCACTGACAGTTTTCTAACCTGTACTGCATACCTGCACATCAAATTCATATTATTTAGGCCACTACACCTTAGCCTAGGAAGAATTTGCACTGTACGATTTCTACCTATCCAAGTACAGCTGTAGCTCTGCATAATGTTAAGCTTACTCAGTATCTATTGCATAATGGCCATATCTACATTCACTAGCAATCAGGACTGCAACACTGAGGTCCCCCCATGCGAATCAGCACTTATCCCACCTAATATGACAGATACAGTTATAAATAACCCTGCCTACATCTGATCAAAGCACCATGCTGTAACAGGACCAGTATCCCATGCTTCCCAGCCCAGCTCGACCAATTATAGAAATAACAAACTACGTGCCAGACTCAACAAACTACATGAGTTGCCTAAAAGACTTCTCCCTGCTACAAAACGTGAAATGAAATGCCAATATAATAGGGAATGCAATGCTCCTAATTTCGTTGCTACCCCACCAGCCGCAACCAATTCTCAAACCCATAAATCTAAGCTTATGTCTAGTGCTAGAAGTATACCAAATCTTGCACAAATCAAAGTGGAAATGGAGGCTCATTCCTACAAAGGAGCGCTCCTCAATGTAAGATCACTAGTTGCCCACGCCCTTGACATAGCAGACCTAATTACTGAAGCTAACTTGGACTTCATGACTATAACCAAGACCTGGCTACATAATGCAACAGGGCCGTCACATATGCTGGCCATCCCTGATGGTTATACTATATTTAGGCAAGACCGAGAGGGCACCCGCGGAGGCGGAATTGCCATTATATCCAAAACAAATTTATCACTAAGGCTAGACCCTACCCAAACCTTGCAATCTTGTGAAGCCCTTACAGCTAAATTCCATATAAACAACACCCAATCACTAACTATTCATCTAATTTACAGACCACCGGGCCCGCTTGGGACCTTTGAGGAGGATCTGCACAGTCTACTAACCAACAATGTCAAAACGACCTCACAACCGTTGGTACTAGGGGACTTTAACCTAGGATTTAACGAACAAGCAGACATGCATGCTTTGACCATTGCTAACACTATCAATTCACTAGGATTATCCCAGAAAGTTAACAATCCTACCCATCTGAAGGGTAGAATACTAGATTGGGTTGCCGATTCTAACTGTACAGCTGCCATCTCTTCCATCTCGCCATTACCCTGGACCGACCACTCACTGGTGTCCTTCAATCTCTTAACCACCCGACCATCTACCACAGTTCTACCTACGGCACCATCATGCCTAACTAGAAACAAGATGGACATGGCAGTGGACAATATCATTCCTGATATCCTCCCAACACTAAATGCACTGCCTGACAAGCTAGACCCTAGTGTACTAGTTCACGAATACAATAAAATCATGCTTGATACAATGGACAAAATTGCCCCACTCAAACTGCGAACAAGTAAACCTAAGGCCCACTTAAACAAATGGTTCACGCCTAACAAAGAGAAAATGTGAATCTGCCTGAAAACTATGCCCAAGTGATGAAAACAAGGCAAACCTAACCTCTACCTCTAGCCACTATAAAAATGAAGTCTGCCTGGCAAAGCGGAACTCATACAATGACCGCATTGCCAACTCTAATTCGAGTATGAAGGAACTTTTTTCCATATTGAAAGAACTTGAGTCACCTGTTGCCACACCAGACACTTGCACCAAGGATCAAACCTGGTGTACAGATATTCAACACGCACTAGCAAATAAAATAAACACCCTCCAAAATAAAATCCAACTAAAAAAAGACTCACTGAACCTTCCTAATCTGCCTAAGCCACCACCTAATGCTACCCTCAACAACAAGACTAATAATTTCTCCTTCACCAAAACTACTACACTAGAGGTAGAGAAAATCATCCTCTCCCTTAAACCCTCTAGTTGTAAAGGTGATATCTGCCCTGGACAGATAATAAAAGACACTGCCAGAGATTTATCACCTTTCATCTCCAAACTCATTAATGCCTCTTTCTCCACAGGCAACATCCCTGCCAACTTAAAACAATCTTGGGTGCTCCCGCTTCTCAAGAAGCAGACACTTGACCCTCTCATCCCTACTAATTACTGCCCAATTACCACTGTACCATTTTTATTGAAGATATTGGACAAAGTGGCTTATACACAGATTCAAAAACACCTCGAACTACATAAGTTACTAGGAGCTAGACAATCTGGCTTCCATCTACTACATGGAACTGAAACAGCCCTCATTGATTTAAAGACCCAAATGGATGAACTGAGAGATCAAGGAAAGACAGCACTCCTCCTCTTACTTGATCTCTCAGCTGCATTCGATCTTGTGGACCACAAGGTCCTCTGTAGACATCTGAACTCTGCTGCTCATTTCTCCACCCAGGCTATCAGATGGATAGAATCCTTTCTGAGTTAGAGAACTATGAGAGTTTTCTCCCCTTCGGCAGCAGCTCACCCGACACCCATCACATGTGGAGTCCGGCAGGGTTCCTGTGTCTCCCCAACATTATACAACATCTTCACCAAACCTCTGTTCAATAATGTGGACCATCTAGGTATCACCTACACTAACTATGCAGATGATACACAGATTATCCTCCCGCTTTACGGGGATCATAGTAAGGACAGGGAGTTGGTGAATAGTGTGTATCTCATCATTCAGGCATGGATGGCATCCCATGGTCTTTGCCTGAATGATGATAAGACAGAGTTGATAATTTTGGGCACGCAGGCCAACATCAACAAATTAGGCCCAGACTACTCCGCATTCAGTATAGACGGAAATACTATCAAGGTCTCTAGGGAAGTAAAAACGCGTGGTTTTTACCTTGATTCTACCATGTCATTCACTAAACAGGTTAATTCCTTAGCGTCAACTACAGCCTATACCTGTAAATTAATAAGAGCAGGTAAGCCCTTCCTATCCAACGATAGCTGTATGATCCTGGCAAGAGCCTTAATACTCTCCCGACTCGACTACTGTAATGCCCTTTACAGTAGTGCCAACAAAGCCATTACCCAAAGACTACAAACTCTACAAAATAATGCCCTAGAGCTGCACTTGGCATAAATAAAAGGGAGCATATCTCCTCTATTAGACGCCAACATAAATGGCTTTCTACTGATAACAAAATCCATCTGAAAATGATCTCCCTGACCCATAAAGCCCTTAACAATGCTGCTCCTAGTTACCTGACGGATAAAATCAAGAGAAAAATATCTACCAGACCGATAAGAACTGCCAATTCTAATTGCCTGGTAGTATCAAGATTCAAACTTGCCAAAATTGGCAGCATCAGCTTCCCTGTGATAGCCGCTAAACTATGGAATGCATTGCCACATAACCTGAGAGCAGACCAAACCTTCTCAAACTTCAGAAGGAATTTCATCAAACATATCAATTCTAATAACTTGTAGATACCCTTGTATCTTTAGCCCAACTGGTTTGTATATATGTATTATTAGAAAACCATCAACAAATGTATATAATTCTAACATTGTTTGTAAACTTATTGCACCTTGTACATTATTCTTCGGTAATTATCTGCATACACCTGTAAGTATGTAAACTGTACATTTTTGTAACATTGTCAATGCGAGATTCTTTAAACATTGTAAGTTTTGCATATTCTTTCTGATGCGCCCGGTTACCTCTGAGTCTGGCACACATTAAAAATTAATAAACAAACAAACAAAATGTGAATGTTTTGCTATTATGTGGTCACTGAAGAGGTTTAGACCATACTTGTATGGATCTACCTTCATTATTCAGACTGACCACCAACTCTTGAGATGGCTGATGCAAATGAAAGGGGAAACCCCTAAACTACTCAGATGGTCAATCTGCCTTCAAGGGTTTGATTTTACCATTGAGCACAGAGCGGGAAGACACCACCAAAATGCTGATGGTCTCTCTAGGATGTTTATTACCGACTAGAGCTATGAGAACAATCCAGGAGTAGATTAAATCCTCCTGTCCCTTAGTCTGGGGGTGGGGGTGGTGAGTGTTAGGGAGAATTATCATTCTATGGCTATTTTCCCTCACCTAGTGAGTCCCCCAGCAGCTTGGCTGGGTTTCTGGAGTTTATTTTTCCACCTGGTAAGAGTGTGAGCCTTTTTCTCACTCTTACATGTTTTTTGCCATGAGTATTTCTACTGTTTGTGTGATCTTGGACTCTGGAGTACACCACTCATTGAGCCCCACTTTTTGTGTGTGTTACACAGCACCTTCAATGCAGTGACACAGGGTTGTCTTTAAGACTTACCTCGGACACCATTTTTCTGGGGCTGACTACTGTCCCCCATAAACAGGTAAAGTTGTCATTTACTTTATGTAGTCATTTGAAACTGCAGACCCAGTACACCCCATCTTACATGGAGTACTGGAAAGGGTTAATTCCTATACCTTTTTATCTGTGCCTCTCTGAGCTTTGTTTTGCTCTTTTAACATTTAGACTTGGCTGGTGGCAGTGGTATCTACCCTAACTTTTCTACCGCGATTACACTATATAAACGTGGGATTGTTCCAGGATATTATGTTAGCCTCAAACATAAACCTGCTTGACCAAATACTCTTCCTTTTGGCTTCGGTCGGGTTTATTCGCCATTTCTTTTTGTTAAAGTCCTTCTTGTGTTTCACTTTTCGCAGAAAACCAGGTTTGCCTTTGTTCACCATCTTTTGGCGGGCTTCTTCCAAGAAGCCCTCCTCTTGGCACCTGGGTGTCTAGGTGGGCTGAAGAATGTGAATGAGGGGTGTAGTCAACCCCTGCACAGGGTATCCTTAGAAACCCAAGTCACACTTTGCGTCCATTGGTTGGAGGGGTTGTCCGGGCAAGACAACCCCCCTGCTGTGTGACTGACAGCAATGCTGTGAGAATGGGGGATTTTCTCATAAAAGGCAGGACTCTTGGGCTGGAAGTCAGGGTCGCCACTGGAAATGCAAGGAACCGAAGAGAAGCAGAGAAGAAGATGGCTGCTGCAACTAACGAGTCCCGGTGAAGCCTTGCTGCAGTCCTGAGCTATCTACCCTTCAACGACAAGAGAAGATCCAGTCCGGAGTCTTCTTCCCTTGAGCCTGGTGGGATCAACCAGCTCATCTTCCACAGGCAGAGGATCCTCTTCTTGGTCGAAATCGCTGCACACTGCTGTAGTGGTCCGGATAGCCACCTGAAGAGCCTCTCGTGTTTTAAAGGAGCACACCTTTTATTCACTGCTGCTGTTGCTGCTGCTGGTTTCATCCCTGGGTAGTGCAGATCGCTCCAGACGTCCTCATTCTTGTCTCCACGACTGAAGCTCCAGGAACCATGAGTCTGGGGAACTACCAGGAACAACTGCCATAGCACCAGCTCTTCTTCACTTTGAATAAGATACTGTGTCCAGCTTCGAAGAATTGGGGTGAACCCTTTTTCCTCATCCAAGGCTTGCCCTTGTCTTCCTTCCCTCTAATAACTTTTGCTTCCTCTGTTGACAATATCTAAGTACTCCTGGCAATCTCAAATCGTGAACTGTACTATCAGTGTGATCCTCAGCGACAGGAACCCTGTTCCCCTTAACACTGGCACAGGCATATTGACTTTTATTCACTTGTAGGAAAGTGTCCTCTGATTCTATCTGCCTTGAAAAAAGAGTTGCCTATGATTTTTATCTCCTACTCTCTTGTGTTGATTTGTGTGCTGAGTGTGTTTTATCTCCGGTACATTTCTTCCCGCGGGTACGCTTATCTTTAGTAAGACCGGACTGTCATTACTGTCAAAAAGTGATTGCATCTGTACCCCCTGTAACGTCTTTGTTTCACAACACCGGTCTGTCAAAACCAAAGTACTTACCTGGAATTATTCTGCACACGGGAAATTGGTTGTGTGTAGTGTATTTGAAGTGTGGTTTTAATTTAATAGAAGTGAAGTGTTTTGTGAACAGATGGTTTAAAATAAATGTACTTTTACTTTTTAACAAAAAACCTTGAGTCAGTGTTTGCTTGAGTCACAGTATTTGTATTCCTTTGTGTAATCTCTACTACTGCTCATTTGCTCATGAGATAAGTCTGGCTGCTCTGCTACTACTACCACTACCACTTTAACAGTAGTACAGGCTTGTACCAAAGGTGAACTTGTATTACCACTTGTAGTCTTAATTGTGTGTAGTGGTCCCTAAGGGCACTGCACAGGATTCTGCCTAACAGTCAGCCAGTGAAAAGCCCTGACCAACTGCTGCCTTACAGATTCATTTGCAGCTACAGTGAAACTAATGTTTTCATATCCTTCATACACACTTGTCAAACCACTCACCGAGATTCTCATTTTTTTTCACAGGGCGCAACCACACCATAGGGTTCTTGGCTATTGGCACAGGAAACTGATACCACTTAAAGTTGTCAGTTATATTCGCAGGCTCAACCACCCTATACGGTTCACATTTTCTTTGCAGGGTGCAGCTGCCCCTTAATGTTCTTGGGTATTTTAACAGGGCACATATACCCTCTAAAGTTCTCTTAATTTTTCACAGTGGACAGGCAATTTATAAGGTTATCTGGCAATCCCACAGTGCACACCCACCTACTAAGTGTTGCAGGTTTATATACAGGGTCCAGCTACTCCTCAGGGTGTTCGGGTAATTTCACAGGGTACAACCACCGATTGTGATATACCGTTTGATATACCGTTTTTTTCAAAGGGTGAAGCAAACATTTAAGGTTCTAGCATTTCCACACAGGGTGTAGCCAGGTTTATGGTCTCTTTCATAGGGTGCTCTCCCACAATTTCATAATATTCTCCAGCTCTCCCAGAGACTGCTGCCACCTTTGAGGCTCAGGGAATCCCCCTGTGAGGTCAGTCCAGCCCCCAGTCCTACCTCCTTCCTTCCTCCGATGAAATGCCCTACAGGAGGGATGGATGGTGAGCTCCACATGTGTCTGAGGATGCCTTGCACTGCTACATGGTCCAGCTCCCAAGCACTATCTGGCTGCTGGCAATAAAGGCAGTAGGTCCTCCATGCTGCACAACTTTGTTTAAGACATCCTAGCCACAGATTCTTGCTGATCGTGGTGGTGCACCATCCTCAACTGCTTGTGTGGGCTACAGCAAAAGGTTCCTTCTGCTGGCCAGTTACTGGTGCTTTTTAATCAGATGTGTTAGGCTAGACAGGTGCAGGTGTCTACCCAAGGCATGCCGAATTCCAGCTGCACCGTTACCCTGGGACATGCTAGAACCTTCCTCCTCACAATCACTGGAAGGATCATTGGTGGTGATGGCTACATGGTCTCTAGACTTTGAGGAGACATGCACATGGTACACAATCCTGTGACACCAGAACATGTAGTTCTTCATCACTGTGGTCTCTAGGGCACTTTCCCCTTGTCACTTTCCTTTTGCCCTTGTTTAACTCACATCCTACAGTCTTCTATCATGAAGAAGACCTCAGCCTCCTCTACCTTGATGATCATTCTGGGGCAGGGAAAATAGTCTCAGGCCCAAGACTATGTGGGAGGTTTGAAGGGTTGTGGTCACTTCTCCGTGGGGATCTTCCAGGCTTACCCAATCTGTCATGGCAGAAAAAGCCTCCTCATTGCCACCTCTTTTTGTACCTTCCCCTCCTCCTATGCAGATTCACCTCTTTCTGTGGCACCTCCACAGCCTGGTCCTCTCTCTGAGCCACCTCATGGCAGCAACCTTCCTCATCTTTAGGAGTACCAGGATTTCACTGGGTGGAAGAAATGTTCATATGTATGACCCTGATCCAGTCAAGGCCTAACACAAGCACCTGTTCCAGGGTACTTGCTCCTGACACACACTCCTCCCATGTGACAGACATTCATGTCCCCCTCTGTGGCTGTCCTTGTGAAGCCCCCCCCCCCTGCCTTCGGCTTATCTTTGCCGGGGCATCCTTTGATGACCCAATCTCCCCTCCTACACCTGAGACCTTCCCCAATGCTTGTGTCTCACCCACCAACTCAGATGACTGTGGTGCTTTGTGGTCCGGGCCCACAAACTGACTCCTGCAAACAGCACAAAGGAGAAATGCAGTTCCTCCTCCTCCTCGTCATCCTGTTAGCTTTCTTCCCTTGTCAGCACAGTGGGTATGCCAATACTGACACAAATTAAAACAACTGTGTATGTGTTTGCATGTGAGAACCCAAAAGTGTGGGGTTATTGGATTAGATGCCTCTAATATGACCAGCTGTAAACACCAAACCAGGCCTCATCAGCCTGTAGGGAGTGAGTAATCAATTCTGTTAACTTTGACAGAGATACGTTTCAGAAAAGGGCTTTCCAAATACTGTCTTTGCCAGGCTTATCTTCTGGAGCACAAAAGGAAATGTATACAACATTACCTAAACCTTTCAGAATGCATTGTGGAGTTAATGTGTTCACTGGAAACCAAAAAAAGCCAAAAGCACAAGATATAACTGTTGCTTAGGCAATCTCTTATCTGGTAGCCTTGTTCAGATTGGTGTGTTGTTTTTCAAAACAATCTTCAAACTTTCCTTTAAGGAACATGTAGCCATTTTATCAGTATTGTTATTGCATTGCACATAGCAATTTTTTAGCACTATTATTAAAACAGTAGCAGAAGAGCATGATAAATCATTGACATCTTTTTATAATTTGGCCAAGGCCCATCTTTTACTAGCACAATTCTTTTGTTTGTGAAGGATAACAAGAAGATTGACTACAATTCAAATATAAACAAACATGATTTTCTGTTCTTCTATTCCTACAGATAAACTGAATGTCATAATTATCTCTTAGAATTTGATTGCCTAGCGGGAAAAAGCGGTGGGAATTAGCATTTAAAAACAAGCTGTTTCTGCAGCCTGGAGGAATTTCCTAGGATTTCACTGAAGGTGATGCCATTGTGAGTGATGATGGGGAAAGGCCTTGAGGACAGTGCTGACCTACATGATTCTGACGTGCCTGGATAAGGAAGCAAACTGAGATTTTAATTCCAAGGCCAAGACAATTCTATTCTGTGAACCTAAAACTTGTCACTTGGCCAATGTATACACAAACTGTTTTAAAATGTTTGCTTTAACAGTTTGGAGGGAAAACAAATTACAATATGAATTCGGATTCCTACAACCTGAGACAGTAAACTGCTAATGTGGCTACAAAAATTGGCACTTTGCCAATTTATCAAATTCCACTTTGATGACTGTATACATATTTTTGCGGCTGAAAGAAGCCATTTTTACTGATCATTTCAACATACATTTTTCTTTTCCATGATAGGAACAGTATGCAACACCATAATGTACTTTTTTATGTTATACTTTCAATCTTCCCTGTGCTGTGATACTGAGTTTTGGGTGGTATTGAGTTTTGACAAACTATCCATATGTAATATGTGCTGCCCCTCATACCTCTTTGCCCAGGACAACTAAATCCATCAAAGTACATACAGAGGGGAAAGGAATCCTTGGCAGGTAGATTTAAAATGTTTTACCTCCAATCATGCCGCTATATGTGTATAGATTGATTTTAGGATTTTCTTAGCTAAATCCCCTTAGAAACCATGAATTATTTAGACAGAGTGTTTAACCCTTTCTACCTGATGGGTTATCTAGAGGTGTGTCCGTATAACCTCATGAGCCGCCTGGATTTCCGAGTATGATTTTAAGTTTTACTGGGACACAATGGCTGCACACACCTTGGTGATTGGTAGTATGTTGTTTTAACATTTTAGAGGAGTAGGATGCTGGGTATCTACATTCAGAATGGTCTTAGCTTCTGGAAGCAACAGTCGTAAGGGAAAGTCTTAGGGGAAAGGGCACAGTAGGGGAATCAGGGAGTGGGGTGCCAACAACGAGCCAAGAAGATGGGAAATTGGGCAGAAAAGGATCTACAAGCAACTAGGGGAGGAAACAGGTGGGGGCAGTTTACGATATATGGGGAATGGACGGTGAAGGGACCTAGGTCTTAAAGAGGAGACATTCCTTGAAGAGGAGAGTCTTGAGCGTGTTCCAAAATGTAGTTGTGGGGGGACGAGTCTGGTGTTTACAGAGAGGAGGTTCCAGAGTCTGGGGTGTAGACCTAGATTGCCTGTGTTCTGGTTCTTTCCTTCCTGCACTGTTTGAGTTCAATCCTGCACATGCCCTTATTTCTGGGGGATTGTTATCCTCTGGATATGCTCAGTTCCAAGCAAGGTAGCATCATAAACTCAGGGTAACAGCCTTGTTGATGATTCAGTAGGATTTGAAGATGACACATGCTTGAAATGGGAGTGCATGCTGTTTGATGAGGGTTGGTGTGATGTGGGTGAATTTGCAGTGTCCTTGTTTGAGTCATCCTGCAGCCTGCAGGACACGTCTCAGTAGTCCTAGCAGAAGGCCTTTCAGAAAGGTATTTCCACAGTCTAGGTTGAAGAGGAGCAACTCTTGGACAACAGATCTAAAGTTGTTTTCTGGGGTTACGAGCTTCATTTTCAGCAGGGGTGAAATTAGGTACAAATACATGTTTATCTGTCAATGTCAAACCCAAGGAACTTGATACAGTTGGTCAGCAGGGATGTGAAGCCCTTGAGGTTGAATGTGAAGAGCCAGATGTGGGTGTCAGGATGTTCATTGTTGGTGGTCAGCAGTAGGAATTCAGTCTTGGAGGGGTTGAGCTTCATGTAAGCACTGGAAATACCGGATTGGATAAATGTGAGGCATGCCTTGAGCCTGTAGATGACTTTGATGGCTGGAATCTTTAGGAAAGGCTGCATTTCACCGGCGTATTGGTGGATGTGGATGTTGTGTGGAGCCAAGAGTGCTCAAAAAGGTTTTGTTAAAAGGTTCCATTAAAAGTTGGAAAGGTTGAAGATCTAGGGGGGAGGATGGATCATTTGTGGACCTGATGATGGGTAGTGTTATTTAGCTGGAAGAATCGATTTGGATGAAGTGGGTGGTATCGCAATGTGGTATTTGAACCAGCTGATGAGTACATCAGTGATCCCTATAGGGTGATTAGGAATGTTGGTGCATGTCTGGTGGTCTACTGTGTTGAATGATGTTTAGTGGTTGAGGAGCACCAGGAGGCACAGACAGCCATCATTAAGGATATTAAGGGCATTGATGACACATTTTTGTTAGCCATTTCCATGTTGCATCTGGGTCTGAAAGGTTTAGTAGGACTGAAGTAGGTTGTTGTATTCAATGTGTTAGAGGAATTGCATGGCTACTGCTTTCTCAATGATATTAGCTAGGAAGGGAAGATTGGTGATGTGGCAGTAGTTGCTGAGGTAGTAGGGTTCATTGTTGGTTTCCTGAGAAGCTGGAGGATTTTTCAGGTCTTGACGGTTGGGTAGAAGGTGCCCAGAGTAATGGAACTGTTAATGATTGTCAGTTAAGGAGTGCTTCATTCAGAAGAGTCTTTCTATGGAGGCAGAAAGGATGTCAGCCATGTACAATTTGGTGTTGCGGGAGGCTAAGGTGGCAGTGTGGTCTTTCATAGTGAGTGTCTTGAAAATGTTCCTGTTAGTGGTGCTTTTATTAGATGGGATGTGCTGTGTGCTGGCATTTGGGGTGGTGCTGGTTTAGAACGAGTTGATGGCTGTAGATTTGTTTTGATGAGTGCATTATGAGTAGATCTGAGCTGATGCAATGCTTGATGACTTTGAAGAGGGTTCTGCTTTCATTGTTGGCCTTGGCTATGTGGTTTTGGTAGTAGTTAGCTTTAGCAGTGGCATTCAGTTCTCTTTGTGTACCACAGAGTTCCCTGAAAAGGGTGAGGTCGTATGTTAGACTGGATTTTCTCTAGGTCTTTTCATGTTTTAGAATAGTTCTTTTTATTGACGTTTCTTGAATGTATCAGCATGCAAAATGTCTAGACTTTAGGGTATGTTGTTGCACTAGGGCAGGGTGGTTTATGTTGGTTGTCAGGCTGATTTTGATTTCTTGGAGACGTGAATAGCATTCCTAGTAGATTAGCTTATGTTAGGTGTAGGTTGGCAAGGTATTCTGTGGGAACCTTCACTGAGAAGTTCTTGAATGAGCTGTAGAATTGTTTGCTGGGTTTCCTATTGGTGTGCTTGACTGGGGAAACAGGGTGACTAATCTCAAAGGGGATAACAAGAAGGTCCAACCAGTTGAGTGGGATTGGAGAGCTGTATTGGAGGATAGCCATTGCAACAATGATAAGATTGAGGATCTGTGAGTTGGGTCCCTCATGCACTGGGTATATATCTGATTGTCAAGAAGAAAGTGAAGTTGTCCCTTCATTGAATTGGTTGCTGGGTTACCAGGGATGTTGATGTCACAGAGACAGGTGCTGTTGGTGCTTGTGAGAAACATGGTGGTGATGAAGTCTGTGAAGTCTCCAATGAAGGAAGTGTTGGCTTGGGTAGTGTGAAGTTGAGGTGGAAAGTGACTGTGTCCATTTGGGAGAGTGGGACGTGACAGAAAATTATGTTTTTAAAAGGGCCTTATGGTAGCAAAATCCAGTTGGGTGATTGGCCATAATGCCTTGTGAATGATGCCAAGGCCACACTCCTCACAACTCTCTCTGACACTCACCTAACAGCTTCTGCCAACCTTCGCCTCACAACTCCTGCCAGCCTCCTTTCTCAAGTACTCTCCACCACCCTAATTACAACTCCTTTCAACATCCTCCTTGCCGCTCCTGACACCTTTTCTTCAAACTTCTAGCCATAACCCTTCTTACAACTCCTTCTTTCTTCTTTCAACTTCTGCCAATATCCTCCTTACAATTTCCATCCTCCAGTTTTACATTCCTAAAATCTTCCCGTATCCCCTCCTCCTTCTTCTCGATCCTCTTGCAGGCCTTTTACTAACAGTGTTCTTCATGCGCCGTTCTCCTTTCAACAACAACATTATCTCAGCAGGTGCAGAAACTCTTTGGCTGCTGCCATTATGATTTTGTGGTATTGATTGGTTAATTATATTTCTGTGCTTGTGTGTGCCTGCAAAAATCGCAGAGCTGTTGCTTGCTTGTGTGCCAGAGTGATTGCTGCTTTGCTGTCTTCATTGTTACTTTACATTAACAGTTGCCAAACTGTATTACTGCTCCCTGGGTTCTTAGCATATTTCCAGATCCACATTTAATGGTATCCCAACATACTAATACTCTCTTATTCCTAGATTCATTTTCACCTTATAGTATTCTCTGCTCCTTGATGTGCCAGTTTAATAGTTCCAACATCGTGCCACTTCTGTCTGGCGTTCTTAGATTAAATGTAGCCCACCGGTTCCCTAGTTTACTTTATGCTCCACTGCAGTAACTGCTACTCTGATTTAATCTTTGCCAGACGGAAGTACTGCTATTGGCTGTCCTAGATTAACTAGTCACTGCCCCAATGTGATATTGCTCCCTGGTGTCCTACAACTGTCACTGCTCTGACTGTTTTGCTCTCCTTGTTATCCATATACAATTATTGCCCCACTGTGACCCTGTCCCTGTACCTCTTTTATGTTATTTCCCTGATGTCCCTAATTAATTTCCTACTGTGACTTTGTACACTCATTCCCACTTGAATCATATCCTCCACAGTAATCTTGTTCCACCATACCCTTTTGTGACTGTGTTTCTTTGTGTTGCACGTACATTTTTAGGCTGCCATGCTGTTCTTTCCTTTCATCTACTGTGACCGACTACCCAGTAGCCTTCCATGAGTACACCCTCCTGTTCCTATCTTCACGACCTAGCTATCTAAGGTAAGCAAACAAATTCCCTGCAACCACCACACAAGTATTAACTTCTAGATGTTTTGAGAGGCTCTTGGGCTAAAACAGTAATATATCACAATTGAGGAAGAAAGTACAGTAGAATGCAAGCCATGCAGAAACACAGAAAAACTCTGGAAGTCTTCTTTTAAGGCACCAACAAATCAATGAATGTGAAATATTGGCAGTAGTTGCAAGAACCCACCTAAGCATCTCTAGTGTCTTTCATTTAATGATTCCTTGTCAGACACCTTCTGTGATCAGGGACAGATGCCCCATTCACACCAAAATATTAAAACAATACACAGAGGATCTCAACATACTAGGAGAAAAAGCACCAATCCGTGAAGACCTACAGCAAAGATTGTTGGCTCCACTACAACTAAACAGACAACCAGAAATGTCTCACTCCTGAAATCATCATAGATTACTGTTTTCATCACTACGCATCACCCTGCCATCAATGATTACTGGGTCCAAGACTACAACCATGTCTCTAAAATAGCCTGCTCAGTCTTCTCAAAGTGAAGATGAATGCAACACTTCTGAGAACTTAGCAACCCTACCCCTCACAAAAGAAACAACCCAGGAAAAATGG
Source organism: Ambystoma mexicanum (assembly GCF_040938575.1). Classification (NCBI taxonomy): domain Eukaryota; kingdom Metazoa; phylum Chordata; class Amphibia; order Caudata; family Ambystomatidae; genus Ambystoma; species Ambystoma mexicanum. Next base: position 462,574,201 of record NC_090922.1, read on the forward strand.
ACAAAAAGGAGGAACTCAAAACTAGATGCCTTCTTATTAAAAATTGCAAAACACTCCTCCACAATCCATGACCTTCTCTTCAAGGGCAAAATGAATAGACCTATCATATATCACAGAGGCTAGGCTCACAGAGTAGTATTCAGCTGTTACACACAAATCCATCTGTGCAGGCATTACAATTAAACTCAAAAACAGGACTGTCAGCTTTTGACAACATCCTACACTGCAAATCACTTCAACCACTCTGTTGTGACTCTTATATGTCCACATTGCGCTTCCTTATAGCCATAGATCCAACCTAATACAACTCAAAGGCAGATGCAGTTGCCAACCTTTCTGTAAACAGTCAACACCTCACCATCTTGTGAGACTTCAATTGAAGCCTTGAAAAGGAAGACAATACATTTACAAAATCCCTATCTGTAAACTTTGGGAGGGTCAAGCAACTAATTATTTGAACCACTCATGCTGCTGTACACATATTGGATGGCATATTTTCAAACAAGTATGCCCCGTTACATCCTTCCCAGTTCTCTTACCCTGAGGATACCATTTCTCCATCCCTTTTGCTATATTTACCAAGCACATCCATTTTCAAAGTCAGTGCAAGCCCCACAACATCAGTCATGCCATGGCAGGAACACGCGATACTTGGAAATTACAGCCTATGCTATTAATTTGGCCAGGTTCTCTTCTGGTTACTACTTAGGAGTGGTAACCAGAACAGAACACTGGCAAATAACTTAACAAGTTTTACACAAGGATATGGAACACTTTCCAGTTCATGGCCCTCAAAGAAGCCTTTCACATTTTCTCAAATTAAACAAATTGCCATGTCAGTCATAACCAAATGCAATGCCCTCAAATAGAAAACCAGAGTCCCAAGAAGCTCTGTCCAGAAAAAGTCCTACCAAAAAGTCCTACCAACAGAAAAACAGGTTACTACTGACAGATCCTTATATACAAAGCAGAGAATGCCAAAGGGAAAAGATCATGGTTCACATACCAGGTAGAGGCAGTGCAAGATGGCCAAGAGGCTGTTTTAAAAGTTATCTATACATTCAAATCCCATGCAGCCTATAAAACAGCATATATATATATATATATATATATATATATATATATATGCTGTTTTATGCTATATATATAATATATCTTCATTGCAGCTAATTTAATCATCACCATCTGCCAAATATAGGGCAATCCCAGACACTGGCAGAAATGCAAATTGCTCCAAGGAGAGTACCTATCCCACCTGTTATGGCATTTCATCCCTTCTCGAAACAGGACTTCCTAACCAAGGTGAACACTTTCTTTCAATTCAGACATCTGGACAGAAGACCTGTTGTCCACGAACAGTGGGAAACAAAAACAAAAAATGCTAGTAGAACTCTCCATCTAAACTCTCCTCGCCAGTTCCATCAAACAGGGACTTGAGGACCAATAGGCGGCACAAAAAAAATGTAAGCCTAAAGAGGAGGCTCCCACCGGCCCCAGCACAGATTCGTGAAGGGATATGACCCTCTGACACGTAGAAGTGTGCAGACCCCAGGGAAAGGCTGCAGAACAGCTGTGGTGGTGAAGCCCTGGTGTAATCGGAGGTCCTACACCCCAGTAACTAGCCCCAGGCCATGCTCTGTTGTAGAATGTGGTCTGGAATGCCCAGAGTGCAAGGGGGCTGAAAAAGCACCCTGGAAGATTTCAGCTCCTCCCCCTCTCGCTCCTCTGAGCCGCTGGAGCAGACTGTGTGGCCAGTGGCAACCGTCACCCAAGTTGACAGAGTGAGGCAGAGTGTCAAGTGGAGGCCCCCTGTAGAGGGTAAGGCCCTGGAGCAACAAGGCCGATAAACAGCTCTGTTAGCAAGGGAGGACAAAGGCTCTGCAGCAGGATGTAGGGGGCCAGGGTCCAACATGAGATTCAGAAGGGGAGCACCCCTCCCACCCATCCACCTCACATCACAGAGCAGAGGGGAAGGAGATGGCAACAGAGAACTGATGGTCAGGGAAACCACAACATAATTAGAGTGGGTCTGAGAAGGAAAGCACCCATGTTTAGGGCCACACCCAGGCAGTGAAACACGATAGGAATACATAAATAAGGATTGATACAGCCTGAACTGAGAAGCGGGGTGCAGTATGGTGGCACTGGAGCAGCGAGTAGCACAGGTGCGGTCCAGTGTTGTCTCTCAGTCAGGTACAAACACATCGCTCAGAGCCATGAGGAAGAACAAAGCAGCTGAAGTGACGCATAGCAAGATGGAAAGGTACAAGATGAGGATATCGGCTAAGACACATTCTCAGACCCAGGGTGGTGGCGCGGGAACTGGGTTGGGCTGCACGTGAAGTCGGAGGAGTTGTAGCTCAAACTGGCCCGTGTACTGAGGCCAGTAGTAAGGGGCTCGAGGACCAGCATGGAAGACAAGATTGGTCAGGTTTTGGGTGAATGTGTCCCTGCTGCGAGAAGACTTGAGAGTGGTGTCGGAGAGGGTGGGGAGGCCAAAGAGAGGATTGGTCGACTGGAGAATACTGTGAGATTCCTACAGTCACAAGTCCAAAGACTGCAGGGTAAATCCCGGCTCCTGGAGGAGATAGCAGAAGATGCAGAGGGAAGGTCAAGAAGTGTCAATATCCGAATAGTGGGCATCCCTGAGTGGGCCGAGGAGCCGGCCATGGAGCTGTTCTTGGAGTGATGGATCAAAGAGGAGTTGCACCCAAAGGTCCTAGCAGGCTTCTTCTCAACAGTATGGGCAGAGAGGGTCCCGGGTAGACCTCCACCACTGTGAGCCCTGCAGAGACCAGTGGTAGCAAAACTGTTTAACGTTCAAGACTTCATAGTGCAGTCAGTGAGACCAAGTGACCAATCAAGGTGGGCAACACCAGTGTCATGATCTTCCCAGATTACATTTAGTGGGCGAGGAAGTCAATACACAAACGCGTCATAATGAAATAGAAAAGTACATGCTAATGTTCCCAGCGAAGTTGAATGTCCAATTGGGGGACAGATCTTTGATCTTCTGCAAACCGGAAGAGGTTTGGGACTGGCTGGAGAGCAGAGGGATGCAGCTGATAGGCTTAATGGCAAAAATAAAACAGGCCGGGAAGACTGGTGGTGGTGGGAAAACTCTTGGCTGTGGGGGGGGGGAAGAATGAGGCACACCAAACTACAACATGGACTACAGATGTAGGTTGGGCTCTAGTGGCACAATTGAGAAGATCCAACTGGGTTCGATTGATGAGGTGGGAGAACTGGAGGCCTCTCAGGTGATGGAAGCAGCAGGCAGCGAGATGGAATGATAGGTCGGACATGTGAATACTGGACTCGACCACAGCAGCAGATAAAGGCTGTGAAACCAGTGGAGGCATGGGGGCCTATTGGGAAGAAGTACCTAGGCAACTGGGAGGGGCGTGGAGGGGGATTAACTGATGGGGTAATAATGCAGATGTTGGCAGAGGGCTAAGTGGATATATGGGGGAAAGGGAGGGGGTTCCTGAGTGAAAGGGCAGGCACAGAGATGGACACGTTTGGGAAGGGGACAGGAGAGTGTGGGAAAGGGGTTGTTCAGGGTGACAGGTACTTTGCAGTTGAAGAGCAAGTATGTGGAGGGGAAGGGCCGATAGAGAGAGGAAGAAGAAGGGGGGAGTTTGTTGGGGGACCGGGAGTTGGCGTAGTTTTGGTAGACAGGGTCAAGTCAATAATATGGTAAACATGAGGGGGATGGAACGGGAGATTAATAGATTCGGGATTCAACAAGTATTGCAACTCTACCATAATGAGTACTATACATACTCTGAAATGTGTTTCCTGAAATGTAACGGATTGAACAATAAAGTTAAGAGAAGTGCGCTCTTACAGCATCGGAAACGTTTTAACCCAGGCGTAGTGTCACTCCAGGAAACTGTTAGATATATTTTCTGGAGGAGATACACCTAATCTTGTAGCATTTTTGTTATTGTGGTAAAATGGTGGTACATTTGTGGAGGTAATGCATTGGTGTCTTCCCTATTTAGAGTGGTAATGCTCCCTTAAGAATACACCCTAAAACCTGCATTTCTTCGCTGGGCCTCCCAAAATAAAGTTACCAGATTTATTGCACTTATATATACTGTTTTCCCTCATCTACGACGCTAAGCTATGCTCTAGCAGCCAAACCCCAAAACATTTCTATCATGAATGAGTCATCAGATACACATGCATCACGCACTTTTAAACGTACTTACTATGAACATCAAAATTGACATTAGGTTTTTAACACGTGTGGTAAAAACTAATTAGCACCTACAGTAAACTGGGGCTCTTCCCCATAATCTCACAATCTCTGTACCAGTGAGCACACTTATGCACATAAACTCAACCCAGACTGTCTTAGTTGTAAAAACGTTTTTATATACACTGTTATTTAGATCTATTCAGAAAACATGTCATGCAGTATAAACTTGGGTACAAACGAGAACATATAAAATATATGACACGACACCGTATGTATTCACTAACAGACACCCTTGTTTTTTATCTTAACTCTGACCTTGTACTCCGATAGATCTGGCAGCAAACGCAGGTTGAGAAAGAGAAGGAAAGAGAAAAAAAAGTGACTGCAAAACAAACCCTTTTTCTGAATTTTCAAAGCCGTCTGCATTTCATATCAAGGAACATTACGCATGAAAGAAACCTGCTGGCCCTGACTAACTATAACAATTCATAAATTCAGGCATCCACCTCACGTATGACTGGCTTATATTCACCTTGGAAGTTGGCAAGATTGCTTCACTGCTATCTCTGGGACACCCTCATTTCTGGGCTTTGATTCCGAAAGGAGATGTCGCGACCTCAGCACACCCAGGCAGCCCACACGAAGGACACGATTTAGATGCCCATCCCTTCAAAGTCAGCCAGCCCATCTGCCAGGAACATTTCTGAACCTCTGCACTGCACGTCTCTGAACATCTGACCTCACACCCTCTCACAGTGGGCCTCATTACGAGGTTGGAGGTAGCCTTGCCGGTAAGAGAGGCAAGGCTATCTCCATACCGGCATGAAAGTCTGGCACCCGTGAATGGGCAATAACTGGGGTATTCCGACCCCACCAGACCCGGTAATTGCCCTTTCGCAGGTGCCGGTGCCAGTAGATCCCCATTCCCATTTCAGCCCCACAGGGTGCATCCTACATGGTGCCGGTGCATCCGACATGCTGTGCTCGCGGGTGCCGTTCTGCCCACCAAGTCAGACATGGCGGAATGAAAGGCACCTGCGGCACAACTCTGAGTTTGCCGGTCCGGTAAGAATGGTACCAGCAAGCATACCAGTACCATTGTTACTGGACCGGCAACCTCATAATGGGGCCCAGTGGACCTCATAACAAGATTGCCGGTCCAGGAACTACGGTACCTTTAAGCTTGCCGGTACCGTAGTTCCCTGACCGGCAAACTACGAGTTGTGCTCGCGGGTGCCTTTCTGCCCGCCAGGTTTGACCTGATGGGCAGAGTGGTACCCATGAGCACAGCATGTCAGATGCACCGGCACCATTCTGAATCGTGCCGGTACATCCCACCTCCCCATTCCCATTGAGCCCTATGGGGCTCAAATGGTAATGGGGAGCATTTTATTCCTGCACCCGCGAATGGGCACATAGCGGGTTCGCCGGAGCCGGAATGCCCTCGTAATTGCCCATTCGTGGGCAGCAGACATTTTCAGAAGTTTGGAGGCAGCCTGCCAATTTTACTAGCAAAGCTACCGCGTGTCTTTTTTAAATTTTTTTTATTTAAGTTTATTGAAATTTCCACAGTCATGTCAAAAAGAGAAAATTATACATTTCAATGTTAGGGAGACATCAGTACATTACACCCTTAACTAACTCATCTCCCCCCTAACAGTGTATGCTTGGAGCATTTCAAATGGCTTTTCCTCCTCCGCACACCCCACCCCCCTCTCTTCTTGTTATTTATGTTGGAATAGTTCTGACGGTCGTAATTAGTTCTTACTGTAAGCATATTAAGAATTACATTGAGCATGGTTGCCTCGTTATATCATCCTTGAAACAATTATGAAGATCTCCTCCGGTGATAGGTGTTACATGTTTAAAATGGTAGAGCGGTGGGGACATCAATGTCTCTTTGCTATAACCCCCATCTAGTCTCAGGCATGTGTTCATTTACAAAGACTCCCCACATTAGATCACATTGCAAAGAATCGGTATGTAGGGTAGAGGAGATTTTTTCCATTACACAAATATTAGTGGCTACATTAACCCATTCACTCTTGCTTGGAACACACTTAGATTTCCACTTGATTACCAGAGTGGCACGAGTGGCCACCAAGAGGGGAGCAGCCAGACCCGTGATCCTTTTCCAGTCTTCTTCACCCCTTTCAAACGCAAATAAAATCAGAAGGGTTCCGCTACCCGTTGAATTCCATTGAGGTCTTTGATCCAGCCCAGAACCTCATCCCAATATACTGTAATATATGTACAGCCCCACCACATATGCCAGTGGTATGCAGTGATCAAACCGCAGCAAAAATGTTGCCTGTAACAAAAAATATGGCAAAAATGCAGTGGTTTGACCCATTAAAGGTGTACCCCATTACACCATTTAAGGGGAGTGGTGGTTGTGGGGGTGTCCTCCACTCCCCTTAGATGATATAATGGGTCAGTGGGTTGCAGGCGTGTCCCCCGCATCCTTTACATGGATTGCAGTGGCAAAACCACAGCCTTTTTGCTGCAATATTTTGTGTGCACAGCCATTTTTGCTGCGATTTTAACACATGGAACCGTGCCAGTAATTTGCAGTTTCTCCACATTCACGCCAACATAATGGGCTACTCAACTGAAACATTTTGGAAAGTCTGTGCGGATCAAACTGCCACCTATGCAATAGTTTGATGGCATGCAGCTTGTATTGACTTGCTATCAAAACCTTAGAGGCAGCTCTGCATATCCTACCCCACATACTCATATCAATCTCTTACCCCAGGTCAATCTCCCACCTGTTTTTCAAATGCATGGTTGATCCTTTCCCCACTTCTATTAGCTCTTTATACATGGTGGAAATCAGGCCTTTCATTTCTGTTCTAAAGTTTAACAATTTTTCAAATGGGGTGAGATCTCTACTAACACTGTACTTCCACTTGTCCCTGGAGAGGATGCCTTCGAGCTGCAGGAAATGGAATACGGACAGGGGGCCTAATCCTAGGGCTTCCTCCAGTTCGGTAATTCTAATAAAAGAGCTGTCTTTTCATAACCGGCCCACTCGCTCTAACCCTGATTCATACCAGGACTGGAATCTCTCCAAATTAGGAATGCGTTCTCTGATGCCTGGAGACCATAAGTGGCTCAGAGGGGACGGCCACAAAGTGATCTTTTGCATCCCATTCCATTCTCGCCATATGTCCCATATGGTACCCAATATCAGGTGGTCCATGAGTCTTTGCAGGAGTTTGTTCTTCGGTACCCATAGCCATTCGGAGATTGTTGCAGGGGCTAGATAGTAATTGTCCAGAGCAATCCACTGCGGTTCCTTGCAATTCCTTAAATGAGGAGTCAGGATTCTCAGTTGGGTGACCTCGTACTATTTCCTCAGGTCCGGGAGGCCCACTCCTCCCTTATCCTTGGGTAATGTTAGCGATTCATAGGATACCCTTGCTTTCTTCTCCTTCCAAAGAAACCTCAGCATCGCTCTTTTGGCTCCATTAAAAAAGTGTTGTGCAATTCGTATAGGGAGCATCTGGAATGGGTAAAGAAATTGGGGGAGGCATACCATTTTAATTGCGTTAACCCTACCCAGCCACGATATCGTCAATTTCTCCCATCTGGCCAGGTCTGAGTGGAAACTTGATAGAATGGAGGGGGAATTGGCTTTGTATAATTTGTTAATGTCCTTCGTAACATATATACCTAAGTATTTCAGCATGACCTTTTCAATCTTAAGACCCAGTGGGGAGAACCTATCCATATCTTCTTGCGTGATATCATGCAAAGGAAACAAGATGGATTTAGCTCTGTTTATTTTGAAGGCAGAGAGTGTGCCGTATTCTTCAATTAGTTGGACTGCCCTGGGTATGGACGAGGCAGGGTTAGATATGTGTAGGAGTAGATCATAGGCATATAAAGCCACCTTATACTCCTTTCCCCCCATATGTAGTCCTTGCACATGATGGTCAGTCTGCAACCTTTGGGCTAGAGGTTCTAAGGAGAGTTCAAAGAGGATCCCTGAGAGAGGACATCTCTGCCGGGTACCTCTGCCCAGTCCAAACCAACAGGAGTATTCCCCGTACACGAATACCGAGGCTTTGGGGGACGTGTATATGGCTTGGATTCCATTTCTAAATTTCAGACCCATTCCTACCTTTCGTAGAACTGCCATCAGGAAGCTCCATTCAACCCTGTCAAAGGCCTTTTCTGCAGCAACCGACAGGAGGGTGGAATCATTTGCCATTTTTCGAGACTCATTGATCAGGTGTAGAGTCTTCCTCATGGTGTCAGCGCCTTGCCTGCCCAGTATAAATTCTACTTGGTCAGCATTTATCAAACAGGGCATGAGCTTCTCGAGTTTCGCAGCAAGGACCCTGGTATAAATCTTCACATCTAAATTCAATAAGGATATGGGGCGATATGACTAGAATACCCCGCCATGTTGATTTGCCTGCTTCCCACTCAGTCAATTTGGAAACCTCTCCCGTGTTATTAGTCCTAAAGTATTCATTGATCTCATGTTCCATCTCAGTCTTAAAGACAGGGTCTTTCCAAAGAGATTCATTACACCTCCACCTTCCACCCTTTTTAGGCAGGTCTCCCAGTGTATATCGACCGTGACCATGTCATGATCTGACCAGCTAACCGGGACTATCTCAGAGTTTTTGACAAGATCATTTATTTCCCTGGACAGTAACATATAATCAATCCTGGTGAATGTATTGTCTGGGGCGGAGTGGAAGGTGTCCCCTGTTTCCACAGGGTGGAGGACACTCCATGCATCTCTTAAACGGTACATTCCCATCCTGTCCATTACCCCTGTATGACCCCCATCGATTGCTTCTTTTGCATTAGGGTTAATCGCCCTCCTGTATAATGCAGGGTTGGCCCACAAGTTAAAGTCCCACCCCAAGGAGTACCCGTTCCGTTGCTTCTAGCATAATTTTGGGAATCGTTTTTGTAAGGAATCGGGACTGCCTCGAGTTCGGGTAGAATACTGTGGCAAAGGTAATGTTGTCTTTCTTAAGGAGCCAAATACCAGCAGTGCTCACCCTTCTACATCAGCCCATATCTTTGTGAGTGTGAAGTCTATTCCTTTTCTAATAAGTATCCCGACTCCACCCTTCCTGATTGGCCCGGATCCCTAGTATTCTATCCCCATTCTGGCAGTAACGACCCTTCGTTCCGCTCCACGGGCAAATCTTGTTTCTTGTAGGAACAAGACATCAAGTCCCGCTCTATGGAATTCCATGAATACCAGGGATATTTTTGTCAGGGAATTCAGCCCTTTGGCATTTAAGGTCCCCGCCCTGAAGAGATCCGTTCTCTGAGCGCCTAGGTTAACCGCCATTTCTCACAATGTGTATTGAGAGACTCAACGGTAGTGATCAGCTGCCAAGTGCACAATGTATCATCAGTACCCTCACTAGTCTGTCACATAACATGATTACTGTTCCCGCCCTTTCCCCTTCCCCCCTAACTCCCTTTTCCCACCTTCCCCCATCCCACCCCATCCCCCCTGTTGGCGTCCCTTCCAACCCAGTTGAGCTCACTGGGCTAGTGCCGGACCACTGTCTGAGGCTGTTACCTCATGGCCCCCTGCATATGAAGATCTCATTGACATATTAGCCCCCAGACCCACCCTCTTTCCATAACAGAACAATAACATCTGTGGTTAATATTTGTCTCCCAAACAAGTTCAACCACTGTGACCTGTTCTTTTCTTCGATTATGCCCAAACAGTTAAAGTCATACCTGCCCCCGGGCCAGTTGCCCACTTGTCTCTGGGGCATGTGGAACCTTGTATTCCTGAGATTTTGGGTCAGGCATCTTCGTAGAAAAGGGGTCAGGTAGCAGGGGATGGCCCCTGTGGTGGTGGGACCAACTTTCTTCTTCACCGCGACAATGGCGTGTGCCTGTAAGTGCCAAAGCCCCTTCGGAGTTGAGTGGTGTGTGACCTTTGGGGACTATGTTATAGCATCAAATATGTTTAGCCCTCCTCCTCCGGCGAGCTGTTTCCCCTCCTAAATTTCCTTGAGCCTTTAACATGCCTTCTCCTGGGTCCTTGAACGTGCCATTGTCTTTCATCTGCTCCCTCCTCACCTGGTCTCTTTCTTCATCCGGGTTTTCCAGGAGTTCTGATATACAATTCTTGATGTCTCTCTCAGATCTCAACCGTTCCTTCTTGCCCTCATTTTTGAACGATAGGGAAAAGGGGTATCCCCATCTGCAGCAGATTCTGTGTTCTTTTAACCTTTTTGTGAGAGGGAGGCACATCCTCCTTGGGGCGAGGGTCATCGATGATAGGTCTTGAAAAATCGTGATATGTGCTTCGCCGAGGGCAACCGGTCCAGCGGATTTGGCTTTGTCCAGGATTCTAGCCCTGTCCTGGTAGTTGTGGAAGCGGGCTAGGATCGATCTGGGTCCCACCGATGGTCCTCCCGCTCGGTGTATTCTCTCCATCTTCGGCTCATCAATCTCTTCATCCTCAAATAATAGTTTCATTATGTCATGAAGTGTCTTCTTGAGGTCCCTCTCCAACTCTCCATCGCGTTCCGGGATGTCCAAAAAATCATAGATTGTTTCGCCTCTCACGATTTCTAGGTCATCCATTTTGAGATGGAATTCTTCCTCTCTACATTCAATTTCTGCAATTCTAAGGTCCATTTGGGTTTCAAGAGTACTGAGAGAGGTCTGGTTATTCTCACTCTGTCGAGTCTCTCTTCCATCTTGTCCATTCGTTGTGTGATCTTATCGATTTTCCCTCCTATGTTGGCTCCCATATTCTTAATCTCATTCAGTAAGGCCGTGATTTTGCCTTTGGTTTCTGTTGCTTCCACTCCAGGAGTAGCCATTCTCATGTTTCGAGGAGCGTCGAGTGGAGAAGGAACTGGTGAGTAGGCAAACTCAGATAGCTTCAATTTTATGTCCATGAGCTTCAGGGGGAGTGCTCCAATCAAATTGTTGGCTCAATGGACCGTGACAGGGGATAAAAATACTCTACCTCCCATCAGGGATAGGGTCTGCTGAGATTGTCTGTTGAGCTATTTGCAGTTCGTTAGGGGTTACACCCCAGGGAGCATGTTCTTTCTCAGGGTCCTATGTAGGTGTACAAACCGTGACAAGAGATCTGTTACAACCCAGGGTATCTTCACTACTTAGGTCTCTGTGCGCTCACGGGGGTTGCAGTGCGTGTCCGGATCTCCAGGTTTGTAGGTGTTGCGTAGTCTGGGTCAGGGTCTTGTGCTTCAATCTAGTAGATCCACTGCATGAGGTCTGACAAATCAGGCTTCACCTTCCCATGCTTACGCTGCGTGCGTGATGATGGACTTTCACTTCTCCCACTTCACTAGAATTGGCGTGGGCAGGACTTTGTGCTTCTTTCAGGTGGATCGTACTTGGAGGAGGGCACACGTCCCAATACTGGGGGCCCAACCCTCTCGTACCAGGTTGATATCAACTACGTATTCCTCAGGTAATGGCTGCTGCAGTGCGTCGGATGAGGGATGATCTCTGAGTGCCTATTTCCAGGCCTCTCTTCATCAGGTCCTTCTGCTGAATACAGTGCGTGTTTGCACTTGGTAGGCCAATGGAGAGCTATCCCATTGTCGGGGGTCGAAATGCTAGAGCGACGAAAGATTTCCAAATGGAGGGCACACGCCCCGGTGTTGAGGGCCCAACCTTCTAGGAGTGACTCAGATTGCCCCCTGCATTGCATCCGCCGTGAAGTATGAACGCTTTATCCTCCTTTGCAGTGTTCAGGTTGGCATATGTGGTGTGACTTCTCTGGACCATGCAAGCCCAGTCTTTGAGCTCAGACTGTAACAAGTTCACGCTGTCAGGGGGAGGCACAGGTCCACTGTTTCACCAATGTGGGGCTGTCTGCTAGTGTCTGCGCTGTGACACCCTGGGGTGGTTCCCAATCCCCCTTGTATCGGCAACTCACTTTGGTGATAATTGCTTGGTCCGGGGCGCATGATTGACCTCACCGGTGTCTGATACGGGTGGCCTAAGAGTGATTTCAGAAAGTCTTTGTAGTACCACTTGTGCTGCGGAGTCTTCACCGGCTTCCCAATTGTGGGACCTCTGTCTTTATTTCCTAGTCTCCCTCCATCAAGAGGACTGCAGCTCAGCTCTATTCTGCCGCTGCAATTGCCCTTTCTCACTATGAAAACCACTTGGGAGAGTGCGTCAGGTCTCCTGCATTATCTATTGTGGTGCTTTGTGCATTCACTGGATGTGGGGAGTCTGCAAGCGCACTATGGGTACTATGTGAGCACTCGAGTTCAAGTCTTCGAATGTGTCTGAGAGGAGTAATTGTAAGCAGGCGCTTATCCTCCACCGCACTGCCTCCTTAGTAGTTGCTCGACAAATCCTTGATATCTGAGTTCACCTCCCCTTCCTCAGGTAAATTCACCCTTTGGATTTACAAGGGACAAAACCCTGCATTGTGATGGTGGGAACAGGGTGGGTGCTTGGGGCAATCCGTATGGGGCTGTGCTTGCGTTCCTTTAAGTGCGGGTTACCACGTATGCTTCCTCCTTTCGTGTCAGCCCACCTTCACCAGCAGTCCATTTCCTTCTGATGGCACGGGGGTCCCGTAGGGCGTCAGATTCAACATTCGCCCATTTCCTTCCTTCCAAGAGTCAGGTTACCACATCTCATCCTAGGATTTTCTTGTCTCTGGCGCTGTGGTGCCAGAGCAGCGCAGCTGGAGAGGATAAGTCTCCCCTTGGGGCCTCCGGTGGCCAGGGGGGATCAGATGACACCTTCTTAATGTCTCTTAGACCACTGTGACGCGGTCACACTCACTACCGGTGCCCTCCCTGATGGATGGGGAGGGCACCGGTAGTGCCTCTCAATGCACTCAATGGGGCGACGGCTTAGCTCGTTGTGGTTACAGGATGGGGTTGGGCGACACTGTCATGCACCGTACCTTTGTGCTCGATGGCTTCACTCCTGCCTTTCAAATCCGGCAGCACTTTCACTTTCGCTGCACGGGACCTTCGATAGCCGGCAGAGGGTGGTGGCTTTCATCAATGTGTTTCTCCCTCAATCTTCTCCGATTTTTGTCGGGTTTCTGCTTCTCTGGGTGGGGCCACGTTCACTTAGCAGTTTTGCTAAGTTTTCTCTGGGGGGGGTCCAACAGCGGGGGCTCATTTCACTTATAGGGCTATAGTATACAGAGCTCACATGGTGGGCAGGCTCATCCGTGCACCCCGTGGTGGTTGATATCCCAGTGTCTTTTATAATCTCACCCTGTCAGTCAACATAATCCTTCCCCTCTCATCAGATCATGCCACTGAAAACCATGTGGCACTACTTTTGGACAGCAAAAAGATACATTTCCCTTCCTTTGGCTTCCTTACTTAACAATAGTGTTTTTCAGTAGAGAGCCCATTCCATCTTCACAATTTGTGCCATGCTGAAAGAAATCACAAAGCCATTCTGCTTGCACATTTTAACTCCATTTCAGAAGAGCACACATTTTCAGAAGGGTTATTAGTTGATTAGTTCATGTTAGTATTTACACATTTAGTGCAAACCAGACAGATGACATGTTAGCCTGAAGTAGACCGATTTAAAACATGTGCCCACTGCCAGAATGGGTGTATTTCATTTATAATGTGCACCAGCCATCCATGATGTTTGTCTTTTCTGCATGAACCCCCTACCACTACTTATTTGTGACCCCTGTACTTCATTGCTCTAAGTGTCCCTACATACTCCCTCCTTTTTTCTACTGCTGAGATCCCCTGGTCATCAATGCAGGAGAAAACAAAACCAGATACTTTAAAATGTATTAATCTGCTCCCGATTGAATTTTTCACATTTGAAAATAAACATTGACCTCCGGGTATCAGAAATTATGTACATCTCCCAGCCTTGTACAATCAACATTCCCAACAAAGATACAATGGCAATATTTTGACATAAATAAATAGTGCATATTTTATTTTTAAAACTTTTTTTATCACATCACATCATTTTTTATCAGTGGTATGATCTTCATATTTTTTTCAAGACCACCCCCTTTTTTTTAGAGATCTTTATCTTTTTTTTATCTGATCAACAGCTTTGAATATATAGATATATTATTTTGTATTAGTCATCCAGGTTTATATATATATATATATTCAGTAAAAAAAACTTTGTTAAAGGGACGGTATGGTTAAGTTGTGCTACTAAAAACCTATGAAATTCAGTAAAAAAACTTTGTTAAAGGGACGTTATGTTTCCAAGTAAATACCAGAATATATATAACCAAATTAATAAGCATTACTTTATGTACACTTAACATATATGTATATTTTTAACAGACCATACAAACATTGAAAATAGTACACCAAAAGATACATTGGCTAAGACTCTCCAGCGCATGGAAGAAATTCAGCCATTTGAAGACCTTTGTGGAGGACCACATAAAAGGAAACATTAAATACCATTGTCCCACATGTACCTCTCCCCCCTCTCCATATCCCAGTCAATTATCCCCAAACCCTCTCCCTGAAGAAAAACGTTTTGATGAGACTTCCATCCCTTCATCTCCTCCTATCCATCCTCTTGAAACCCCCAATTGCCCTGTGTTTGTATCAGTTTCTGCTTGCCCTTCTCTTTCATAAATTGTACATCTATATATAATAAAACAAAAATATTATGTGTCTTAATTCAGTTCTTTTTTGCGTTTTTTTAAACAAAAGGCAGTTAGGATGTCTGCGGACAGTGCGGGTGTCCGGAATGTCCGCAATTAACCAAAATGGGGGTGTCCTAAGGACACTGTACCTGTCCGTACTGTTCGCAGGCAAGTTGAAACTGTTCTAAGAACACATTCGGTGTCCGGGATGTCTGTAAAAACCAAAATGGAGGCGTCCTAAGGACACTATACCTGTCCGTACTGTTCACAGGCAAGTTGAAACTGTTCTAAGAACACACTTGGTGTCCGGGATGTCCGTAAAACCCAAAATGGAAGTGTCCTAAGGACACTATACCTGTCCATACTGTTCACAGGCAAGTTGAAACTGTTCTAAGAACACACTCGGTGTCCGGGATGTCCGTAAAACCCAAAATGGAGGTGTCCTAAGCACACTATACCTGTCTGTACTGTTCGCAGGCAAGTTGAAACTGTTCTAAGAACACACTCAGTGTCCGGGATGTCCGTAAAACCCAAAAAGGAGGTGTCCTAAGGACATTATACCTGTCTGTACTGTTCGCAGGCAAGTTGAAACTGTTCTAAGAACACACTCGGTGTCCGGGATGTCCGTAAAACCCAAAATGGAGGTGTCCTAAGGACACTATACCTGTCCGTACTGTTCGCAGGCAAGTTGAAACTGTTCTAAAAACACAATCGGTGTCCGGGATATCCGTAAAACCCAAAATGGATGTGTCCTAAGGACACTATACCTGTCTGTACTTTTTGTAGGCAAGTTGAAACTTTTCTAAGAACACACTCTGTGTCCGGGATGTCCCTAAAACCCAAAATGGAGGTGTTCTAAGGACACTATACCTGTCCGTACTGTTCGCAGGCAAGTTGAAACTGTTCTAAGAACACAATCAGTGTCCGGGATGTCTGTAAAACCCAAAGTAGAGGTGTCCTAAGGACACTATACCTGTCCGTACTGTTCACAAGCAAAATTGAACCGTTCTTAGAACGCACGCAGTGTCTGGATGTCCACAATTAACCAAAATGGAGGTGTCCTAAGGACACTATACCTGTCCGTATTGTTCGTAGGCAAATGGGAACTGTTCTAAGAACACAATCGGTTTCCGGGTTGTCCGCATATATGTAAAATGGGGGTGTTCTAAGGACACTTTACCTGTCCGTACTGCCTAAAGAACATCTACGCACATGCGCACCACACCCGTACCTTTTCCGAACATCGCGCCTGTCCGTAACTGTTTGCATCACTTGTGTCGCACTTTTAATTAATTTCGGGACCCGAACACTGTCCGTAGAACACCCACGCACATGCACACAACCGTTCCTGTGCATTTGATGTCCTGCGGACACCAATTCCCTTCGCGGACATGTCCGCGATGCCATCATGTGACCGCACCCACACTGAGCGTGTGTTCTGAATTGCGGACACTGTCTGTGTCCCTGAACATTTTTAAAGTGCATTTTAAGGCTATCCACAGTATTTTATAGTAAACATTCACCATAGTACATGTCCCAGACAATCACCCTGACTCTCTACATACTTTTTGGAACTTTTTGAGCCTTTTGGGATGTTCGATCTGTCCGCGGACAAGGCGGGTGTCTGCGAATGTGCAACAGCACCCCTATAAAAGGCCACATCCTAGAGCTCATCCTCATTGTGCTTTTGGCTATTTGACAAAGCATTGTCTAATTTAGCTGGTATTTTGCTGCCAATTTTCCAGATCTTTCTGAACCCTGATAGCGTCCATGGTTCCTCTACTGCCACCTGGTGCTACATCTGCCTCAGCACCACTCCCACCCCCTCCACCACCACCACCTCCCCAAGGGCCTGAAGAGGGGAACAGACATGAGGATGCAGAGGAGGATGAAGAGGATGATGAGATTGAGGTAGTGGGAGTCCCTACTACCAGTACTCGCCATGAGTCTTGGGTGTGGCGGTTTGTAATAATGAGGCAGGAAAGCAGAAATGAAAGAAAAATAAAATCCTTTATTCAGGTGAAGAAAAAAAAATAAGAATACTTCAATTCAGTCTTCTGCTCCTTCTTGGGTATGGTTGGACCTTCAGAATCCTCCAGTTAGTCTTCATAGGCCCAGGGCGTCTCTGGTGTGGCTCTCTCTCCCTCAGCTCGGATGTTCTGGAAGAAAGTGGACAAAACACACACAGTCCATTGTCAGTTTCACCCTTAAATGGGGGCCAGAGACCTGTTAACCAATCAGTAGGGACTTTGTTGCCACATCTACAAATATCCCCATAAGCCCCGCCCCCTTCCTCTCTGCTCGTGAGTTGTCCTGACATTTTCTCCCATGTTCTGTCTGCCTGCCCTGGATTGTTGCCGGACTGATTTTCAGGTGAGATTATCATTTTCATGCAAGAGCGGGGAGCGGGTATCATAATGTTTGTATCCTGTGAATCTTGTTTGGCGTCCGTTCCTATGAGGTCTCCATTATTGATGAACGGACGGCAGATATTCCGTTCCTGTACCTCGCCGGCTGCATGTTTGTTTTATTGGTCATGGCCGTTCGGTTTGGGTCGGCTGTGTTTGCCCTGCCGCCCGGCCAGAAACTAGGTCCGCCTGTTGTTCCCGTCACAGTGGGAACAAAAGACCCTGCCGTTGCATTGGGTATCTTTGACCCGCTGATGGCCTCCAGGTCAGCTTCCACGTCGGTTGCATCCGACTCGCTCTCGTGGCTGGCCTCTCTGTTGGGTTCATCAGACTCGTGGCCGCCCCTTGATTCTACCATGTCGGGAGTCAAAGGCTGTTCTGTACCGTCATGTTCACACAGTTATTTACCATTCATGGTAACGTACCCAAGGCGCGTGAGAACAAAGTCACCTGCAGCCAGTGCAAAATGGTGCTGAGTCACAGGAGGCCTGGTTCGTACAGCTTTGGTACGACTACTATGAAGCGACACCTAAGGTCCTTCCACGGTGGGGCCGTTCGCAAGATTATACTTTGCGAGGAGCGTAGCAGGTTGAGTTCCTCTACTTCATCCTCTGTTTCCCCTCCTCTCACCACAAGAGACACTCCTGTGGGAGAGCAGCTCCCTCCAGCTGCCTCACAGACAATTCACAATGCTGATGACCCTTACCTTTCGAGGGTCACAGTTTTGTGTATGTACTGCGACGCAGTACTCTGCAGGGGGAGAGACTTTGAAGTGCTTTCGAGACTACGGTCTTGGAGCACAAGAAGACCTGCCCACTACCTAAGTAAGGCTCACCCTACATCTTCCTCTCTCCACCCGCCCTTTTTTATCCCCATGGTTGGTGTCTCCCCTTACCCTCCTTTCCCCTCCTCACCTAGTGTGTCGTGTGAAAAAAAAACAAAAAAAATTTCAAACAACAAAAATTAAAAAAGGCTCTTTTCAGAGCCGCCCTTCATAGTCTAAAAATAAAAGTGACTAATAAATGGAGCAGGGCCCTGTGCAATATTTTTAGAAGTCCGCAGACAGTTCGCGAACATCAAACATTTTGGGGTGCTGCCCTATCAAAATCATTGCACTTTTCTCTGGGTGGAAGTGGTGGCTCTGAAAAGAGCCTTTTGGTGGTGTTTTTTTGTATTTGAAAAACTTGAAATAGTGAACACCTAATGCAAAAAAGATGGCTGTAATTCCACAAAAGGACGCAATGCATTTTGTATATTTCTCACAAAAATCTGATAACCAGCATAAGTAAGATGGACTCCATCTCTACGAAAAATGTATGTGCTTGTCATGCCGCTAAGCAGGTGGCGCTTGTGGAGCCGCTCGCTGCGCGGACACTATCTCCCATCGCGGACGGCTGCCATTCCCGTCACGCCCTCCTTCAGTTCCGTTCTAGTGGTTGCACGCCAATGCGACCCGGAGCTTAAAGCCTGCTCCTTCCGGGTTGCGGATGCGTCACAACGCTTCCGGTTTCGTCCGCTAGTGCTGTATTGCTTTTGCCTTACCTGCTCTCGCCCGTTCTTTGTTGCTTGGGGTCTTGTCCCCGATTGGATCCCAGCCTTCCGTTCTGCCTATCTCCGCTTGCTTTCTTCCAGTTTCCTTTTCGTTTCTTCTTCTTAACCTTTATTCTACCCCTCCTTCGCTCTCCCTCCTGTCTTTTCTAGCCCTCCCCCATCCCATTTTTCCTCTTGTTCCGATTTTCTGCCTTCCTGTATTCTACCAGTTCTCCCCCTATTCTTGGTTTTCTTCCCCTACCTGTTTGTATTCCTCTTGCCTGGCTCTCCCGTGTACCAGATCCCGGTCTGAATATTGGATTGCCATCTTCTTACCCGTTTGGATTCTTTCTGCTGTTTTGCCTCCTCGTGTACCAGATCCCGGTCTGCGTATTGGACTGCCTTCTCCTCCTTGTTCCATATCCTCTACCTGGTTCCCTTTGTTCTGATCCACACTCCGCCTGGACTGCCCCCCCCTCCGGGGGTTCTACAGTAACTTCCTTCGGATCCACACTTCCGGTCTGACATCATCTCCAAGAGTGTCCTGGTTTCCATATCTCCCGAGATACACAGTGATTGCTCACGGTTTTTTTGTGCCTTAGGGCTTTTTCCCCTTCTTGGCGTTCCCGGGGGGGGGCCCTGGTCACCTGCTTGGCGGCACGGTGGCTTCCTTCCGTGGCCGTCCTTACAGACATAAAAAAAAGGAGCGATCAAGAAGAAAAGAAAAGAAGGGTTCTTGGAAGGAAGACGAAGGTGAGGAGTCAGGGAGGGTGGAGATTCGGAGTCTACGTTCTCTGACGAAGATATCACAGATCCAGGTGACAGTTTGCGACGCCCGAAAGAGATTAAGATGGCCACCCCGCAGCAAGTAAAAGAACTTGTAGCTGCTCTACAAAGTCTGAATTTGGAAATGCAGAATCTGAAAGCAAATGCCACCCTACAGCAACGCATGACTGAGAGGGAGCGACCCTCAACTGATCTTCCACCGCTTCCCCTAGTGTCTGGCAAGTTTGATGGCTCTCCAAAAAGGGTCAAAGAGATCCTGGACGCCTGCAATTTACACTTCTCATTTTGCCCCCAGACCTTTGATCCGATCACTCCAAGGTGGGGTTTATGATCACCCATATGACCGGTAATGCCCTGGCATGGGCCACCCCGCTGGTGAACCAGCCTGATCCCGTATTGCAGGACTACAATGCTTTCAAAACCTTGATGCAGCAAACCTTTCTGCGTACCGAAAGCACTTTTTTGGCATCAGAAGATCTTCTTGATATTCGACAAGGAAGTTCGGATCTTCTGACATACATAGCAGCCTTTAAACAGGTGGCAGCTGAAGCAGGTTGGCAGGAGCAGGCACAGTATGCCATTTTTTGGCGAGGTTTAAGAGAAGACCTAAAAGATGAACTAGTTCGGATTGAAAGACCCGTATCCTTTGCTGAGCTCCTGACTGCTACTCTCCGAATCGACTTCAGAATGACAGAAATACGCATGCGAAAGAAAAGAACCAAGTTAAACGTACCCCCTCTCTTGGACACTCACCCGTCCACGTCAGTACCCTTCCCACGAACCTCCAAGGAAGAACCAATGCAAATTGGCACAACTCGAGCCCCACTCACACCGGAGGAACGTAAAAGGCGCAGGGAGGGGTGTCTGTGCATGTACTGCGGAGCATCCACACATATGCTAAGGTATTGGCCGGATGTACCACCCAGAAGGTCGGGAAACGCTCGCCCTCGGTAAGTGTTGGGACTCACTACCGAGGGGCTGGTGCAAGTCCTTATGCTCCTCTTTCAGTGTCGTCATCGGAGACTTCTGAGGACTCATGTTTGATGGTGCTCACAGTTACTCTCAAATTAGAGGCTACAGAAGTAACAACCTTAGCTCTACTTGATTGTGGGGCAGCTGGCAATTTCATAGATACCCACTGGGCAGAACAAAAGGGGGTCAAAAGAATCGCCAAGCAAGAAGATCAGAAGGTAGAAGGGGTGGATGATGAACCATTGAGCTCTGGCATGATCACCCACACCACCGAAGAACTCACCTTGTCGATACAACAACACTCTGAAAGAATCACTTTTGACATCATCAGAGCTGCTCACTTCCCCATCATTTTGGGAATATGCTGGCTACGCAAGCACAACCCCAATATCGACTGGACAAAGAACCTGCTAAATTTTCAATCCTCTTTTTGTAAGTCAGAGTGTTTACCCGAGCCCAGATTCGAAACCGTTAAGACAACGAACAGCTGTGAGACAAAGACCGTACATTGTCTGCCCCATTACCTTAAGGAGTTTACTGAGGTAGTTACTGAGAAGAAACCCGTCGAACTGCCTCCGCATCGACCCGAGGATTGCTGCATTGACCTTACTCTGGGAGCGCTGGTGCCATTTTGTAGGATGTTTTCGCTGTCTTTGGAGGAGAAAAAATTCCTCAGGGAATATTTGGACAGCAATATGGCAAATGGGCTCATTCGACCTTCAAAGTCCCCCGCAGGGGCCTCTCTGTTTTTCATTTCCAAGAAGGAATCCAAAGAACTAAAGCCATGCATAGACTATCGAGGCTTAAATAAAGTAACAGTGAAGGATCGTTATCCTATGCCTTTGATCACCGAGATTCTACAAGCAGTTCATGGAGCCACGATATTCACCAAACTCGATTTAAGGAATGCTTACCAACTTCTCCGCGTGCAGAACGGAGACGAATGGAAGACTGCCTTCCGGACTCCATTCGGACTCTTTGAGTACCAAGTTATGCTGTTCGGATTGGTTAACGTCCCCTCAGTATTCCAACGTTTTATGAACAGACTGTTTTCTGATCTGTTATGCCAAACCACTTTAGTGTATCTCGATGACATCCTGGTATAATCAAACAATCCTGAAGAACACGAAGTGCATGTCAAGGAGGTCTTCCGAAGACTTAGAAACAATAACTTGACGGTCAAGCTTGCCAAATGTGTGTTCTCTGCCTCGTCCATCCCCTACTTAGGGTATATTCTGCCAAATCAAGGAATCTGTATGGATCCCCACAAAGTGTCATCCATACTAGATTGGCCATCACCCACTTCGGTCAAAGAAATCCAAAAGTTCTTGGGTTTGGCTAACTTTTATCGGAGGTTCATACCAAACTTTTCTCAAAAGATTATATCCATTACTTCACTACTCAAGAAGTCTTCGGAACCGTTCAAATGGTCTGTGGAGGCCGAAGACAGTTTTGGAGACCTCAAAGAAGCATTTTGTTCAGCATCCATCTTACAACAGCCAGATCAAAATCTGCCCTTTATCTTAGAAACCGACGCCTCAGCAGCCGCCATTGGAGCTGTCCTCCTACAAGAAGTCCAGGGAGTTGAACATCCAGGCGCATATTTCTCGAAAACCCTAAACGTCAGCCAAAGGAACTATTCAGTCATCGAACGGGAGTTGCTAGCCATGAAATCTGCTTGTGTGGAATGGCGTCATCTTCTTCAGGGAGGCAGGTTTCCATTTACCATTCTGACCGACCATAAGAACTTGCAGGTCCTGAGGCAATTCGAGTGTTACAACACCCGACAGGCTCGATGTGCCCACTTCTTTGCCCAATTTGACTTCCACATCACATACATTCCAGGTAAATTGAATGTAGTGGCAGACTCCCTTTCCCGTCATTGTGATTATTTGCCAGAGTCAGAGATGTCCCCTGAACGGATGTTTCCCTGAACCAAGAGCATCAGAGTGGTTTCTACGTTTCTCAGACAAGTCAAGGAGGATTCGGGAGGTCGCTTTGAGGTTGATAAACATCCAAAGGACCTTACATACGAAATTAGAAATGGTCGCTACTTGGTAAAGGGTACACTCTACTTACCCACACCTGCCTTTTGCAAGATGGCTTTGACCAGGTGCCATGACTCAAAAATTGCGGGTCATCGAGGCGGAACAGGCACTCTTGAGTACCTTCAAAGACACTTTTACTGGCCAAGGATGAGAAAGGACGTAGATCGGTACGTTCGGTCTTGTATTGTCTGTCTTTGAAGCAAATCTTCCCGTCAACGACCGATTGGATTGCTTGAACCCTGTGCTGTACCTGATGGCCCCTGGAGCTCTATTTCAACCAACTTCATTGTGGATCTACCTCCATCTCAGGGATGCACGTGTATAATGGTGGTAGTGGATTCATTTACCAAGATGGCTCACTTCTCCCCTTTGCCCGGGGTCCCAACAGCAGCAAGAATGGCGGAAGTGTTTCTCCAGGATATCTTCAGGTTGCACGGAATGCCCACAAAGATAATCTCAGACAGAGGGAGTCAATACACTTCCCGCTTCTGGAAGGGCATCTGCGAGAGGCTGGGTATTGAAAGAGGCCTCACATCTGGATTTCACCCGCAATCCAACAGACAAACTGAACGCCTTAACGGAACACTTGAACTGTCGGAATTGAAACAATATTATGCCTCCAATCGCAGCAATTGTATGTGTATTGGCCTACGCCAAGTTGTCTAAACGTCATATGCGAACAAACTCTGCGGCAAGGTCTTGACTTTAGAGAAAGTAATGAAAGTCGCATCTTGGATTAAGCCGCCATTTTAGGTTCTCTTGTAATATGGAAGTCACCCTGAACATCAAAATGGAGGCCGAATGACATTCTGAGTAAGATTCTGGCCGTTGTGACCTCCGTACACATGAATAATTAATATGCCTGCAGGCCACTTGTCGGTGTCGCGAACTGAGATCTTGTCCTATTGCTGACCTATGTGTAAATGTACAACTATATCAGTGAAACTAATCAAAATGCATATATTATAGGATTGACCTGGCTAGGAACCCATAGGCCCGATCCCTAGAATGGTTAACCTGCGAGGGGGTTGGCCAAGGGCTGGACAAATCATATAAAAGACCCAAGTATTCCAATGCACGGTCTCTCTTACTAATGCATCGAAACTTCGTTGAAGTTTGTTACGTTACTCTGAGAGCCGAATAGCTATCCGTTCGTCAATTGACTTTGGTAACAGTTGTAGCTTTTAAATAAAGCACTTGTATGTGATTTGTAACCTGTGTTGGTGTGTTTCTTTTTGGGCTTCCCAGCCTCAAATTATTTTTATGTTTTCACAGTTGGCGCCCGAATAGGGACCCTCAAGATTGATGCCGGATCATTGAAGGTTGACGCAGACTATCGAACTGGGATCGGACGGTGTGATACTGCGGGCCCGACCGAACGAGACGCGATACCTCGGCAGCGCTGCACGATCCAATCCTTGGACGATAGTTGTGTGGTCTGACACGGCATCTTGACGAGGGTCCATTTTTGAGGCGGGCAGATTTGTCGAAACCACCAAACACAAGGTAACATTTTTTAGGTAAGTTCTTTGGTAAACCGTACGGTCCTCCTTAGGTTTGGTCAGGTGCAGTCGTGACCCGGCTCTTAATTTAACCCTGACAATTTGAATTTGGCGTATTGTACCTGCATACACAATTATTGACCAGGTAACACCAATTTTTTGTGAAATGCCTGGGAAATTTTCTAGCTGCTTTAGGGCTCTGTTCCGCAGCGATCGACAATCTTTGGAATTTAGCCGCCCGGCACCACACGAGGGGTCGCCGGCATGTACTATGTACTGTAAGTATGGCATTGGAAGTATAGTATTTAATGATATTTGGCACAGACAAACCAGACATGCCTCTGAATTTCAGTGGCCAATCAATGGTAGTTTCGAGATCCCTCGTATTGAATACCTAGAATCGGTCTTGCTAAAAAAGAAGGCCAGACCTGCAGCATTTGATGTTTTGCAGAATTGGAAAAAAGAAGCATTGCAGCAGCTTAAAAGTAGGGATAAACATGCACGCCGTCATAAAACAAATGCTGAAAAGGCGTTGTTATATGATAAGGAAAAACATTCAGAGTCAGTTAAAAATATGGATAGGGCTTTTTCACTCAGAATCCAGAAAATGTATCCCTCTAAATATTTCCATGTTTCTGAAGAATTTATTGAAAAATTGTTAAACGAACACAGGCCTGGTGCCTCTGCGCCACCTCCGTATGATCCCCTCTCGGGTGCTCTCCCCATTCCTGCTGTTGTTCCTGCTGTTATTCCTGTTCCCCCTGTACAACCTATTGTTCCTATTCCTGTAGTTGTTGTTCCTCCACCTATCCCGCCACCCCTTCCTCTTGCGCCGATAATTGCACCCTTATTGAATTTGTCCACGCCTCTGCTCCCGAGTGGTTCTATAGTGACTGAAGTTGATCAAGGTGCGGGGTCAAAGATTGTCACTCGTAATACTGTTTCTGCAGACAAGAAACTGGAATTATTTGCATGGGCTACGCACTGTATGGAGAAAGGTGATCAAGTTAACGTTTTTTCCACATTATCAAATTTGAACAGTTTTCCCGAGAAAAATGTTTTTATCGAAGGTTTGGGGACTCATTTGGGGGGTATGATTACAAAATTCGGATCTCCCACAAGGGGTGAGGGATCTAAATGCTTTAGCACTTTCGAGGGACACAGAGGAGAAAGTACATGGTCATGTTGAGAGATTGTTTGAGTATAGGAGGGACTTTGAGAAATCACAAGATGAGGTTGATGAAGACAACAGTATGTATGTGCAGAAACAGTTCCTTCCATGTCGTAGATCGGCACCTGAGGAAGTACGAATTTGTATCAAAGATGCGATTCGATGGATCTCGGATTCATCAATACCGCCAGATGAAGTATATGACACGTATAGTCAGTATACAGTAGAAATGCAGAGGAAGGTGATTCAGGTAATGGTACAGTACCTGCAGGAAGAATGTGTAAGGAAGAAGGTTAGTTGTCCTATAGAGTTATTGGGAATTTGTAAAAGGGCTTTTTCGCCCGACACTTCTTCGACTGCCTTAGCGCTCAACCTGGCTTTGTTACTTAGTAAGCGGTCGGAGTTACCTATATCTCAGTTGCCTATGAGAGAGGTTCCGCCGACATTTGTCCCAAAGGTTGAGATTCCCGCTAACGCTGGGACTGGTGCACCCGCTGTGGATATCCCTGCACATTATGTATCACAATTTGTTCACATCCCGTTTTCACGACAGGAAGTGAACACTATTAGACAATCAATTCCCGATATCAGGAAAAACCTGACAGGATTCTACAAAGAGATAGAGTCCGTTTTGCAGTCCTCTGTGTTCACCTTGAGTGACATTGACTTGCTATTCCCTGTACTCCTGCCCGTAGATTTATGGAAGCAGGTTCGAACAATAGACGATGTGCCAGGATTGGGAGATACGTGGGCTAACATGACTAGGTTTGATGGGGAAAACCAGCTGGTGAGAAACCACCTCAGGTAATACTTACTTTGCCTGATAGAATTGTCGCAAAATTGAAAACCATAATTCCTGAGAAAAGAATTATTTGGGACAAGCTTACGGCCTGTGTTCAAGGAAAAACTGAAGGTGCCACCAAATTCTTTAATCGATTCGAACAGGTATTCTCTGACTTCAGTGGACATGACTTGGGTACAGAGTCTGGGAAAAGGTTGTTTGTGGACAAATTTGTACGTGGGTTGTTGCCCGACATCCAGTCGAAGATTGTGTCCTCTGAGAGAGCTTGGCAGGCGAAATCCCAATCTGAAGTTTTGCACATGGCTCAGTATTATGAGAACCGTGTTAATAATGAAAAGGAGAAAATAGAGAAGAGGAAAGGAGATTTGAAGACTAAAGTATTGTTACAACAAATTGTTAGAAATCCCAGACGAGGTACTTCACAGATCAGAGGTCAGTATGTCCCAAAAGGAAACGCTCCTTTGGGTCCTGTAAATGTTAATCAATGTGCCTATTGCCGCCAGGAAGGTCATTGGCGAGCACAGTGCCCGTCCTTCGACAAAGGTCAAACAATGCGTTTGGGAGTATGGGTAGACGACCTAGAGGTCGCCCTGGAGCAGGGGGCCCTGATAGAGGTCAGTTTTCACAAGATCTTCAGCAACCTTTTTCACGGGAAAATCAGACTTCGAGTGTAGACGCAAGAAACATATTTGATCACCCTTCTGCTGCCTACCTTTCTGAAGAGCTTCCTTCCGATAATATTTTATTCCGTTAGGACTGCCTGAAGCAGGGTTTGGAACCCTCACCTATTCCCGTTAATCAAAAAGGTCCCTACATTGAATTATTAGTGGGGAATAGGAAACATCAGTTTTTGATAGACACTGGAGCACAGAAGTGCTCCATTGATCATTCCCGGGTTCCAAACATTCCACTGTCAGGGCAAACAAATGTTTCTGTAGGGTTTTCTGGTATACCAATTGTCTGTCCGGTTTCTTCGCTGGTGTCTGTTTCTTTGGGTCCCTTTACGGACCATTGCCCTTTCCTTCTGACTTCGAACTGTGGAGAGAATTTGCTGCGGTTAAATTTGTTAAAGAAACTGAATGCAGTAATTCATTGTTCCTCTGATGGAGTACGACTGACGGTTTCACCACAGCAACTTCCCAATTTTCAGTTTTTGACTCGACCATTGCCTCCTGAGTTTAGTGTTGTTCCAGAAAGTTTATGGGCAGTTGACAACAATGATGTCGGGGTACTACAGATTGAGCCTGTTACAATAGTTTTGAAACATGGAGTTAAATTACCACGCATTCCGCAGTATAAAATATCATTTGAGGGCGAGCGTGCTTTGAAGTGCATTGTCTCCGATTTTGTGCATCGAGGGGTGATTGAAGAGATTGCAGGTAGTTTATGTAACAGCCCGATTTTGCCTGTATACAAGAAAGGCGACAATGCAATCCCATACCGGTTCATAATTGATCTTCGTGCTATTAACAAAGTTGTCGCCCCACAATTTCCAATTGTGTCTGATGTAACAACGATACTAACAATGATCCCTGCCACAGCTACGCACTTTAGTGTTGTGGATCTAAAGAATGCTTTCCTCAGTATTCCTATACACAAGAAGAGTAGATATTTGTTCGCGTTCACCTTGGGGGGGCGTTCTTTCACATTTACTCGTGCACCTCAAGGGTATACTGAAAGTCCAAGCATTTACAGTAGAGCTTTGAAAGAGCAGCTCGACACCCTTGAATTGCCACCTACTTGTACACTGCTCTAGTATGTCGATGATTTGCTTTTGGCTGCAGATTCTGAGAGTGCTTGTAAAGAAGGCACTGTACTGTTGCTTGTTCATCGAGCCGAAAACGGTCATAAAGCTTCGCTCAAGAAATTTCAATATTGTTGCCAGGAGGTCGCCTATTTAGGCGACCTCCTGTCAAAGGAGGGGAGAAGATTGACACCTGAAAGAATAAAACTCATTTCTGGCATGTCTGTTCCAAATACACAGAAGGAAGTCAGAGCCTTAATAGGTATTTCTTCGTACTGTAGGTTGTGGATCCCGAACTTTTCACTAGTGATAAAACCGATGTTGGCTTTGACGAAGAAGGGCATTTCTCTGCCGCTGCCATGGAAATCGGAACATCAACGATCATTTGAGCTTCTCAAAACCGTGTTATGCTCTGCACCGGTTCTGGGTACTCCAAATTATGACAAGGCCTTTGTGTTGTTTGTGCATGAATGTGATGGATGTGCTTTGGCTGTGTTAACACAGGGACACGGAGGGAAGAATAGGCCGTGCGGCTACTACTCCTCCGCCCTTGATCCTGTCGCATGCGCTTTGCCAAGATGTTTGCGAGCTGTCACTGCTGCTGCCGCGTCTGTAAAACAGAGTGAGGGTATGGTCCTAGGCCACGATTTAATTTTGATGGTACCTCACTCTGTAGATGTCCTTTTGAATAAAACCCAAACGCAACACCTCACCTCTGCACGGCTGACAAGGTATGAATTAATTCTGTTTGCCCCTCACATTCAAATTAAGAGGTGTTGTGTTCTTAATCCGGCTGAACTTCTACCTTTCCCGCAAAATACTGTTTGCAGTGACGAAGAATTACATGACTGCCTGTATACCACTGAACAGGAAACAAAGGGCAGGATAGATCTTATAGATACTCCTTTGGATAATGCGGAAGGGGAGCTGTTTTGTGATGGCTCCTGCTTCAAACTTCCAGATGGTACATCTACAGCTGCTTACGCAGTTACTACGTTGAGTACGGTTGTTGAAACTAAGAGAATTTCGCATAACTCCGCGCAGGCCGCAGAGATTATAGCGTTGACCCGAGCTTGTGAACTCTCTGAAGGGGGTATAGTAAACATATATACTGATAGCCAGTACGCCTTTGGGGTGGCTCACAACTTTGGGAGGCTCTGGTCGGAAAGAGGGTTCCTAACCTCACATGGGACCAAGATTCAGCACGGTCCCCTGATAGTGCAATTGCTCTCGGCACTCTCACTCTCTATGCAGTTAGCGATCATGAAATGTGCAGCACATCGTAAGGTCATAGATGATGTGGGAAAAGGGAACCCTTTTGCTGACCAGATAGCCAGGCAAACGGCTACAGACCTTAGCATAGACATGTATGCTCTAAGGGAAACAAAAGATGACTATGTAATGGATGAGGGTATTGGGTCTGTGCGAGATATTCAAACTGATGCCACAATAGAAGAGTCTAAAAGGTGGGCCGAAGGAATGGGGAAATTGGATGATGATGGGTGTTGGGTGGATACATCTGAAGGAAAATGGTTGCTCCCTGATTCACATGTGCTGGCAATGGTTACAATGGCACACGGTTCTACGCATGTGTGTGCTCAGCAGATCACGAAAATGTTAGAACAAGTATGGGTGAATGATAAAATTTCGAAGATTGCACAGCGCCATGTTCAGAATTGTATGATTTGTTTACAGTACAATGTGGGGAAGGGGACAGTAACTCCAAGGGGAAGCTTTGGGCCCCTTCTGTTCCCTTCGAGGTCATCCACTTTGATTTTATTGAGATGGAACGGTGTAACAATCTAAAATATGTTCTTGTGATTATTTGCGCTTTTAGTAAATGGGTCGAGGCTTTCCCCGTTAAAGTAAAGTAGCCGGTCAAGTGGCACAGCGAGTAGAGCGCTCGCTTTGACATTCGTGCAGATCCTGCTAACGCAGGTTCGAATCCCGGCGGGGCCAAACTCAGCCTTTCATCCTTCCGAGGTCGACAAATGAGCACCACACACCGTGGGTAATAATAAGCAGCGCTCAGATACCTGAGGGTTCGTAGCGCTATATAAATGCCAAATTATTATTATTAAAGATGCTACTGTCATGACCACTGCAAAGACTATGGTAAAAGAATTCTTTCCACGATTTGGGCTTCCAAGGGTAATTTGGTCGGACAATGGTCCCCATTTTGTTGCAGCAGTAATTTTGCAGATATGCACAGCGTTACACATCGAAAAACGATTTCACTCAGCTAGACATCCTCAAAGTGCTGGGTTGGTAGAGAGACATAACGGTATCTTAAAGAATAAGCTTGCAAAAACATGTGCCGACACCAAATTGAAATGGCCAGATGCCTTACCTATTGTATTATTAGCCATGCGTACCACACCTCAAACTAAGACTGGGCTTTCTCCATTTGAGGTAGTGATGGGGAGACCTGCTAACATTTGGGGTCTTCCGAAGCCTAAAGCCCTGAGAGAGGTAGAAAATGTATTGCTGGTAGACTACTGCAACCAGTTGACTAAAAACCTGTATTTCATTTATCATCAGGTTCAATCAGCTTTACCTGTACGGTTTACGGGCCCAGGACACGATATTCAGCCTGGAAGTTGGGTCCTAGTGAAGGCCTACGAAAGGTCTTCCAGTCTCGCTCCTCGCTGGAGGGGACCCTACCAGGTGCAGTTGGGCACTCGGACAGCAGTGCGGGTGGCTGGA
The DNA here is from genome assembly GCF_040938575.1 of Ambystoma mexicanum. NCBI lineage: Eukaryota > Metazoa > Chordata > Amphibia > Caudata > Ambystomatidae > Ambystoma > Ambystoma mexicanum. Next base: position 462,604,686 of record NC_090922.1, read on the forward strand.
AAAAAACACTGGATCCACTGGCATGTCAAGAAACTTCCTCACCCGACGCACACGTTACAGAAGAAGCAGAACCCCTTGCTGATGCCACAATCTCTGATCTTGGAGTAGCAAACAGCGCTGTGAGTGCGTTGGAGAATTTCTCTGAGCCCGTGGAGCTTGGGGAACAGTCCATTTCGTCTCTGCACTCTTTGAAAAAGTCACTTCCGGAAAACATTGTTTCAAGTTCTGCGACTTCCGTCGCCTCCGATACGTCGCTTCCCTCAGGAAGTGACATTACCTTGTTTCCGGATCAAACAGTTTTGGGTACCACTAGGTACGACCTTCGACGAAGAAAATAGAACTACGGCACGGGTCTTTCCGTGCATTTGGAAAGAAGAAGTGATTGAAAGTTTTCTCTTGAAAAAGAAAGTTCCTTTCGCACAAAAGGAAAAAAGGGATTCTGCTGGCTAGGGTTGGGAAGGACTAAGAATTTGCGCGACCGTCGTGTCGCCAGCAACGAACATTGGGGTCGTCGATTGAGAAACTACGATGCCTGCCACCTCCACTGCTGCTCCCCGCACTGGACTTGTAATAAGGGTTGACCAACTCGGACAACGGACAACGGGCCTGGGCCCCGAAAACGTATTGCTGCGTTGTGTTAATAATAATTGGAATTTGTGTAATTACTGCTGTGGGACTTTGGTACTTCGAAGAAATCTACCCTCTAAAACCTCTACTGCAAATTGAGATTGTACCTACTGCTTTGACTCCCTCTGTACACCTTCACACTCTGTCACCTAGAGACTCCCAGCATAGACGAAAGTATCACAATAACACTTTAATGATAGCAATGAATGCAAGGCATGCCATTTTTTATTAAGAGTAATTGTTGGATTTGCACTCATTTACCGCAACATGGGAACAAGGGGCTTGGATGATATATTCACCCTTTACCTTTAACGACTGCTTGCTATGCCTCTCTTGGAGCACTATTCTTTGGCCGTTGGAATGATAGCATCTCAGGGAACTTTGATGGAACTAATTTAAATGATTTTGAGAAACGTGAATTGACTCCCCTAGGATGCTCGCTTTTTGCAAATAGAAGTAAACCTAATGTTGCCTCTATTAGGCCGTCTGATAAACTATCTCTTCCTTTTCAAACTCTAATTTCCTTTAAAATGGCTCCGATGGGCAATAAGGACGCTGTGCCTCCTTCCTACTCTATTAATCATAGCCCTGATCCCTGATTCAGTCCCCTTTTATGTACAAAGAAATAGCACTCAGCCATTGGGAGATTTCGAAGGTTGTGTAAACATTGTAAATTTGACTGGGGAGAACAGGCCTCTGTATTTAGGGGGGCCTGTTTATTTCGTTTGTGGTAGTTCAGCATTTCCCTGGTTGCCCAAGGATTGGCAGTTAACCTGTTATTTAGGAATCCAGTTACCTGGGGTATTTGCTAGTGCATTGGAAGTTTCTAAGGCTCACCCACGGCGGGACGAGGATGGAGATACCCCTGGGCAAGTATTGGGAGATATAGCGAAATCAGTTGTGCCATTTTGGGGACAGATAGCAAACTCTGAAAATATTAGGGGACTAGCAAGAGTACTGGAGAGAACCATCAACCGGACCACGGATATACTCTACAATATGACACTAGAACAAAAGGCAATAAGATTGGTAGCACTCCAAAATCGGATGGCATTAGATGTCATTCTGGCAGAACGTGGTGGAGTATGCAAATTAGTGGAGTCCGCTTGCTGTGTTTCCGTACCAGATTCCTCGCCGACAATTGTCAAAGCAATACAGAACTTGCACATCCTTAGTTCTGAAGTACATGTTCCTGTGGGAGATTGGAATATTAGCGCCTGGTTCTGGGATTCTCTACGATACTGGGGTTGGAAAGTGCTTTCTGTTATCCTGGCTATTTTGGGAATCCTGTTATTCCTTTGTTGCTGTTTTCAATGTCTACCTAGTATATGTGCAATGTTAGGGGGGTGTTGTGCTCAAGCGGTGAGCACAGTAGGGCACAAAATGTATGCCCCAGATACAGCATCTAAAGAGTTTGTGTTACAAGAGGTTCTGATGAACGACCTAATGGCTATAGACATTACTGATAATTATTCAGGATGTATGGACGACAATGCATGGAGTTATTTGCAGAAGTATTAGAAATGATATTAGCACTTGGCATAGGCCAAAAGGAGGGTCTGTCGGAATTGAAACAATTTTATGCCTCCAATCGCAGCAATTGTATGTGTATTGGCCTACGCCAAGTTGTCTAAACATCATATGCGAACAAACTCCGCGGCATGGTCTTGACTTTAGAGAAAGTAATGAAAGTCACCATCTTGGATTAAGCCGCCATTTTAGGTTCTCTTGTAATATGGAAGTCACCCTGAACATCAAAATGGAGGCCGAATGACATTCTGAGTAAGATTCTGGCCATTGTGACCTCCATACACATGAATAATTAATATGCCTGCATGCCACTTGTCGGGGTCGCGAACTGAGACCTTGTCCTATTGCTGACCTATGTGTAAATGTACAACTATATCAGTGAAACTAATCAAAATGCATATATTATAGGATTGACCTGGCTAGGAACCCATAGGCCCAATCCCTAGAATGTTTAAACTGCGAGGGGGTTGGCCAAGGGCTGGACAAATCATATAAAAGACCCAAGTATTCCAATGCACGGTCTCTCTTACTAATGCATCGAACCTTCGTTGAAGTTCGTTACGTTACTCTGAGAGCCGAATAGCTATCCGTTTGTCAATTGACTTTGGTAACTGTTATAGCTTTTAAATAAAGCACTTGTATGTTCTTTGTAACCTGTGTTGGTGTGTTTCTTTTTGGGCTTCCCGGCCTCATATTATTTTTATGTTTTCACAGAACAGTACCTGAGGTGCTTTACTAACTCCCAGCAGGACAACTGGTACTCGTTATTGTCTTTAGCAGAATTCTTCTATAATATTTCTGTACACTCAGCTCTTGGGTTTAGTCCTTTTTTCGGTACCTATGGTTACCATCCTCGATCTATTCTTCCTGTCTCCGGCCTTTCTACCAACTTTCCATCTGTAGATTCCTCACTCACTCTCCTTAGAGAAATACATAAGAAGGCAGGGGAAGGTCTTAGGTCGTCTCAGGAACGTTACAGGTTTCAAGCCAATAAACACCGCCAACCTGTCCCTGGGTGGGATGTGGGATCTAGTGTGATGCTTTCCACTAGATACTTACCTCGATGGGCCCATCCTTCCAAGCTGTCCCCTAAGTTCTTAGGGCCATACAAGATAGTACAGAAGATCAACCCTGTAGCTTTTTGTCTAAAACTTCCAACCAGCCTCAATAGGGTTCATCCTGTCTTTCATGCCTCACAGCTTAAGAACTTTCATGTAGACACCTGGGCACGTCAAGCTGAGCGGGTCTCTTTGCCTCGGGTTTCCACTCAGGAAGAATATGAGGTAGCTCAAATTTGTGACTCCAGGTATCGCAGAGGCAGATTGGAATATTTGGTAAAGTGGAAAGGCTATCCCTCCTCGGAGAACACCTGGGAACCCATCACACATATTACAGCCCCTTCGCTGCTGCGCATGTTCCATTATTTTCATCCGGGTAAATCGGGGGGCGGGAACTGTAGGAGGGGGCATACTGTCATGCCGCTAAGCAGGTGGCGCTTGTGGAGCCGCTTGCGGCGCGGATGCTAACTCCCGTCACGGACGGCTGCCATTCCCGTCACGCCCTCCTTCAGTTCCATTCTAGTGGTTGCACGCCAACGCGACCCGGAGCTTAAAGCCTGCTCCTTCCGGGTTGCGGATGCGTAGCAACGCTTCCAGTTTCGTCCGCTAGTGCTGTATTGCTTTTGCCTTTCCTGCTCTCGCCCATTCCTTGTTGCTTGGGGTCCCGGTCCCCGATCAGATCCCAGCCTTCCCTTCTGCCTATCTCCGCTTGCTTTCTTCCAGTTTCCTTTTCGTTTCTGCTTCTTAACCTTTATTCTTCCCCTCCTTTGCTCTCCCTCCTGTCTTTGCTAGCCCTCGGCCCGTCCCATTTTTTCCTCTTGTTCCGATTTTCTGCCTTCCTGTATTCTGCCAGTTCTCTCGCTATTCTTGGTTTTCTTCCCCTACATGTTTGTATTCCTCTTGCCTGGCTCTCCCGTGTACCAGATCCCAGCCTGAATATTGGATTGCCATCTTCTTACCCGTTTGGATTCTTTCTGCTGTTTTGCCTCCTTGTGTACTAGATCCCGGTGTGCGTATTGGACTGCCTTCTTATCCTTGTTCCATATCCTCTACCTGGTTCCCTTTGTTCTGATCCACACTCCGCCTGGACTGCCCCCCCTCCGGGGGTTCTACAGTAACTTCCTTTGGATCCACGCTTCTGGTCTGACATAATCTCGAAGAGTGTCCTGGTTTCCATATCTCCCGAGATACACAGTGATTGCTCAGGAGTTTTTTGTGCCTTAGGGCTTTTTCCCCTTCTCGGCATTCCCGGGGGGGGCCCTGGTCACCTGCTTGGTGGCACGGTGGCTTCCTTCCGTGGCCGTCCTTACCTAAATAAATAAAATGAGCGCTCAAGAAGAAAAGAAAAGAAGGGTTCTGGAAGTAAGACGAAGGTGAGGAGTCAGGGGAGGGTGGAGATTCGGAGTCTACGTTCTCTGACGAAGATATCACAGATCCAGGTGACAGTGCTACAAAACATAATATTTTCATTGTGAAAAGATGACATGCCAACATCTCTTAGAAAGGCACAAACAGCCTTATTGACATTGCGCCTTGCTTTCTCCATTTGTGGACCAAATGAAGAAGAACGCAGCCACATTTGTCTCTGTGCAATACGTGAAAATATTACTTGGGAATTTGGAACATGTCCATGACCTTCCCAAGTCCTTCTTTCATTGCAAATTCTAAAGAAATTCCTGATACATGTCCCAAACTGTTCCCTCCACAATGAATTATAATTATGTCTGGATTTTGCTCTGTCTCCAAACTAGCACAGAGAGGTAGCAAGTCTAGCCACTTCATTCCACGCACTACATGCCAGTGCACTTCCCCATGAGGGAATCCAAGATCTGCAGCTACTCCAGAGTGTTGTGCTTGCACCTCCAACCAATGTATCCATGAGTGTTCTTCTCGCAGGAAAAACACTTTCTGACAAACTCTCTCCTTACACAACACACCCACTAAACTTTACTAACCAATCAATTGCTCTGCTCACTCTCATTTACATGTCTCTCCACCCCATAATCCCTATATGTAATACGCGATGTCTGCGGACTACCGTCATATCTGCGGACATATCATAACTTGGACAGCCCTTCTACCATTTCCACTTCACTCTCTGTGCATTCCCTCATTGGATACAGCTAACGAGTCACACAACCGTCCACCAATCACATCCACAACCTCTACATCTAACTCCATCATCAGAGTTCAGCACTTCAAATGTACTGTTGATCACTCTGAGTACAAGTCTCATATCATTGGAAAGCACCTACTACAAAAACTGCTCTACAAGTCTCCAAGATTTCTAATTGCAGCTGCATGCATATCCACATGTGTGAATACAAACTACAGGTATGCATATTTTCTGCACATTACATGTACAATTCTTATAAATGCATATAAACAGAGTAACTGCCACTTAAACTGTATAACCTATAAAATGAACTTACAGTTATTTTTCCCATCTGATATAATCAACTTTCACTTCCAAACCTGTCTGCTATCTATTTTTCCTTTACATACACACCTATCTAAAAAATTCTAATATTAGAAGATGGGAGAAATAACAATATAATAGTGGAAAACACTTAGTAGTGTATTATAAAATTATACACAGCTAGTAAAAGGTCATGCATTTTCATACACTCACACACATAGACACTATAATTGAAAATCTACCAGCTGCAATAACACCAATACCTGTAAATCACATCCTTCTGCTTTATTACCCACACCTTCACAAATGCATACATTCCATGCTTTTCTATACAGTTTCTGCCATTTACCTTATACAAATTGCAAAATAAATATATCATTATTTCTTCTTTCTCCTAACATCCTATAACACAGCTTCAAAAAACCAAGTGAGTTTCATACGCTTAATATTATACTCATTTGCAAAGCATGTTGAACTAACATATTGTAAATGAAATATAAAGGCTGCACATAGTCAAATGAAACTGCATACATACACTATGTTCACGTATCAAACAAGAATACTACTACAAAAACATAAAAATGAATCTCTCAATTAACATCACTGATATAAACACACAAAATTACTAACTTCTTTCTTTTACAATTGCAGTGAAGACCACTCTCCTGGAAAACAGCAACATCTGAACTACAAACACCAACTACAAAGAAACCTGTTCATTCCACACAAAAAAGTAAGTACAATCCTACCATACTTTCTCTGCATAGCCTTTAAATCTCTCCACAATCTGGCTCCCCCTTATCCCTCCTCTCTTTCTACACTCCCTCCCACTCCGTTGACTCTGCTGGCCACTTTCTTCTCACTGTTCCTCCTTCCCCATATACCACACCCCATTTCCGCTCATTTAATCTCCTAGCCCCCCCTGCACCAGAACTCCTTACCTCTCTCACTCCACTCTATTTCTACCTTTTCCTCATTCTATACTTTCTTCAAATCTCTCCTTCTCCATTCCCCAACATGAAACCCCTCCCACCTTCTTGCCCCCTCCCCCCTTGCCTTATTTCCTTAATCATCTCCATCCCCTTCCCTCTCCCCCATTCTCACCTTTAACCCCATCTGTTTCCCTCCTACTCCTCTTCCCCACCCTTCCCTCTCAGTTCTACTGCACTACTCACCTTCTTCCCTTCACTTTAATTGGTCTACTTACTGTTTTCTTGGTCTGATTCTCAATTTTAAATTGTTTCCACTGTTACTGTTATAATTTAACTTGTTATATTTATCATCTTGTTATTAAAATATATTACTCAAACACACTGTGTGGGTGATTCATGTAATTTGCGCACCAAAAAAAAAAGATTTGTGTACCATTCTACCCACAAATCATCATTTATTAAACAGGGATTAGCATGCAGAATGGCACACAAATACCTGTCTTTCAGAGCACAAATAACATAACTCAGCCCCTACAATATTAGTATTACAAAACAAAGAATAGTTTTAATTTTATACCATTTGATTTACTATTAGTGCTTATCCTTGCTTATCCTCACCACTAGCTCACTTTTTACTGTCATCTAAACCGCAGTTTGGTAACACAAATAGAAGAGTAGCCTTCACGACTAATTGTAGCTGCCCAATTCACAATCACACACCACCAGATACATCTTTACAATCATACTCAAACACTCATGCATACAGCACACATACATTGCGCAACAGCCCAACCCATGCCTTCAATTATTTTGTTTCAACAGACCCCACAGAATGCCTACCAGAAAGCAAGTCCGTACAAAGTAACGCAGAAATAGAGCAAATGAAAATAAAAATGTTCAAAATAAGCATCCATCTCTAGCAGAGTTTGTACACTAAGTTCAAGCAAAACAGCTAATACAGTCATTTAGCAAAACTAAACAATCTTCCAGTACAGAATCTTTGCCTCCTCAATCAAAATGTAAAAGAAAACAGAAAATGGTTAACAGAAATACAGGTACCACTACTTCTAAAACTGCTCCTATAAATCTTGATATAGCAGGAAGTAACCATACCAAAAAAAGTATATTAACAAAAATGTTCTGCCAGTTTCCTTCAGAATCTTATAAAATCAGGAGACAAATCATGCACAACCCTTAAAAACTACCGTAGAAAATTAATCTTAGAAGCTTTGTTAGACAGTGCAATCCCTCTCAAAAGAAAGTTATTTATTTTAGTGTTAAACAGAATGAAACCACTAACAAAACTAAGTACTAAATTACCAAAAAAGGTTCTCAATAAACGGAATGTCAACAAAAATAACTTCTTAAATAACTGTGGAGGTAAATGGAGTCACACCACAAGTACAGAACCATATTTCAATGAGGAAACAAAATTACAAACAAAATTAAACAAACACAATTGCCATCCATAGCAGTGGACAAGGTTATGAAAAACGTAATAATACCATAATGGAACAAGAAATACTGCTTACAAAAATATCCCCAAAGAACTCAGAATCAATTCTCCATTTGACTGAACCAGAACGTCCAGTATACAAATGGTCATGCATGTCAATGTGTAACATTGCCAAAAAATCTTTCAAATCTTTACGCCAGTTCCTCAATCAATATGTGAAAGGCAAAGACAAAATCAAAATAAAGCTGCTGCAAAATATGGATACTTGTCCAGTGCGCATATACACAGGACTGCAAGGACATTCATTGGCCTGCATTTCAGGACCTATTTGCAAAATCAGCTTCCATCATATCAAAATGATCTCAACACATCATTCACCTATAAGAAATCTAGTCTATAAACTTTACTATGCTAAAAGTCCCGCTTTAGCACTAGCCAATTTAAATAACACCCTTCTACATGGTACAGCCAAAGACCTACTTGAAGAAATCAACCATATCCAGAGTAAATACTTTGGAAGTGAAAACCACTTACAAAATGCAATAGCTTTACAACAGACTTGCAACAATTCTGCACATGGCAACCTTCTACTACACACATACAAAAAAGAAATACTAAAATTCAAAAGTACATCCGCTGAAATACCAAACCATGTGTGTGTGTGTTGTCGCAGAATTCTTTATAAAAGTAACACAAAAACTATAGACATAACATACAAAATAGAAGACAATGCAGATTCCAAATGGTTTGAATTAGCTCTCTACCTTATAGCAGAAATAAATACAAAATAGCTGACCCCTTAACAGTTTGCAGTTACTGCACTACAAAACTTGACAACAATCAAACTCCTTCACGTGCTATCACAAATAATTTGGAATTATTCCCTCTACCAAAACCCCTGCAACAACTCAATTTATGTGAGAGCATCATAATTCAAACAGTACACCCATTCCAAGCAATAATACGCCTTCAACCAAAAATAGAAAAATTACCTCCCTCTGAATTGGTGAAAGGCATTCGTGGCAAAGTAGTATATTTACCATTAGATCTAAAAGAAAATGTGCACACTCTGGGAGTGCAACGTCAAATAGAACAATCTTTAATTGTCTTAGTAAATGGTGTACCTACAAAAGACAACAAAAATTTAGCAACAACTGGTAGATTTACATAAAGTTAGACATGCCTTGCAATATCTAAAAGACAATAAGGAATACTACAAAGAAATAAAAATTGAAGAAAACTTAAGAGAAACAACTGAATAAAATAATACAAGAGTCACCAGAAACTGGTCAATTTGAACTTCTAGATCCTGCTACAATATCCAATATTTTAGACCATTATACAATTCATCCAATACACTCTAAAGACACCATAGATGATGCACTAGAAACGTACCAAATGCGAGAAACAAAAGGATCACCAATCAGCATTTGGGAGAAAAGTAGAGAAGCACGTGCTTTTCCTTTACTCTTTTCTACTGGCAAAGGAGGAAGATTCGATGATAGACCCACTCAGATAACAGCATCAGAACACTGCTCATTACGAATGTATTCTGAATATCCAAGATTTAGACAAAATGTGGAATACATATTCCACCTACTCTTTGAAAGTGAACTAGCAACTCTATGTTACGGAGTTGCACACACATTAAAATCAGGAACCCACTTTCAAAATATGTCAGCTACACAATTACTACAAAAAGTGCTAGAAAAAGTTTTACAAGCAAGCATTACAAATCTGTTAGCAAACATGTGTGGTACGAAAGAGTACTGGTTCCAACGTCACGGAGATATATGTTGTTTGATAAGAAACCTTGGCCCACCCACTTGGTTTGTTACATTAAGTTGTGCACAATATGCATGGGAAGATCTGCATGATTTCCTACGCATGTCAAACAAAAACAAAACTAACATAGATATACTAACACCTGGAGAACGTTGCTCTCTAGATCCTGTTAACGTTTCTAGATATTTCCATCACCGCTTCATTGCTATGCTACACTTTATTTGTAATAAAACTGTTCCTACCCTCAGAGAAGTGCAACACTTCTTTTTGAGAAAAGAATACCAAGCCAGAGGAGCACCACATATCCACATGCTTTTATAGATTAAAGATGCTCCCGAATTTGGTCAAGATAGTGATGCCACTGTGTTACAGCTTATCGAAAAATATGTGAAATTCCATTAGAAGCAACAAATAGTGATCATCATGCACAAATTGTACAATTTCAAACACACAAATGTGGCAAATATTGTCGTCGCGTATTCAAAACCAAAGGGAAATACTACACCAAATGCCGTTTTGGTTTTCCTAGACCAGTTACAGAAACAGGTGAAGTGAACAATTTCATGTCTTCAGTTAAACATAGTGTTAAAGGTAAATCAACGAAAAATACATACTACATAAAAAGAACAGAGAAAGCATCATATATCAATGATTACAATGCAATCATTGCCCTATTGTGGAATGCAAACATAGATGTACAGTACATTGCATACAATTCGATTGCAGTTGCACGATATGTTACAGCCTACTTAACAAAAGCAGAAAAAACAGAGCTTCAAGGCCTCTAGAATGACCTGTCATCAGACAAAACACTGTCTCAGAAATTGTACAGCTTGGGCATAAAAATGCTCGCCCATAGAGAATGTGGCTGCTATGAAGCTGCAGATCGTTTAACCAGTACTGCTTTGTATGGATAATCTGAAAATATAGTATGGCTAAGTCTTGGTCCTGCTAAATCTAGAAAAAGAGTTCTCAAATCATACGACGACATAGAAACAATAGCCAAAAATGATCCGAACAGCCATGACATTTTAAAAAACAATTTAATGGACACATACAACCCAAACATAAATACCACTTTGGGAAGCATGTGCCTATACAACATAGCGCAAAACTTCACATACAAAAATAATGATGAAAAAAAAGGTAGATACAGAGTGACAAATTGTGAAGGCAGCTTAGTAAAACTTACCAAACCAAGTTTAATTAATCATATCAAATTGTCATTAAAAACTCCTCAACATAAAGAATTATATTACATGTCCGTGCTACAACTCTTTAAACCATGGAGAAAAGAAGAAGAAATACTAGATAACTATGACTCCTATGAAGACGCTTTCAAAGCAAATGAAAGCACTATCATCGATGTAAACTTTACAAAACAATGTTGCACAATGAACAGCAACACAAAGAAGAACTCCAGGCTCAACTAGATAAGGACACTCCTGACAGTATTCAACCTTCTGTAACAGGAAGCCAAGAACCACTGGGACAGCCACTAATAGCAAATGAGGCAGAATTAGCTATGACAGAAGTAGAAAACGCCATATGTCAGTATGAAGATACAGAAGACTTAAGTACACTAAATCAAAACTAAACAATGAGCAGTGTAGCATTTTTCAAGAAGTAACAACAGAAATTGCACATGGTGCACAACATGAAAATAAAGAACGTACCCGCCAAAATTACAAACCTATGCTATTATACATCAGTGGTGAAGCTGGTTCAGGCAAAACATTCTTAATCAAAATCATCAGCAAGTTCCTTCAACAATTGACAAACAACGAACTGTCAGCTGTTGTAACTGCCCCCACAGGTTTAGCTGCCTACAACATAGGGGGTGTAACTTTCCATCAATTACTACTCCTACCAGTAGAACACCAAAACAAATTAAGATATTACAACATTTCTACAGAAGCTGCAATGGAACTATGCAGAGTGTTAAAACAAATGAAAATGCTACTAATAGATGAAGTGAGCATGGTCTCCAACCTAATTTTGGCTTTGATTTATCTCAGATTACAAGAAGTACTTAAAACAAACTATGAAGAGCTCTTTGGAGGAAAACACATTATTGTTTTCGGAGATCTTCTTCAATTGAGACCAGTGAAAGTTGAACCAATTTTTAAAACCTTAAGACCCAAACTCTGCCAGAAAACTATTGGTAGCATAGGAAATGTCAACCTTTGGCAACATTTCCAATACAGAAAATTAACAGAAAACATGCGACAGTATACAGACCTCACCTACGCCAACATTTTCAAAAGTATTAGAGTTGGTGTACTATCTCAAGACGCACAAGCAATATTAAAAACCCGACACATCCATGCACTTTAAGGGCATAACTCATGTGCCACTGATATTATGGAACAATTAGCACACAATAATATCAATTGTATGGCCTTAATGCCAACTCTTGCAAGCTGTTCCAAATTCAATGAAACAATGTTGAAAAAAGAAATGCAACCAATAATTGAAATTTCTGCAACAGACAAACTGGACATACATGATATGACACTACCCATGTGTGAACAAGCCGCAACAAGACTAAATACCTTAGAAAATTCTATCTCCAAGAGAGCTGGTTTGGAAAAAATATTAAAATTATCCTTAAACTGTAGAGTAATGCTTAAACGTAACCTTGACGTGGAGCAAGGACTAGTTAATGCAGCACTGTGTACAGTTGTTGGCTTTCAAACATATGAACATGAAAATAACATTCAGTTTGTCAATATTCTCTTTGAGAAACTTTCAGAAATTAAAAAGATAGGCCGCTCAACAGCTCGATTCCTTCTCTTCAATGACATGTATTTACGCAGAGAACAATTTTCTCTAACTCTAGCATACGCAGTCACCATTCATAAATCACAAGGTCTTACCCTAGACAAAGCATTGATAGATATTGGTAACACAGTCTTTAAAGAAGGCATGAGCTGCGTAGCACTATCACGCTTACGTACACTTGACGGTCTATTTCTAATCAACTTTGATGCAAATAAAGTAAATGCTGATATTCCTTGCATTTTAGAATACAATAGACTACTTTCTCTATACACCCCCATCTAAAAACATATCCCGTTCCACAAAAAGAAAACATCGTAAAAGAAAAATAATTCTAACAGAAATGCAACAGGATCTCACTGCAAATCCTCCAAAGAGACAAAATGAAACGAATCCTTCATCAATTACCACAACCAAAGAATAACCTATTACTCAAAGTAACTCAGGTACTTCTTCAAAGAAGCAACAAACATTCCGAAAAAAATGACTTGGACACAGACCTATCTTGTCCATTCGAATTTTCAAATATAACTGGTGTAAGTTGCTATGCAAATGTAGACATTAATATTCTATTTCAATTACCACCAATTGTTGAGCAAATTTAATTACACAGTACATACCAATTGTGTCTGCAAATGTTAGTACTTCAGAGAAACGCAACAAACAATCCTGACAACACATATAGTGTTCAAGGAATAAGGCAAGAATTAGACTATTATGCTGGAATGGAGAAATTCAATATACACTCACAAGAAGATCCACAAGAATTTCAAATGTATTTACTACAAGTACTGAAAAACAAAAGCATACCTATAAATGAAATGTTCCAGATTTCATACATGTGGAAACATACATGCACCCTCTGCAACAATGTGACACAGGAACAAATCCCTATTGAGCACTTTGTGTATGTATCCATACCTAATTGTGAATCCGTTCCATTTCAGCAACTTGTACAAAATGCAAACCATGGTAGATTATGTACGACCTGCATTTCAGATAATCGATCCACCATACTAATACAAACACATAGTAAATGCATAATACTAATGTTTCTATGTTACAATGCAGATGGTACCAAAAACAACTGTAAACTGACTGGATTCACACATGGTCAAGTATCACTTGGTAAGAAACCCTTCACAACAATCGGTATAATATACCACGTAGGAGCCACAACCAATGCAGGTCACTACACTGCATATATTAAAAAGAAATGTGGTTGGTTCAAATGTAATGACAGTACCATTACTCTAAAGCAAATATTACCAGCAAATCTTACAAACGCTTATTTAATATTCTTAAAGCCAAAATTGAATAACTAATCTGTACTTAAACATTAACAAAACTTCAATTAAATAACTATAAACTGTTTCAATACGCCAAAAGGTATCTAATTGCCCCAAGATTCTACAACAACCAAACAGATAAACGAATACCACTAAATTATAACAAGAAATAAATAAGTAAAAAACGCCCACAGGTATCTAACTGCGCAAATATTTTGCAACAACCAAACAAATAAATCAATACTACTAAATTATAACAAAAAATAGAATGTTAGAATACACCAGCAGGTATCTAACTGGTCCAAAAATGTGCACCAAGCCAACAGGTAGAACATTAGTCAAAAACAACAAGTGAACAGTAAAAACAAACAAACAAATAGACTGTAGCATAACAAAAAAGGGTTTTTTATCTACCACACAGGAGGCACAAACAATGCAGGTCACTACACTGCATATATTAAAAAGAAATGTGGACGGTTTGAATGTAATAATAGTACCATTATTCTAGAGCAGAGATTACCAGCAAATCTTACAAACACTTCTTTAATCTTCTTAAAACCAAAATTTTACAACTAATCTGTACTTAAACATTAACAAAACTTCAATTAAAAAGACTATAAACTGTTAGAATACGCCAGGTATCTAACTGCCCCAAGATTCTATAACAACCAAACAGATAAATAAATACCAGTAAATTATAACAAGAATCAAACAGTTACAATACACCAACAGGTATCTAACTGCTCCAAAAATATGTAACAAACCAACAGATAGACCATTAGCCAAAAACAACAAGTGAACTCTGAAAACAAACAAATAGACTGTAGCATAACAAAAAAAGTTTTTTTTTAATCCGACATGGATTTTTGTTTTCCACAGACCCAATAATTTCAAAACAAACACAGAAACTGAGCAAATAGCAGAGTACACTGGTTTGTAATCTACTAAATATGAGGGTCAAAATGAATAAACAATGTCTATTATTCAATGCTATAAATCCTTACAAACTACCAATACTAGCATGATCTTTTCTTTTATCACAGAAATTGACAAAGAATATATGTACTGCAGTCACCAAACCAAGCATTAACTATATTACAATAAGTACAACTCATAAATACTTCTCCATAACACAACAACTGAAACAAACAGTGCATATAACTTCAGTCTTGAATGCATGGCCCATGCACCCAAAACTCTAGAACCTGGCCACAACCACCGCAGCATATCACACCCGTGAAAGCTTATAAATTCGGTACTTATAACTTTGGTCTTACGTAGGCCCTGGCCACAACCACCACATACACCCAAGACTCTAAGCCCTGACCATAACCACCACATGCACCCAAGACTCTAGGCCCTCACCACAACCACCATATGCACCCAAGAGTCTAGGCCCTCACCACAACCACCAAATGCACCCAAGACTCTAGGTCTTGCCCCAACCACAACAGCATATCACAACCATAGATCACACCCATGTTTGATTCTATGGGTGTGATCTATGGGTGTGATATGCTACAGTGGTTATGGCCAGGGCCTAGTGTCTAATTCGGCCATGCACCCAAGACTCTAGGCCCTGGCCACAACCAGCACAGAATATCATACCCATAGATCACACCCATAGAATCAAATATTTTAACCATGGCATATAGCCTTTTTAAGGTCTGCGGACACCATGTATGTTCTTAGAACAGTTTCAACTTGCCTGTGAACAGTACGGACAGGTACAGTGTCCTTAGGACACCTCCATATTTGTTTTTTTACAGACATCCCGGATACCATGTGTGTTCTTAGAACAGTTTCAACTTGCCTGCGAACAGTACGGACAGGTATAGTGTCCTTAGGAAACCTCCATTTTCGTTTAATTACGGACACTCCGGACACCATGTGTGTTCTTAGAACAGTTTCAACTTGCCTGCAAACAGTACGGACAGGTATAGCGTCCTTAGGACACCTCCATTTTCATTTAATTACGGATATCCCGGACACTGTGTGTGTTCGTAGAACAGTGTCACCTTGCCCGCGAACAGTACGGACAGGCATAGTGTCCTTAGGAGAACCCATCTGGGTGGATTATGGACATAAAGGACAGCGCAGCTGTCCGCAGACACAACAAACACAACAGCGGTGCCTACCACCTAAATAGATACAATATTTGAACCATCTCTTACCCCCCCACCATCCCCAAACAGTCTTACAGACCAACACACTTGCCAAAATTGTATTTCCACACCTTTTGTCACTGCGCTGTCCGCGGACGTCCGCAGATACAAGATGGCAGGCGTTTCCAAAAATCTGACGCATGCCACGCTCTCCACCATCCAATCGGCGAACACACTGCATGTCCACAGACATGACTCAAGTCGATTAGCCAATCAGGACACTGTCCGCGGAGTGAATAGGGAAGTGTGTCCGCGCACCGAACATACATATCATTAATTTTTGTTACCTACTTTTTGGTCATTTTTTTAAAAACTACTGGACGGATTTGGTGAAAATCCATCCAGCGGTTTGGGCTGTAGGCGTGAGCGAAGTTTTTTCCCCATTCAGTCTATGGGAAAAAAAGACATTTTGGGAAACCCCTATAACTTTTCCCCCACTAGACCAAACCTCACCAAACTTTCAAAATTCAGAGTGGGCCATATACTTTTTATGCAAAGTTTGGTGAGGATTCGTCCTGGGAGAACAAAGTTATAAGCCGCCCAAAAAGTGTTCTTCCTATGGAAACAGCAACTTAACCATAACTACGATAGTGGCCATGTAGTTATGGTTAAGTCCCTGTATTTTCCACACATTTATGGAAAGGTCATTGCGCACGAACAAACACCTTTGTGTTTTACATGTGGTAGTGTTTTCATACTTCACAAGTGTCGCCATGTACATAAGAAATCAACGGTACGCATTTCGTCTCTGAAGGGTACGCTGTAGGTATGCTTACTGACCACAATGTCGGGGAGATAAATACTGCCATTTACTGGTTGGGACAAAACATTGCATTGCAGTCGCCATGTCCACCAGGCACTGGATTTCTGTTAAAGGTGTTGCTGATAACCACACATTTTAGAACAAATACAAATCTTCTTCACCCACTACGGTCACACGTTTTCCTTTTTTACTTTCTGGCAGCTGTAATGGAAAGCGGAAAAAGACTGTCGATGCAACGGCCGCCTTCCCTTTCCATGGTTGCCATCTTGGAAAAGGATTTGTTTTCTTGAAGATAAAAAATCCTTTTTTTTTGGGTGCAATGCGTTAGTGTCTTAAAATCTGTATTGGTAATGGCATTCAGCCCCCATTTTTTTAGGGTGCAATGAGGTTTACTGATTCAAAGACCTCGGTATGCACTCTTGCTTCTATTGTGGTGCAAACTTGCCCTGTTGAGTTGTGAATGGGAATTGTTTCAGTTACAATTTGGTACAACAATATACAATGTCCTTCGGCACTATCAACGACTCACCCATATTATTGTGAAGTGTGTATGCGTTGTGCACCATGTAGCCATGCTGTGCTACAGCATATGCTACTGTGCAATTCGTAGAAAGATGGGCAGTGAAGTCAAATGTTGCTTTACAGTATGCTTATGTGTTACTATTGGAATCCTTCTAAATACTCAATAAAATTTTTGGTCAATTTATGTTATGAATCACTTACAGTACTGCCAACCTATGCACATCATTTAAAAAACGTTTCTCAAAGGAACATTATGGTTACGTTGCCCTAATAAAAACGTCCAAAATTAACTACAAAAAAACTTTGTTAAAGGGATGTTATGGTTAAGTTGCCCTATTAAAAACCTATGCCATTCTGTACAAAAACCTTGTAAAAAGGATGTTATGATTACAAGTAAAATCTAAAAACCCCTGAAATTCGGGAGTTATGGTAGGCTAATCACCCATTTTTCCCATCAGCACTCTCCACTGCTACCACTACCACCCCAAACATAAAAGATGCTACCACACATGTCATTAATGCCATCACTGACGCCATCACATCTTTAGCCCCTTTCTTTTATGTCAGCTAAGCAACCATAACTGGCACCACCACCGTGCACTGCTAAGACTAACACACAGGATATCAAAGATGACATGACAAATGTCATTGATGACATCACTGATGAAATCAAATGTCTGGCTTACTTATATTGTGTCATTGAAAAATCTAGGTCAGGTGGTTTTCTTCAATAACAATCACAATATAAAAATTGAAAAGGTGCTGTACATGAAAACGTTAACCTTCTCATATGTTCTTAAAGTACATGCCTTAGGGTTTGCTCTCAGATCATGGTACACAAGCATAGGGCAATAGGAGACATCCAACACAGACTTAATTTGCATACTGGGAGATAAACTTTAATGCATTAACATTTTCTGATGATGCTGTTTCTTTCTTCCTTCATTTAGTTTCCCTGTGTGTGCCTCTAATTCATATGCATTGTGGGTCTTCATATGTATTGTTTCTACTACCAAAAGTGTATATGCAGTCTTGCATTGTTAGCTAATTATTGCATGTTTACCATTACATAAACACCCCTCACATCTTGCTAACAACATAATACTCACAACCCCTTGCAGGTAGGCATTTTTAATTGGCATTATTTTCACATGTGCTGTCATCAGCGATGTGATCAATGACATTTGTCATGTCATCTTTGATATCCTGGGTGTTAGTCTTAGCAGTGCACGGTGGTGGCGCGAGTTATGGTTGACAGACAAGTATAAGGAATTGAACAGGCTTATACTAGAGAAACAAAAGCTTCCACCATAGGGAGCTTCCATAGATGCAAGTGGATCCCCACCATAGTGCCTGTGGCAATAATCACCCATAGCACAGACATCCTACCGTACAGCGTCCCGTCCTGAAGAAGGCTGTATACAAGATGAGGCGAGCAGGCCCACCTAGACAGCTGAAACACCCCGGTGTAGACGCATTTCTCCAAACCACAGTGTATTATCGCTGTCCCCCACAAAGAGAACTATTGTCATTTACAATGTTGTTTGTTGTCACAATGTCGAATTTTCTTTCTGCATAATGTTGTCATATGAGTTTTCTGACAATTAAGGACTCAGACTTTGTTTGTCCTACATGC